>NC_080771.1:22304167-22615190 GCF_020826845.1 Diceros bicornis minor
TGCCTCTCTCTCTAGTGAGTCACTTTCATTTTCAAGATGGCTGACTAGCGCTGGAGTCAAGCCTTAATGTCTCTAGTCTGTAGTTATAAAATGAGTGAAGCCAACTGGCCCACAGGGCACTGAACTCATTCTTTGGCTTCATTATTACCTATTTGCTAACCAAATGAACTAACCAGCCACTATTAGAAATATCCCTGGCTAGAAATACAAAATGTTGAAACCACAAGCAGCCTTCTCATTATACTCTATGCTGGTCAATACCCCACTACAGTCTAATTTTGGCCCCTATAATTTAAAAGGAAAGTGAATAACTTAAACTTCAAAAGAGAGTGGTAACAGAAGAATAAACTTGAAACTGGTCTTATTTAACTGGGAAACAAGTGGTTAGGAAGTCCTAGACTTGCCTGTTGTCTAGTAGCTTGCTGGATCTTTCTTTTGGGTTGAAGTTTCTTAAATGATCTCGACAGCCTTTTTCTGTCTATGTGTATCCACATATTTGAGATAGTAAATCTTAGAAGACGGGGCCATGTCTAATTCTCTTTCTACAATTCTGTACAAATAGATCCTTTCTAAGCATTCTGTTGGATTGTAAATTAGGATAGCGGCCATGTCTAGGGAGAAAAAGGAGGGTAGGGAGGAGAAAGGTAGTAAATGTATTTAATAGAAAAAATACCGAGTTCTTGATAATAAAGGAGAGGACTCCAGATGCCAGTAAGAATCTTTGAATGAAAAACCTTGAGAAATCCTACTTATGATCTAACCAAGCTATGGCCCAGATAGACAAGGCAGTAGTGAATTATAAGCTTCCCTGGGGATATAAAGAGATCAAAATTGAAAGGGAAACACCCTGACATAAGTGTCTAAAAACAGCAGACTCCCTGTTTTCCTGTGCTCTGTTGACCAGATCTCTTTATTAACTATCTCCCAAGCCTCCCCAGTATCAATAGTGGTTCATAATGATGACCTGGGGGCACAGCAAGATCTTGAAGTGCCCTCTGACTCATCAAAGAAATATTAAATTAAATGTATTTTGTTGTGGTCTAATTCTTTTAAAATTGGTAATCCATGTATGGTATATATGATAATTCCCAATTAATCCAATATTTGATTCAACCAGAGCAATATCTGAGTAATCCATTTCCCAACCACAGTGAAGAGTTGATGCTAGTTTTTAGAATGTAGTTGAGCATGCCTCAATTGCATCTCTATTGTACGTTGCTCAAGGAATTTACATAACCGCAGCTGAATATCAGTTGTTTTTGTGCTCTGTGATAAAAGTTCATTTTTAAAACCTCAAATTGCAATTTGTCAAAGTCCATTTGCCAGTTCTTTAACAATTTCAGCCAAATTGTAAATTGTGGAACTGTCTGCATCATTTGCATACATAATCATGGTAGAGTGATGGTATAATCTAGGCACATCATTTATGAGAAAAGGGAACAATAGCAGCCAGCTTCCAATTCTTGGGATACTCAGAGTAATTTATTACATGGCTGATGTTTTCTTTCTAATTTCCACCAAATGATCTCTTTTAGAATGATGAGCACTAAGGACGGCTGTCCCTTGTGTATTATCTTTACTGCTTTCCTGATCTTGAATTGAGAGCCAAAATGACACCATGTTACATGTCTGTCTGCTTCATTCACACACACACACACACACACACACACACACACACACCCGCACAGAATAATTTCAGTCCAAACAATATCACAAGAGTTCAATGAAACATCTTCCTCAAATGGTGCCCCGGTGTTAAATTAATCTCTAGATCCAGTTATTGAGTATTCTTTTCTGTGCATTGACAATTTGCCAATTGCTTGCTTCCTATTTTTAATCAATCTTGCAGATAATTTACCAGCCAACTAAATCGTTTTACTGGCCTATCACACTCCTCTACCCGACAGAGAGCAAAAGTAAATACAATCAGTCTTGTGTTGCACCATCGGAAATTTATGATGACCCCAGGCAAGTAGCTTTCTGCAAGACTAATTTATGTATAGTCACATCCGTCACTGTGGCACTTGGACATGTCTCAGGCTTTTTTATTAGTTATTCCTAGTAACAACCCTATGAGATCATAAGGTGGGTCAGATACACCCTTTCTCGAGAGGCCTCTGAAATTGCGTTAGATGCTTACATTCCGGGACTCAGCCCTCAAGTCGGGAGTATAGTCCAGACCATAGACCAGGATCACCTCAAGTCCTTGAACTTGGAGTCTCTGCCAGGCCCAAATTCCTTATTCCCCTTATTCCTTTCTTCCCCCACAATTAACACTGCAGCCCAGAGAGGAAATCACTTTCCTAGGGTCATAAAACAGTTTAGTAGTAGTAAGATTAGGTTCCCTTGTAAGTTAATGGTTAACAGAGACTCAGATAGACCTGAATTCGAATCCTGACTCAGCCACTTACTAATGGTGTGACTTTGGGCAAATTGCCTACCTTCTCTTGCAACACTGTCATCTTCTTTAGAGTGAGGGAAAAAAGTGCTTACCCTATTGGTACTGTGGTGGTTGAGGTAATAACAGCTGCCCATCTAAGTGTTTTCTAGGCTAGGCTATTTATACTCCTTACTGTGCTTAATCCACACCACCGCCTTGCAGGGGTGAGGATGTCTCCGTATAGAGCTCCTGAAACAGGATCCACACTCATCCTTCAGGAAACGCTACCATCATTATTCAATCCCGTTTGGTAGAGAACACCTCAGTCGTCTTTCTTACCTGTCTGAAAACCTGCTGTTTATTTACTGAAAATATCTTGGAATTCAGAGAGGAATCTTTTCAATTCACATTGCAAAATCACAGGTTAATGGAATTTAAAATAATTTTGGCTTAAAATACTCATGTGGAAAGAGGGCAATTGACGAAGCTTTCTGTTAACTCTCAGAACAAATCCATATAATCTCAGCTTTCATATACAAGCCTGAAACTCACCAGACCCAACTGTCTCCCGAGTTACAGATACACAGCTGTCACCATCTCAAGCAGGAGTCGTGCTCATGTACCACGGAGCATTATTGAAGGTTAGTTTTATAGACAGGAGGCTCTTAGAACAGCGTGCGTCCTGTACTAAGTGATCAGTAAGTGTTAGCTAGTGTTATTGCTACGAGCATCCCCCTTCTCCCATCCCCCTTCACTCGCTAGGTTTGGTAGGTCAGTTTTTTTTTAATATCCAGAGGTAGGAAGATTCTCCTGTCCAGTTTGAGATTTGCGTGTGTGTGTGTGTGTGTGTGAGGAGATCAGCCCTGTGCTAACATCTGCCAATCCTCCTCTTTTTTTTGCTGAGGAAGGCTGGCCCTGGGCTAACATCTGTGCCCATCTTCCTCCACTTTATATGGGATGCCGCCACAAAATGGCTTGCCGAGCAGTGCGTCGGTGCGCGCCCAGGATCCGAACCGGCGAACCCCGGGCCGCGACAGCGGAGCGTGCGCACTTAACTGCTTGCGCCACCGGGCCAGCCCCCAGTTTGAGATTTTTTTGAATGACTTTCACATTTTTGTGGCCTAATGATACTTTTTATAAAGGTTTATGGAACAGAAACAAATGTGCACACACTATGGACAAGGCATCTTTAGAGACATAAAGATGAAGAAGACTTGAATCCTGACCTCAAAGAGCTTACACTCTGTTGAAGGAAAGGCATGGGGCCTGTCCATAATACAAGTCAAACTGCGGGGATTTTTTTATAATGTATATATGTCAAGTGCAACAGGATGAGAGGGATCATAGAACTTCCCAGAGGAAGTGACACGAGAGCAGAGCCTTGAAGGATTAGGTCATCCTTCCTTCCTTCCAGCCATCTATCCACCCTTCCTACTGAACACCAGGCACTAAGTGGTAAGAATACAAAATCAATGGATGCATGACCTCCATCGTCAATGCCATTCCAGGCATATGGAAAAGATACACGTGTAGATCAATGGCTACTGGACAGTGGGATAGGTGCTCATAAAGTAGGCACAGAGAGGCTATATGAGCCCAGAGGAGGGTCTTCTAAATTGGAATAAGAGATCAGTGGAAGCTTTCAGGAGGAGGTGATGCTTGAGCCAATTTAGAAGAACAGGTTGGGAATTAAGAAGAGGATAGAAAGGGCCAGTTCGGATCCTGGGTGCTGACCTACTCACTGCTCATCAGGCCGTGCTGAGGCGGTGTCCTACATAGAAGAGCTTACAACTCTACAACTATGACACACAACTATGTACTGGGGCTTTCGGGAGAAAAAAGGAAAAAAGGAAGATTGGCAACAGATGTTAGCACAGGGCCAATCTTCTTCAAAAAAAGAGGAGGATAGAAGATAGGAAAGAAAAAGGAAAACAAGCTAGGTCAAGTCATGGAGGCAAGAAAGGATGGAGCTTTATGGCGCCACAGGCAGTTCCGAACACGCAGAAGGTCTCGGAATGCAAGCAGAGTAATGTGGGCAGGGTGGTTAGGACTTTGATGGGGGAAGAGGAGAGCAAAGGAGGTAGCCATTCCAGACAGAGGGACCAGCATAATCAAAGGCACAGAGATGTAAAAGTGAATTACGAGACGGAAGGCCAACAAATGGTGTAGTGTAGCTGCAAGAGGGGTGAGTCTGGAAAGGTAAAATGGGGCAAAGTCCATCTGCCTTCTGTGGAATTCCTGTCTGGCTCCCTCAGCACCATCTGGTTGGCCCAGTTCTTGATAGTACAGTATAGTCATTCTGACTCCAGCCTCCCTAACATCCTCCCCTGCCATACCGATGGTTTTATGACTTTGATTTTGATTCTGGGCCAAACTGGCCATATGTCTGGGCTGCCTTAGTACAGAAACTCTTTGAGCCATTGGCCCTGGGTAATGTTCATATTTCCTTCTCTGGCTTCACATTTCTCTTCCATGTGGCTTTTGACTGGCCTCACATTTTAGCCAACAGTTAGTGTCAGAAAAAGATGCTTAGGAAATAAATACCTGAGATAGCTGGTTCAAAATGAAGGCACTCTTTTAAGGTTGTTCATTCTAGAGAATTTCGAGGGCTCAGAAGTATTGGGTCTAGCCCAGATTTCGGCCACATCTATGAATTCTAACAGGGTTGGTGTTCTTACACATGGTTCTGAGGTAAGGAGCGGGTGCTGGGCTGCAGCAGCCTTAGAGTGAATAATAGTGAGCTAAAATCTTTCCCTTTAAATGTCTTTTTTTAGGGGGCTGGCCCCGTGGCTTAGCGGTTAAGTGCGCGTGCTCTGCTACTGGCCGCCCAGGTTCGGATCCCGGGCGAGCACCGACGCACCACTTGTCTGGCCATGCTGAGGCCGCGTCCCACATACAGCAACTAGAAGGATGTGCAACTATGACATACAACTATCTACTGGGGCTTTGGGGAGAAAAAGGGAAAAAAAGAAGAAGGAGGATTGGCAATAGATGTTCGTTCAGGGCCGGTCTTCCTCAGCAAAATGTGGAAGATGGGCATGGATGTTAGCTCAGGGCTGAACTTCCTCACAAAAAAAAAAAAAACTTAAAAATAAATAAATGTCTTTTTTTAGAAGATGATCATGTGAGCCACAGAAAAAGAAGGCTCTTCCCACTGATTTATGTTCTTGGTGTTTTCTGGGAATTTTGTCAATCTTCAGAGAACAGTCTGATCATTTTTAGATTGCATTAAATCCCTCAGAAACACTGGCATGCCATAAGTGCCTTTCATTTTTTCATATGTAGTAAGAATTCATAACTGACAGCAACTTTTTAAAATAAATTTAGTCAAATAAACACCTACTGTGCACCCAGCTCTTAGTTTGGTATTGTAGATGCCAATGAAACACAGTGCCTTTCCTTAAGGAGATTTTATATAATTCAGGATTACCTACAACAAAACAAAACAAAAATAGTAAATCTTCCTCTTCTTTATCATTTTTAAGGAATTTCCAACATCTCTTTTCTTGCTCAAGAAGAGCTTTTTTCAGACCAAGGCAGTTGCAGGGTCAAGTCTAAGATGCTGTAGCAGCTTTTCTTCTCAGATGGGCAACAAAATCATTAAATCCCTTTGAATTCAGTGAACCTGCCTAAACATCCTAGATTTATTTCAGAACAAAAGGAAATCTGTTTGAAACGTGCAGATCCTTCAGAGGTGAAATTGTCCTAATTACTCAGGCTCTTTTGGTTGAAATGAACTGCAACCAAACTCACATTAGCTTGAGTAAAAATGGGAATGTATGACTTCATCTAGTAAAATGCCCAGGGTAGGTGGTTTCCAGCTCAGCTGGATTCAACAGCTCAGCCAAGAACATCGGTCTCACTCCCCTACTCTCCCCATACCCACTAGGTTCTGTTCACTAATTCCCAGGTGAGCTATTTGCATGTGGTAGCCCTGGGCAGCCCCAGGCTCACACCCTACCAATATAACCAGCCCAAGAGGAGAGAGCATCCCATTGCCAATGGCTCCAGAAAAGTCCTGGTTTGGGCTCTCATTGTCTTAGCTTGGTCCATCACTGTGGGCAGGGTGGTATGGTGTCCAGCTGGCCAGGCTTGGGTCAACATAGAGCCAGGGGGTAGAGTCAGCCCTACCCAAACCAAATGCACTGAGAGCAGGGTATGGTGCCTCCCCTGTAAAGAAATTTAGAGTGCATGTTCCAAAAGATAGGGAAGAGGGACAGAGAAAGCAACAACTACTATCCATTATAATTGCCTCAATAAATCCTCAATAAATCAGGTGGGACAAGTCAGGTGAAGGACGTATAACCGAAAAAATAAAACAAAACAGAACAATGTAGTTGGTAATAGACAATTAAAAACCAAAATATGTCATCAAAAAAAATTTTTTTTTCTATCTTCAAATGCCAAATAGCTCCTTTGATTGGATTATTTTCACTGATTTCAACAAATTAAACTATAATTGGCCCAGATGATTCCTAAACTTTAAGCTAAAAAAAAAAAAATTCTATGGTTCTATGAATTGGGTAGGTTGATTAGTTCATTGTTTTGGAACCATCTAGAAATGGCTTTCAGGTCACAGTGTTAGGTAAACTACATGATACTGTGTAAACACTCTGACACTTAACAGGTTTTTTCAGACTGTGGCTTCCCCCCAAGGCCAATCTAAGATACACTCCTTCAGGGGATTCTTTATTTAACATCATATTGTAGAAGAAGCAAAGATAGAAGTCAACTCTGTATTTAGATGACAGTACATCGCATCATTTTTCATATGTTTATTTGATAATATTAAATTTTTCCTTCACATTTACAATCACATTCTCACCATAACTCTAAATATATAAAATAGAAATTCACGAAGGAATTTTATGGGTAAAATAAAAAGTATTCCCTAGAAATATATAATAAAAAAGCTGAATAATTTTTTAATTATAAACTTTTAAAAGCAAAATAATAAAGTCCAGACATGAGTCTAGAAATTCTACCAATTCGATTTGATTTATTACTATGAACTTAAATTATACTTTTCTGGAAACAATATGATTTTTTTAAGTTCATTTCCCTCTGTATAACACTGGTGTGTGCTACCCAAACAAAAACTCTCCAGAAGATACTTAACATTTTAATCTATTTTTCCCGTCATGCTCATATTTTCTTTTATTTCCATTTTTTCCTCGTGGAATCTCAATTACAACAAAAGGCAAACGTACTTCGCAAATCGAGAAGAGTGGTGATTCTTATTTTCAAAAGATCATAATAAATCCAGCTTTATCAGCTTTAGAGTTATTTCCTAGGCTTTTTTTAAAACTAAGTATTGCTAATCTACAAAACACTCTTTTACTTCATTTCTGAAATAAAAGTTGCATGGAATTCTGCAGCGCGTTCACGCGACAACATTCATTTGGGAGTTAGTACTTTTCGTCCTCTCATTGTAGCATCTGAACTCTCGCGATGCTACCTTTTCACCCACCATGGCCTCCCAGAGGTACTGGTTTCAGCGCTGAGATTCACCAATTTTTCATCGTTCGGGAAAAGGTAGTAGCCGGCTGTCTCTCTCTAGTGGATTCGGTGCTCTTACCTTGAGGTGTTAAGAATCGCTAACGGCTGTAAGGACTTGTGTAAATTACAGCCATGCAGAGATGTGTTGAAAAATCAATAAGTAATGAAATAGTACCGGAGTGAAGTAGCCAAGAGAGCAATGGGTGGGAATCTCCCAAGGACACAGTTTCATTTTGTCAAAAGGTAAAAGAAGATGTTCTGATGCGTTTCTATATAACAGGCTTCCTTGGAAACAAGAGGCTATTGGCATAGATGGCAGGAGAGTCACTCCAATGTACCACGAAACACAATGGGCTATGGACTTCTTGGTACTACAGTTTCATTTTAGACACCCACGCATTTTAATTCCAGGAAAGCAATAAATATGGCATTTTCTTCATCAGTTTGGGTGTCTTCTCGGCCACGAGTTTTCTGCACCCTGGATACCCAAGTGTACCCCATTTCCTCCATTCTCTAAAGGACCATGCATATTGCCTTCACAAACCATCTTCGTTCTTTCTGATCATGCATCAGCAATGCTCCCCAAGAATGTGATGGTGTGATTGAACCTGGACATCAGTTCCCAAGGGTTCTTACCCATTCACAGATGACTCCAGGTACATACAGCCTGGATGCTGAAACTCTCTAGGCTAGGGAACATTGCAATGGTTGAGAGTCCCTGAACTGGTCTTTAAATCTGCTGGTTTCTTTCTCTTTCTTTCTTTTTAATTTGAAATGACTTCATATCCATGTTTTTTATTTTGATGGCTTGTTTTGAGATTGTAGATTTTTATAAAAAGAAGATTGTGGAATATTTGAATATATGAAAGAAGTAGGTGGGAGTGAGGGATCCAGTTCAGTCCACTCGGCTTGGGAGAAGCTGCTTCCCTCCTGCTTCTGGGTGAAGGTCCCCTTTCATCTCTGCCCTTCCCATTGGTGACAAATGGCCTTCACTCCTACGCGTCCATCTGGTGTATAAATGAAGCCATCTACAGGGAAGGAAGGGCCAGCCACCAAAGGAATCCCAAGGTCTAGATCAAGGAAAAGGGAACCATAAAGATGTCATATATGTGTAGCTTCTGGCCTTTGTTTATCAATAGACCAGTGAAAACTGGAGAATGTCCCCAAGCTCTCTTTTAGGTCAGTTGGTGTCACTCCAGCTATGGGAGTTGAACCTAAAAAAAAAAATTGATACCAGCATGGAAGAGAAGAAAATAACCATGGGTGTTTGTACAATTAAAAGACTTTTAGTCTTGGTGATATTGTGACTTGAGTCTTAAGACACCAAATAAAATATCCTCCTTATCTCCTTTCCCTTTACCAACACCCAAATACATTTGGAACACTGACAGGCAGAATCTTTTATATCTGATAAAACAGGGCAATAACCATAAAGTGAAAAGCATTGAGATGTGAACCAACTGCCAGCCCGTTCCCAGCCCATTTACGATGTGTCGAGTATGTTTCCTGATAACTAATGAACTAGTTTTAATTATTTTTTTTACTCTCAGGCTGTGTCTACCTATATTAAGTAGCATTAGACATGAAAACCTATATCACATTTAACAAAAATATGTATGATTCAGGCTCCAGAAAAACACTTTCCTCTGAAATGTCCAGATAAATAATTAATGAGGAAGTGGTTTAGGTAGCTTGAGTTATCTGGTAATTTGACGTCCCTGTCCTCCTTACAGGAACATACAGAATCAAATTGCTTTCTTTGTCCCCATCGTATACTACCATGTCTGGGTGAGGGTGCGAAGATGAAAACTCCAGCAGGCAACAGACAAGTCATTGTGCCACACCTGTCCCCAGTTTGCTTGTCTGTCCTCTGCTTGATGTACTCATAGTCCATCCCTGCCAGTCATGCTCCCACACTATGGACATAGCAATACCCACCACCTCCAACAATTCATCCGTTGATGCCATTATCCATTGTTTATGACATTGCAACCACAGTAATGAATTGATATGTCTTGATCTTTGAAATGCTTAGACAGGAGGCCACACATAATAAGAAAAAACAATGTCAAGACAACTCTATTCAGCAGGGGTAGGAAATGAATATTGGGCAGGAAAATGCATTAAAGTTGAAGAGAGTTTTGTTTAACATGATGGTTTTAAAGATGTAAACAATTATGATGGGCAATAACTCCTTCGATCAGAAGATTGTGGAGAAGCCCTACTTGGGCACAGGTGCTGGTGTGATTCCAAATCGTGCTACCGCCACGAAACACTAGGGGTCACCATGTTAATACCAGTGTCCTGGCTCCATTGCCCTCCAGAGAGCCTACCATCCTGGAGCTCTTGGCTCCCTGTTTATTCAAGGAATGTTGCTCAGTGCCTATCATTCATGACGTGTGATCATCTGCAGTTATTTCAAGCACCACTGAAATAATGGGGTAGAGTCCTCTCTAAGCCTCTTTCTGGTGAATAACATTTTTTAAGGGCCACCTAAGAGTTATCAATCCATTATTTTGGGCTAGATGTAATTATAAGGGGTGTGCACGCCAATTTACCAAATATAGAACACTTTCATTCAACAGCTACACAGTATTCCAATTCAAATGTTCTGCTAAAGCCTGATTCTCTCCAACCAGGACAACACTTTTGTGTGTGTGTGTGAGGAAGATCGGCCCTGAGCTAACATCTGTTGCCAATCCTCCTCTTTTTGCTGACGAAGACTGGCCCTGGGCTAACATCCATGCCCATCTTCCTCTACTTTATATGGGACGCCACCACAGCATGCCTTGACAAGCGGTGTGTCAGTGTGCTCCTGGGATCTGAACCGGCAAACCCCAGGCTGCCACAGTGGAGCGCTCACACTTAACTGCTTGTGCTACCGGGGCTGGCCCCAGGGACAACACTTTTTCACTTGCCAGGATTGATACTTTTGTTGAATGTTGACTAAAAAATTAATGGCTCTCTCTTCCTCTGTGTCTCATCTCTTTATGTTTTCAGTCTTCAATGCAGAAATGATTTTCCAAAGAAGGAATGTAAGCAGTTGTCTATAATCTACAGACATGTTATCACCAGAGTCTACCACAGTCCCTAACATCAGAAAGGGAACCTGTTGGCCCAGGTCCAGAGGGAGCCCCAACCTCATAGTGATATGATTCTGCTTACTCCTATTTCAGTCTTAAGGATGATCCTACCCACCCCACCACCATAAGCAGGAAGCTCCAGTTATCTCATTTGGGGTAGAGCTCCTGATGGCTAGGATTAAAACAGTTGAAGATCTGTGAACAGCATTTAAACCACAAAAAACAGTACCACAAGGAAAATAGATGGCACTTGATAATAATGGTAAGATCACAGCTAGATAAAGTGCATTTGGAAGTCAAAATTAATTTCAAAGCTTCTGGTTTTTTAACAGGTTCTCTTTGTTTCTATTTCATTTATTTATTGAGCACTTAATATGTGGAGGCATGTGTTAGGCAATGGGGAAGATACAAAGATATACATGTGCAAAGAAGGTAACTAGTGTGTACCATTTTCTCTTCCCTGTCCTCACTATTTGTGCAACTGCCTTACCCAAATATACACCTTCTCCATCCACTACTTCTCTCCCACCCTATTCAGTCATGGTCTCTTACTTTCTCCTCCATTCCCACTGTTCTGGAATCCCTTTCACTTACCTTCACCCATCCTCGTTTTCTCTCTCTGTAGCCCATTTAACTGGAGATAATAGTAAAGAACGTGAAATTTATTTTGTAGTATGCGTTTATCGTCTCTGTACTTAATTTATAAAACAGGCATTCCTTTCTCTAAGAAAAGAAAATATTTATATTACTTTGATTTTTGGGTGTAGCCTTCAACCAATTTTCTTCTGTGGGTTATCAGCCCTGGATAGAAAAAAAAAAGGGGGGGCTTCCTCCTTTCTTCCTCTAGAACAACCATGGTTTAGTGGGAAATGATTTAAGCTATTTCTATGTAGCAAATTAATTTTGCAAAGCCAATGGTACAAAAGTAGAGAAATAAATCAAAAGCATGCAAAAGGTGGTATTTGTTAAGCAGGTATTTTGGGAGACTTGAAATATGCTTCTGTCTAACCTGAAAATTAAATTCTTGTGGGTCCAACCCTTAATTCCTACCAAATTACGATGGAGTCATCCAGAGTATAATCATATTGAAGGGTGTATTTGCCATTATTTGTTTTTTAATTTAAATTCTTACAAACCCTGGTCTATAAACACCATACATAGGAGAGTTCTTTATCTAACTTGAAATAAGGAAACTTTCGTCATTAACTAAGAGGTTCACATCTTTGACAGTACATTTCTCCAGAATTGGGAGTTCTTAACAAACTGACCCCTGGCTGCCAAATAGTGGGAATAGAGGGAGAGAGAGAATTTCTCCAAGGATCTCTCAGATCACTGTGCATTGGGCTTAGACAAAAATTGCAATGGTGTGCATCAAAGATACGGTACTCAAGAAAGAGACTGTATAAAGTCTAGCTCGGGCTCAATTATATCATACATTTTATTTTCTTTTTGGCCCTCCAGTTGATGGCAACCATAATAAAATTTTCTAACCAGATGCTTATCCTTACTACATCCTTACTTGGATGGTCCTGCTGACATAATAAATAAAAAGGCAATAAAACAGAACTTCCTAACCAAGGGTCTATGAACCCAGTAATTCCATGGATGAGTTGAAACCTCCTGAAAAATACATGTGAAATTTTGAACATGTGTTAACTTTTCTGCAGAGAGAGTCCACAACATTTAACACTTCCTCAAATAAGCCATCCCCCAGCCCCCTGCCCCCAGCAGCTGAAGAACCCACTGGCCTTGAGTGTCTTGTCTTAGCAAGTCTTTCATAACTGAGTCAGGAATCCCCCGGTCAGGCTTCATCACTGTGTGGACTAGAAAAATTTGATTACTAAGAATAACGCTCTGAATATTTCCTGAGTGTTTGCCATGTGCAGAGCACTGTTCTAAGCACGTTATGTGTATTCATTTAGTCCTTATCAGGTAGGAACTATTATTATCCCCATTTTATAGCTGAGGGTGCTGGCACACGGAGAGGGAGGCAGCTTGCCCAATGACACAAGGTGGGAAAGTGGCAGAGATAGAACATAACCAGTATCTGGGCCCATAGTCCATGGGTTTCACCAAGTGCTTAACCACTATGCTACACTGCCTCTTGACTGAGGTGTTGTCCCTCTCAAAACAAAATAGAACTGAGAGTCTAAAGAAACGTGAGCACTAAAAAGAGAGTGAGAAGATAAACCTAAACGTGCCTCACTCCACTCTTCATTCCCAGGATATTCGGCATTCAGGGGAATACCTGCAAAATGCCAAGGTACTGCTTGTGCTAGAGAGGGCTCCAAGGGCAGCAGGCAGGGTCTATGGGCCCAAGGGCGTTGGTTGGTCATCAACCTGCAGGACACTTAGCGCCTGGCATTTGAATGGCACTTTCTAGTTGACAGTCCACGCCCATCTCTCCTTTTATTTGACGCTCCCCCCTCCCCTGCAAGGAAGGCAGGGGAAGTTATTTCACAGACTAGAAGACTGAGGCCCAGAGGGGTTGTACCTTCTCTAGGGTCACGGGACTAGGTTACAGCAGAGCCGTGTCTAGGACCCAGGTCTCTGGACCCTCAGTCCAATTCTCTTTCCACTGCTCTTTGCTGCCTGGCTCATCTCTATCACTTGGCATCAAAGAACGAAACAGCCAAACAGGCAAGAATCCACGTGCACCCAACTCCACTGCAGTGGGCACCTTTTTATTTGTGGGCATATAGTAGGCACTACCCTGAACCAGTGCAAAGCACGTTACTTCCGTTATCTCATTTAATCCTCAAAACAACCCAATGAGGTGGCTATTATGTCCGCAATTTCACAGACTGGAAACTGAGGCACAGTAGCACGGCTAGTAATTTACAAAACCCAGACTTCATACCAAGATGTGTCCAATTCCCCAGTGTTTGCTCTTCGCCACTGGGCCATGCCACCATCCAATGAGACAGGAAAAAGCAGAGGAGGAGGAAATGAATAGCCCCATTTGTACAATGAGCAATGCTTTCTACCTTCTCTGAGGACAGTGCAAACGGAAATCTGTTTCAAGCACTAGCGCATGAGGTTAAAATTAAAGAGGACAATTACGAGCGATTAGTCACTGGAGTGGGCCTCGATGGGCGTCTTCAAAAATAGGATCAGCTCTCACTCACTTGGACCTGGCACAGAGGAGCCGTCAGAGTTTTTTCTAGGCCCGTGATTCTGTGATTAACTCTTTTAAAGGAGCCAGACTGCTGAAGCTCATTAGAAACAATGGCCCCTTTTCTCAGGGGCTATTGAGTCAAGCTGTCCTGAGGAAATTTCTTTGGCACCCAGGGATCATGAAATGAAAACCAGGGCTACTGGCACTGGATCACTCTCCTCTGTTGAGACCTCAAGAAGGGAACAATCACTCAACCTGTTTGTTCTGAAAACCCAGGAAGCTGGGGCGGCGGAGTGGCTTGGGTTTCAGCACCTCTGAATGCATCATTTCAAACAGCCACTCTTCCTACATTTTAATTCTTTCCAGGTCCCAAGAGAAGCATCCTGAATGGACACAGAGGGGCGGGGAGGGCTTGAAAGGCCAGTGGGATAAGGTGTTTGGGAGCGAGACTCTGAGCTGGAAGGAAGGCAACAAGTGAGGCTCGCGTGCCAGTGCCAGGGCGAAAGGGGCCCTTCTGTCTCTAAATCCCCTTGGAATAAGAAGGAGAAAGACCTGAACAGGGGCCTTCAGGAGTTTTTGCACGGACCCCCGTCAGGGACAGCCAAGCAGTGCGACTGAGCTTCTGCCAGCAGCACTTCCAGAGAAAGAGGCCCAGGACGCCACATCCTCGATGTGCTCAGTGGGTAAAATTCCTCTTTGTGGAACCTTCCCTTGGCTTCCAACATTATGTCTACTAAAGAGTGTTTTCACAGCACGCAGGAGGCCTGGCCCCACTGTGGCTGCAAGCCAGAGAAGCCATAGGCTCCCCTCCAAAGGCGGCTGGGATCCCCAGGGCGGCCCAGCACAGGTGCCTCGCCCCCGCCCCCAGAGAATTTGGGTTTCTCCTCCAGCGGCAAAACGATGCATATCTCAAGGGTTCTGGTTGAAAGAGCTATGGGTAGGAAGGAGCCAGAGAAAGGTCTGACTTATGGCCACTGTAAAAGAAAAGATGAGAAACGGGGGGTAAAAAAAACAAGTGGGGTGAGGGGTAGTGAAGGGGAGGGTTGCTTTTTTTTTTTCCTGCAGCAGTTTCTCTTTCGGAGATCTAAAATCTGCAAGTGTTACGTCAAAGCTTTCTCCAAATGACTTGATGAGGGTTTTTTGTTGTTGGGTTGCTGCACTCCCGGGACTCATTGGGATGGCAGGATAAAAATTAATTAGAGGCTGTTTGGAGGGGGCTTTGCGAGAGCCTGAGGCTACGCTTCAGTCTGGTTGTTAGAAGCAATATCATCACCGCCTCCTCACCCAGTGAACAGACCAGCGCTGGGGCAGCCGGGGAGCCACGGAGCGTTCAACACAGACATCAGAGCCAGGACTTCCTCCCAGAGAGACTACTTACCGCAAACCAGTGGATCTACCTGCTGACAACCTCAGAAATATGTCTTGTTTCATTTTCAGATTTTTAAGAGGGGTTACGTTAAGAAGCTTACAGAATCCTGATGAAACCGCTCGAGGAGAAGGCGGTGCTGCCTCTTCCACGCCTCTGACCATGACATTTGGGCTGGACAGAGCCACCAAGCACACACAGGACGGCAAGATGCTTTCCAGGCACGGATTTATCTCCTTTTAGTGGGTGGCAAACAGAGACAGGGGACTCTAGGAGTTGGTGCATTTCTGCATGACCAAGGCCGACCAACGATGATTTCAAATTCAGACAATTTGTAGGAAAAATAATCCAAGCCCTTTTCACTCTTCTGGTCTTTCTCTTCCTCCCTTCCCTTGCTTTGCCCTGTGGTCCTCACACCTCCTCTCCTCTCTCATCCACTCGTAATCCTCCTCTACCTGAAGTACCCGTCCAATGGGTGACCTTGAAGTTTGAATAATGGGGAACCGGCTCCTCCAATCCAGATAAAATAGTTCAAAGCGTGGTACGAGTCCTGGCATTTCATCAGCCACAAGTAGCTTTTCCGGCTATTTCGCCCTGGAAATGGAGAATGCAAAGAGGGCAGATGTTTGGGTCTCCTTCTTAAGGGCACTTTTAACCATCATGAAAGATCCTGTGCACTTCATATATTTATCTCCAGACCAGTGTAAAAATGTTAGCTGGTTAGTCTTAAACCATTTCCTGTGATGCAAGCAATAATTAAGATCCCTGTTTTATGGATGGAAAAACTGAGATTGTTCATATTTCCCATGTCCAGAAAAAGGCGATCTGTGAGTGAGCTCAAAGAAAATTTGGAAATTCCTAGGGCCCTTCCCTCTCCCTGAACTTAGCTGTGTCTATTTTATTGCCTATAATTGCTTCCTTGAGTCATGTGGAAGGTGGGGGTGGGGTAAGCCAATGAGAACAATTACCAACAGAAAAATAGCAAGTTTTCTCCCAAACAGCCATTTCCAAAATGAATTCACTAGCTGCATAATATGAAATCGCACTACCGCCACTTTCAACATCTCAGCCACTTCCCACCTACAAAGGTGCATTCTTTAAGTGAATCTTATTCCCTTGACCTCAGATAAGGAATGATCATGGCACTCACCACATCTTTAGAAGAAATGTGGAGACTTCTTCCTAGGAAGGCTTACCACCGAATCTGAACACTTGGCTTATTTCAGAGGGAGTGTCAGACGCTGGTGAGCCAAACTAACATAGCTTCCACGTCCCAATTGCTGTTCTTACCTATAACCAGGTAGACAAAAAATCGTCTCCAGTGCACAGAGACAATAGTAGCTGGTCAGTGAGCTTGGGGCGGGTCGTGGGGCGGAGCCCAAGACCACCCCTACCCCTTTGTTCTCTGCCAAAGAGAGGTGAAAGGAGATATGTGAGGGCTGCTCTCAGAAACTGGGTACCTACTAAAGTGAGGGTCAAGGGGTATGGCTCCATAAAGCCAAATCCTCTCCACTAAGTGCTTTCAAAACTAACCAGTCTGCCTGAAAAATCAATCTGCCACTGTATAAGCAGCCAGCATATTTAGAACCATGGAAATTAAAGATGGAAAAGACCTATTAAGTCTTCTAGATCATTCCCTAGGGCCCAGTGCAGGCTCATTCCCTATAGTACATTTGTTAGTGCTGTGTCAGGCCTAATTTCAAGTGTCTCAAGCAATGAACTTAAAGGAGGCAGAGACAGTGGTGTCTGCCCACCCCAGTGAACAATGATCCTGTGATTAGAGCTCTCTGAGCTGCTCGCTGGCCTTTGGCATGCCCGGAAAGGGTTTGGATTCCCCGGGGCTTGGCCCAGAAGAAACCAGCAGCTTCTAGAAAGTAGAGACATTTAGAGAACTCTTTCACCTTTTTGTGTTTAAGCAGTATAACATGCTGCCTTTTGGAAGCATCTAGGCACTGGCCTCTCTGTACATAAATTGCCGTAGGGAAGAAGAGAGAATCCAGGTGTACCAAGACTCATTTTAAAATGAAATAAACCCTACCCCCAAGGAATACAACCTTCTCTCTCACAATTTTTTATTCTGGGTTGGTCAGCAGTCAACTAAACCACATTTCCAACCAGTAGCAAAAGAGAGGAAATATTTTCAGAGATGCCGGGACTTTATTCTAGAACATTCAGGACCCGGTGATACGAAAATAAGGAAAGATGGCTCACAATAGTACAGTCAAGGTTTTTCTGAGAAAACCATTTCTCTTTTTATCTCTGTTCCCAGCTAGAGAGGAAGCAAGTCAAATTCACAGTTTCAAGTGGAAGACCCTTTAAATGAGGTAAGCAGAAGCCAAAGCTAATAGAATCCAGAGAACAATTGGATCAAAACGGGTTACAAGCAATGTTTTTACTTCTCAGTTTTGGAACAATGGAGAAAGTCCCTCTAGATATTCATCTTAAAAATTCCAAATCCGTGCCTTGTACAGTCCAACTCTGTTCTACAACATGGGTGAAGTGAAAAGTGAGTCATTCACTGGTCCAAAGCAAAAAATTGACGACGATTTTTCTACACCAAAGATTGTGCAAACGTTACCACTTCACATTTCCTGGAATAGGATCATCCAAAGAGACTCTCTTACCCCATGTCTAGTCTAAAGGATGAGGCCCATTTTCTTTACCAGATACTTTAAGCAAAAAGGAACTTTTGAAAGACTAAAGTTCGACTCCCAGACCAGAGGCACATTCACTTCTGAAGTCCCCTCTTCCTGGCCTTCTCCCCATAGCTCTTTTCTCTTTCACTCTAAAACATTATCTCATCTCAGCGCTGCAGCTTTTTTAAGTTCAATGTCAATAGCTAGTTAGGCAAGGGCAGAAGGGTCAGGGCTTAGGACTCCAAACCGTCCTTGACGTTTCTCTGTAGATGGATCTGCTGTTTGCATTAGCCCAATAAAAAAAAAAAAAAAAAATCCCTCTTTACTATCTGAGAAAAGATCAGAACAGGAAAATGTCAGTTTGAGAGCTGACAGAATTCTGATAAGAATGAACTGGAAATGAGAGAAAGAAAGCAAGAAATGGTGTCACTCCAAGAAGTTTTTAATTTAATGTTTTTAGACAAATATGTTTCCCGCTGAGTGTGGAGTGTTTTTCACACACACTCATCCCTCCACCTCTTTTCCAGCTCTCCTTGAGAGAAAGCCTGTCTATTTTGACTTGATTTGATTTGATTTTTACGGTCTTTCCACAACCTTTCGAAGATCTGGAAGGGTCAACCCTCCTGGCCTGAAAGGAGTGAGCACATTTGCTCCCACAGAATGTCTTCTAAGCCCTGAAGTAGTTTCCATTTTCAGAAGTATCTATACATATTTTTAGAATTAGAGAGATAATTTAAATTCTCAGGCTTAATTGAAGCGACAGAATGGAGAATGGAGTGCTACAGATGGAAACGCTTTCCGCGTGTGATGACCTCTGAGTTCAAATTTAATACCTACATAATAAAGGCTTGAAGATAATATAATGGGCATTGTTTCTGTGGCTCTATTTTTTTTTTTTTTACTTGAGTAGCAACTTTATTATTAGAGGAAATGGCTGGTGTTTTTAAATACAGGCTACACGAAACATCAAGAAGTGACCCCCATTAAAAGATATATATTTCATGAAGAAAAGGCCAAGTCTTTGATGACTAAAACACTCAATAGGAGTTAAGTCTTCTTCTGAATGAAAAAAAGAAACAAAAACTTTTTCTGGAAACTAGAGAATTGCCTAGTTCACCAAAAAGCATTTCTTGAGCACTTACTCTGTGCCTGACACCCTATGAGTCATTTTATATCATCTCAGTTAATCCTATAATCACTCTATAAGGTAGATATTATTATCCACATTTCTTCAGTTGAGGAGAATGAGGCTAAGAGACGGTGGGTTTGCCTAAGGTCACACAGAAATGGCATGACAGACCCAAGGTGCACACCTGGTGGGGTTGCTATGCATCCCATATGTACAGGACATGTCCTGCGTTTAACGATTTTGTCCTGTGTCTTTATTCATTTTGTCAGGACACCTTAAATGTCCTATATTCTATTTTTTTTTCTTTTTTTTTTTGTGAGGAGATCAGCCCTGTGCTAACATCCGCCAATCCTCCTCTTTTTTTTTTTTTTTTTTTGCTGAGGAAGACGGCCCTGGGCTAACATCTGTGCCCATCTTCCTCCACTTTATATGGGACGCCGCCACAGCATGGCTTGCCAAGCAGTGCGTCGGTGCGCGCCCGGGATCCGAACCAGCGAACCCCGGGCCGCCGCAGCAGAGTGCGCGCACTCAACCGCTTGCGCCACCGGGCCGGCCCCCCTATATTCTATTTTTAATGTTAGAGCTATTTTTCAAATTTAACTGAACCTTTTGTATTTTTATTTGCTAAATCTGGCACCCCTGACATCTGGGTCTCATGATCCCAAAGCCAGAGATTTGCCCCTTTTTCCATACAAATGGAATGGGTTTTTCTGGACACTTGATGAAAAAAGCAGTGTATACACTGTTTGATCCATAGTAGTTAAAGAGTGTGGACTCTTGAGTCATTTAGACTTGGGTTCAAATCCTTGCTCCACCATTTGCAAGCTGTGTGACCTCAGGCAAGATTCTCAACCTCTCTGAGCCTCAGGCTGCCTATCTGTAAAATGAGGATAAGAGTAGTGCTCACCTCATAGGGTTGTGTGGAGATTTAAAATGAGAATGCACATAATAAAATAACCCACAGATAGTAGGTTTTCAAGAAATATTAGCTATTACCTATGTCTTCAGAATCATTCTATGGCCCTTCTAACGCATAGTTCTGCTCAGGTCATCCCCTTGCTTTAAAGCATTCACTATCTATAGGAGACAGTGCATATTCCTTAACTTTGTCATGTCTTACATGTACTAACCCTGCCAAATTTGCCAGCCCTATTTCTTACTACACACATAAGAAATGGTCCATCAGTGTTTGTCAGGATAACCTGTTGACTATAACTCTGAATTTGGTAAAGGAAACAATTACGTTTTTAGATTTAAGTGTGAATTCTTTTTCTGCCAAATAGGATTTAACTGTTATTGAATCCTTGGGCCTCCTTTGTCCTCATAGGTGGATTTCACTTTTTAATGAAAGACACCAGATAGCTTAGGATATTCTAGGGTCCTCTGAGCAAGAATGCCACACTAGAGTGGCTGGAATGCTAGAGAAAGTGTCAGTAGGAAGACTTATCAGGAAAAGAGTCCGGAGTTTGGCTTTCCACCACCCTCCAGGCTCCCTGCCCGCCCCTCTCTCTGACCAAGCCCCTCAGAGATAAATCCCCACTTGAGGAGTAGCGTTGTGCTTCCTAGCTTAGAAGTAGCCAGGCCATAAACACCTAGGAGGAATTTTACTGGCCCATCCTCAACTCGCTATTTTATTGTCTGGCATTTCCTCTACCTTCTTTCTCTTGAAATTGACAAAAACGTCTTCTATAAAACCCATGTTTGGTTCTCCAGACTTGGCTTCACGTTGTCTGCGAAGGCTTCCTACATAGCTGCGTTGTCTCCTCTGGCCCTGGCGTATTGTCTCTTTGTCACCCCGTGTTCTTGTATCTCTGAAAGGAGAGGTGTCGGTCACTGCTTGGACACTTCCATCGCCGGCCCAGGAGACACTGAGAAACACCCAGGCCCTGGTGACACCACTGCACATGTGGCAAATCCTAGAACCCCACGAGGTGGGACCAGGTGGGAGCTTAAGTCAGAAGGGAGGGTGGGAAACAACCCATAGAGCCGACATTCCCCTGTGAGAGAAAAGAAGCGGTAGGCCGAAGGCTTGACTTAGTAAAACCAAAGATACAAAACAGGCCTCTTCACAGACACAGGACCTGCATCCCTGAGGCCCCACTCTTTACAGATTCACGCACTGGCATAAGTTCTAAATTGCTGCCAGTTTCACAACTGTTTTTAATTTAAAGGCCTCCAGGCCACGATATTCCGGGGCAAAGAGAGATTTTTCGGCAAGCAGAGCAGAAGAATGAGAGCAGAGCGCCCCTACAGTTTGCAACAGCCAGCTTCACCTTCTCAGCTCCTGAAATCCTAATTAATTTCCCCCCATCTCCAGAATGTACTTCCATTTGGAGATAAGCTCACATGCTGGAAATCATTCAGAGGAGGCTCAGAGGGGCAGAGCAGTCAAGCGCAGCAGCTATAAACGTAACTTCCTTGAAGAAAAAAAAATAATAAAAGTACATCTCAGACTTTTCCAGAACTTAAGACAGTGTGTGACGTCTGAACTGTAACATCAGCCATCTCTGGAGGTTGAAGGAAAGAGATGGGCTCAGTGACACCCTCGGAGAAGGAGTTCACTCAGACAGGGAATACTTGACAAATCCCTTTGGGGAGGAAAAAACAAACAAAGGAAGGCTCACCTCACTTTACAGTAACCCAGTTGCGAAAGAACAGGAGAGTGAGCCAGGGTAATTATACAGGCATTTTATTATCCACTGCTGCCTTTTAAGAGGCAAAGTATGAACTTCTAAATGCTCTCGTAGGGCTTGTCTCCACCTCCTCTTCCTCCCGGCTCTAAGGAAAAGGCCAGAAGAATCAGGCCTTATCCAGCCTGCTCTGTACTGTTGTGCCATTTAGAAAAAGGCACTCCCTCTGGAGGGACAATTAAAAAAAGGTGCCCCCACCCTATAGACAAAAGCCCATAGGCTGCTTGCTTAAATGACCAACTTCTCCTGTGTATGATGAAAAAGTTACCTGTCCCTCCGAGTGGACACCGCCCTGCGTCAGGGCGGACAGCAGGGCAGCTTGGCAGGTAGAACATCACTGGTTTTAGTCCTCAATGGGCCCCTCAGCTGGGCACCTTTACAAAATCCACAAAACATCCAACTATGCACAGTTGCCTTAATGGGAATTACACCAACACACTTCTGTTATTTGTTGACGTTGTATAGGTGGTCATCTCCCTCCTCCCAATCAACAAAGCCTATTTGTCTCAGAACATTTTGCCTGATTCCCTTTGAGTGGTGATTGCATATTCACAGCCAAGGGCGCAAAAGGAAAGGATGGAGCTTAGGTGAGAAGGGCAGAATTGAACCCTGAGACCACTCATCGATAATGGAGCTGGTGGTGACGTTAAACAGCCCCATGCGGGCTCCCCCGTCCATCAGACAGAAACCTGTGCTGCCCTTTATCAGAACAGAGTGGTTTAGGGTGATGGTCTCACTCGCACGGGCAGAGCTGGCCAAAAGAAATTTACAGGGCTCTGAAAACTAAAGCAGCCTTGCTTTAAAGCCCTCCTTATACAAATTGCTCCCAGACATTCCCAAAGGCATTTCTCTTACTCCAGAAGAACGCCATATAAAGAAGCAGAATGACATTGACCATGCAATGCACCTGGAGAGACCAGGATGGCAGAGCAAAGCTTCGGTTCCCCTGGGGACACCAACAGGGGCATAGCAGAAAGGGTTGACAAGGTGGGTTGGCATAGAAAGCTTATTGGCAACAGTCACCAGCCCCCAACCTCCCTGTGGGAGTGGGCTTCATGCTCACTCATGTCTGATATGTCCTCCCTTCAGCATCTGTGACCTCAGAACCTCTGCTGGCAGGCAGGGGACCCAGACCTAGTGTTCTGGATCCTTCTAGTGAATCTAGACCAGACTTGAGAGTAAAAACAAAAAAAATAAATAAGAATGAAATAAGAGGATCCCTTGTGAATGGATCTGAGGCCTGAATCTCTTCCCAACATGGCTTTAAATTTTCCCTACAAATATTTGGATCTGTGCATAGCAAGTCTGATTTCCTGGAGCAACTTGCTCTCTCGGTGACCCCTGGGTCCAAGAGTTGGCTGGAAACAGAAACGACTGGCCAAAGCCTGGATGGATTCAGCTGGGCTCAGTCCCTGAAGGCTTTGTTCTTCAATCTGTTTATACAGTTTCCCGTAGGAGTCTGTAATTTTAATCAGTAAATATCTCCCTTGATTTATCACCTTCTATTGACATAGTGGTAATTCAAGCAGTGGAACTAAAGCTGGGCCTGCTGTGTGTTTTTTCCCCTCATTGTGCCCGGGCTCTCTTTGATTTTTCTTGGTCCTCTTAGGTAATTGGTCCGCCTCTGACACTCTCTGTATGACCGGCTGTGGTCAGGGGTCAGTGGGTTCCCCCTTCCGAAGAGCAGAATGTTCTAACCAATCACAATGCAACCCATCTCGAGTTTGCTAAAACCAGAGCAGACAAACCACAGACTGATAGGACCCAGTGGATTTCATTTAAAAGTAGAAATCCAAGATGCTTATAAAGAACAGTTATTCTCTCTAGCCCCAGAAACAGTTTAGAGACTTAATCTGCTGATTTAGTATCTCTGAGTTGAGCAGGGAGATCCTCCTTCCCAAACATTCTGGAGCTGCCAATTTCTACATTAACAGATTGATCCCTCTGTAAACATGGGGTTAGTTAAGGCCTGGTACTCAGTTCCACTTTTTATTAATGCATTTATTTATTTAGTATTTATACTGGTAAATTGGTAACATTCTTTGGGTACACAGGGTCCTGATTTCAATATCATGTTTCACCAAAAGTGATTTTCTTGATGGCTAAAATAGAGAAATGAGGACTTGCTAGTCGTAGAGTGAAGTGGGTTCAAAGCTAGCTTGATATGCTCCAAGGTTCTGTGCTAAGCTACTTATGTTTGCAGGTGGCCCAGAACCTAAAGTCAAGGCTTGATGTTGGAGGACAGGGTCTGGATTCCCAAAAGATCTCAATGAACTGAAATGATGGGCAGAAACTTAAAAGGATAAAAATCAATGTAAAGTTCTGAATTTGGTTCCAAAAATCAAATGCTGAAGCACCAGGGGCCATCTGTTGAAGCATAAATTGTGTGAAACTCTGTTAGAAGTTTAGGGGTCCACGAGCTCAGTAAATACTAACCGAGTGACCCATGGCTGCCAAAGATACTAGTGAAATCTTTGGTTATATTGGTATGAGTATGGTTTTCTCCAACCATCATCTCATTAGACTTGACTTTTGTTGCAAGTTTTCACCTTTTTATCCCTTAGTAACCAAAACAGTGCTTCATATCACAGAAGCTTATTTAAGTATCTCTGGATGGATGGATGGATGGATGGATGGATGGATGGATGGATGCATGGATGGATGGCTGGATAACAAGAGAAGAAACTGACCCACTGATCAACACATACCTAAAATATTGTGTTCAGTTTTCAATGCCATGCTTAAGGATGGACATGAATAAAGTGGAAAGTCTCAAGAGATGAATGCCCAGATACTGAAGGATTTGGGAATCATGCCATAGGTCAAAGAGTTGAAAAAATTGGTACATTTAATTGGAAATAGGGGAAAGCAAAGGAGTCTTCAAGGGAATGGGCACTGAGAAAGGGGAGAGAAATGTCATCCAGATTTAGAATTTTGAAGGCAGGTGTGTCTGAGAGGGATTAAAATAATTTACATTGCTTCAGAGGATGAAAATAGAAGCACATGGGCCAGCCCCGGTGGCCTAGTGGTTAACTTCCGTGCACTGCGCTTCAGCAGCCCAGGTTTGGTTCCCAGGTGCAGACCTACACCACTGGTTGGTGGCCTGCTGTGGTGGTGGCTCACGTACAAAATAGAGGAAGATTTGCCACAGATGTTAGCTCAGGGTGAATCTTCCTCAAGCAAAAAGAGGATTGGTGACGGATGTTAGCTCAGGGCATATCTTCCTCAGAAAAAAAAAAAAGTAGAAACACATGGTAGAAGCTACTGATAGGTAGATTTCAGCTCAAAATAATGAAGAAGTCGCCATCAGTTAGAAGGGTTCCCTGGTGCCTACAGAGAAATGTCCTGTTGTACTGATGGGTCTTTCTCTGTATCGTTCTCACTTAAGGCTGATTGTCATAGGCAGCCCCCATCTGGAGCAGTTCCTCCCCTCCACAACTAATTCTCAATACTCCTTTCTCAATGCTTTATCTAATAGTGCTTCACATTAAGTTTAGTTTATATGTCCATCTCCTTCACTAAGTTATAAATTCCTTAAGAACAAGGCCTGTGTCTTTCATATTCTTTATACATAGTAGACACTCAATCAACATTTACTTCATTTGTCAGGTTCAATAGAACTTGGCTGCCCCTTTGATTCAAGTCTAATACCAAAAAATTCATTTGGTCTAGTCTGAGATCTGTGGAAACACAAAGACTGTGGAATGGCGATAGCAATGTTGGCTCTCTTCCACAGTTCTGTCTATTTGGGGGAAGATCTCATCTGGGAATGCACATCTTTAAAGGAAGGATACCTGTATTCTTGAGGTTCATATCACTGTGTATGTACATGTTTCATAATCTTTCAAATAAAGGTAATCTCTGAATCTTAGGTGCCATTCTGATCATATATATCACATTGAAGAAACATTATCTCCTTCCCTTTACCATCAGCATTCCTTTGTTCCCAAACTTGCCACTATGAAATTCTAGAAAATTTGTTTCAATAAAACCCATTTATCTGCTATGCATCCAAATATGTATAAACCAGTGGAGATTCTTTTGCATATAGTGGAAGAGGTCTTTACTTTCTTCTTCTTAAAGTAATTCATATAACTATTTGGGCTTTTCTTAATAACTCAAATCATTTATAGTTTAGTCTGGGGGATATACAGATTTCACCTTCAGATCACATTAATGGAACGGAGTGTCTCAAATGTGCTGATAGACTTGCTTCCATGACTTAGTCACACTGATGGTGCAAACCTAGGTGGGGCCAAGAATGAAATGATGAAGGCAGTTATCCTTATGTTTATTCTGTTGGGTGTAAAGAATTGCTCTGATGCAAGCTTGTGCTATTTTTCATGATTACATCATTGCCTTGTTACTGCGTTAGATTACAGGGTGGGGCTGGACCAGCACTTCAATGACAAGACCTTTCTGGAAGCTTAGCTCTTAGCAAGCCTACATTCCATCACACTGCCACATTCTTTCCCAAAGGTGGCAGCATTCTGGTGAATGGTAAAGTAAAATGATTTCCAGAAAAGTAATTAGCAAAGTGCACAGAGGCTTAAGGAAAAAAAAAGACAGGCTATCAGTCAATAAATAATAAAAAATTCAGTCAAGGGCATTTTCCATCTTGGTATTCTTGGCTATGAGAGAGAGAGAGATTCATGAGGACAGGTCAGGTTACACTTTCTTAGCTCATGTTACAGAGCTTTCATATAATGCAATGTACACACATAATGAGTGGTAGTAAGGATCAAAAATGGGAACGATGATTTCACCTTCACCTGGCTTCGTATTATCACTTCAGGCTTTCAGGTAGGGCTGTAAGATACGTGATCTTGGAGATTCGTGGAGTAATTGGATAGACATTGATCTCTTAATGGTAGACGATGAGTTAATTCATCCCCAAACCCTTCTAACTTGGCAGATGAGGAGTTATTAGTCATCAGACTCACTCTGGGCCTTACATATTCTATTATTTATCATTTACATATAAATGAAAGTGTAAGCATTTCACAGAAGAAACTGGCCCACAAGCAAAAGAAAAGAGGGAAGTGGTGGTGGAGCGATGGAGCAGCCCCTGGATGATTCAGAGCATTTCCATCGTCAAGAGACCAGGGTCAATACTGGCAAAAGGATGAGAGAATAAATAAATAAATACAGGATTTGGACAGAAGAGTGTGGCACAGGAGACAAGATGTGTTGGGGGTGGCTCTGTTATCAGAAGAGGAAAGGTAAGGAGTATCTAACGCCTTCATTCTTTTTTTTTTTTTTGTGAGGAAGATCAGCCCTGAGCTAACATCTGCCAATCCTCCTCATTTTGCTGAGGAAGACTGGCCCTGGGCTAACATCCATGCCCATCTTCCTCCACTTTATATGGGACACCGCCACAGCATGGCTTGACAAGCCGTGCGTCAGTGCACGCCCAGGATTCGAACCGGCGAACCCCAGGCCGCTGCAGCAGAGCGCGCGCACTTAACCACTTGTGCCACCAGGCCGGCCCCTAACCCCTTCATTCTTAATCTTCATTCACTTACACTTCATTCATTCACTTCATTCATTCCCACAAAATGTTTTTTGTGCAAGATGGGAATATATAGACATAACCTTGCCCGCAGGTAAACATATTTACGTAAAAATATACGTAATTACAAATCGGAAAAAGTGCTATGAATGAAACAAATAGGGTGTTACAGGAGACAATAATGGGGTTGGGGCTGAAGGGATGGAAACCTATTTGAATAGACTGGTCAGAGAAGATCTCTAAGGAGTTAACATTTAAACTCGAACTTGAAGGCTAAGACAGAACCAGCCACGCAAAGAGAAAAAGGTGAATGACAGAGGCTTTTGTGAAGGCCTTGAAGCAGGGGAGTCCTTGGCAAATTCAAAGAAGCAAACTGTGAATGGCACTTGCATTTATTGAGCCCATATCATGGTCAGACCCTGGTCTAGGCGCTCTAGGTATTAAAGCATTTACTCTTCCCAAACCTGCGAGTAGGTATGGTCGTTATCCCCACTTTACCAGTGAGGAAAATGAGGCCAGTGTGTCTGGGACGTAAAGGACCAAAGAGAGATGGCTTGGTATCACACTGGAGAAGTAGGCAGGGACCAGCAGGGTTTTCAGTAGGGAAATAGGATTAATCTGATTTGGGTTTTGAAACGATCCCTCTGGCCACTCATTGATGAATGGACCGAAATAGGGCAAGAGAAGAAGTGGAGGGACCATTTAGAAGGCATTTCGGGTTCAAGGCAAGAGTAGATGTGGCTGGGCCAGGAAGATGGTAGAGGAGATGGCGGGAAGTGGTGTATTCAAGGCATGTTTTGGCTGGGTTGGGATTTGAGAGGCAGCCAGACAGTGAGGATACAGAAAGAAAACACATGGACTCAAACCTAATGCCAGCTGCCTTCTACTGTGAAAGAAAGAGAAGGGAAAGAGAGGTGGGCAATAGACTCCTTGAAGTTGGAAGATTTTCAGGCACCTAACCAGGGTCCTGCCTTGCTGTCAATATAGGACTTAAATACCCATTGCCGGCATGTTGTGGTTTGGCTGCCCTAGTTCCTCTTGTGTTTTTCTGTTAAATGGACACACACATACACACACACACGTACACCCCTCCTGAACCACTAAGCACATAGAAACAATCAACAAGTAAGGCTTCCTTCTGGGACTAGAGAATTCTTCATGCAAAGAAGAGAGACCAGCTGCCCCGAAACTGCAGTTAGGAAAAAAGAAGGAAAAAGGAGCCGGCCCTGTGGCAAAGTGGTTAGGTTCACGCGCTCTGCTTCAGCAGCCCGGGCTTGCGGGTTCGGATCCCCAGTGCGGACCTACACACTGCTCATCAAACTATGCTGTGTGGTCACCCCGTACACAAAATAGAGAAAGATGAGCACAGATGTTAGCTCACAGTCAATCTTCCTCAGTAAAAAAGAAAAAAGAAAGAAAAAGAAAAAGAGGAAATAAAATGAAGACTAAAACGTGAAGGTGGCTCACCTGAGGGAAACAGGTCCCGCTAACCCCAAGCCAATCATTAACTCTGCCCAAGGCCTTCGGAACACTCACACACTCGGAAATTTTAGGAGCCCGGAAACTCAGAGCAAAGTTTATTTTCAGAACAAGGCCTGAAAAAGGAAGCAAAGGATAAACAGGGACCAAATGTTTTAATTATTTGAAATGGTTTCCACCCTGACACCATTTCCCAAATCTTAAAAGAACGAGGGTCAGGGAGGATGTATGGGAGAGCGTTTTCCTTCAGCTCTCTGCCATCCAGGCTTGCGACTTGTTCCCACTTCCCTGATATTTCCTTAACGGGAACCACTAGGTAGACCGTGGCTGTTTTGTGACTTGAGCCCAAGCTGGGCTTCAGAGCCTGGTGAGTTTTACGGCAGCCGTCTGGAACTGTCCTCGGCTTCAGAACAGTAGCCACAGTTGGTTCTCCACGGACTGCCTCTGAGTTTCATGTGATACAGTTCTTCATCTGGGTTTTATAGAGAACGGGGGTCTTGACCCTGCAATGGAAGAGAGCACAGCCTTGTTAGCAAACTGTCCGGGGAAAACTTTAAGGAAAATGAATGTGGTGGAGGAGAGGGGAGCTGGGAAGGGCTGAAGGAATACAGGCCGTCATGGAGCGCTGGACCCAACAGACTCCCAGGGTGTGGCCTTCAGACTAGCAAATCAACTCCAGATATCTCAAGGAGAGCGAGAGGAGAGGACAAACGTGTCAGGAAAAAAATAACTGCTAATATGATAAAATGGGAGTGGATACGACAGGCCGTAGCCCGTCGAAGATCTCAGGAAACACAGCTAGGAAAAAGTACAAAAGTCCTTCAGTGTGAGGTAATGAGGCGCGTCTAATTCTATTTAAGAAAGAAACAGCAAGAAATGCTGTCAAAGCCTTTCCCTCTCTCTTCCCTCATGGACGAGTCCAAATCCCAAACGGAGAGACACCGTTATTCCAGAGAAAGTGAGGAATTTCCGAGAGCATCACGGGAAATAAGGTTGTGATTTTCCCAGAACCGAGAAAAAACGATCACACAAACCCTTCCCTGCCGGCTCTCTCTTCCCCTCCGAAAAAAACTCCCATCAGGAAACAGCAGGGGGAGGAATAAAAAAAAAACACACAACACACAGGCCGCCCCACCATGAGAAATCAAGGCAGTCGAAATGACATTTGACACCGCCAGGCCACAGCTGAAGAACAAGGGAAAAGTTGGAGGGTGACTGTCACTGACCCATAGTCTCTCACTCCTAACCTTGCTCTCCAGCATATGTTTCTCATTTCCTTGCTTATAGCTGGTCCAAGCTAATGATATGTGTTTTGGCCGGGATCCCGTGCTTGGCATACAGCCGGTCTTGTTCTCATTGTCCGGGCTACTTACAGAAACCTCTTTCTCTGTCTCTTTCTCTCTCTCAAAAAAACGGCTTTAAAGAACAGTAACTATGCAAAACAGTCCCCGTGCTCTATACAGCTACCATCTTGAACATGGCCCCCTCTCCCCTAACACACCCCATCAATAAAGGCCTGAAGAGACTGCCCACGGGTGAGGGGGACGTTCAACACAAAAGCAGTGGAAATTCAAACAAATTGGCCCATTAGAGTCTCACACGGCTATAAATACAGCTCGGCGCGGGCTATTTTGAGGGACGGTGGCATGGGAAAGTTCGGCCTGGAATCTTGAGTTTGTCAGAGGAGACAGATATCTCCCAAGACATGGGAAGAAGACAAAGCACTCGGCGCGCCAGGAGGAAGGAGGGCATCGATTCTGGTCAGTTCCAGGGCAAGGTTAAAAGTGGACCAGGAGACGCGGCCAGACCTCGCCCCTGTGTCTCAGGGCTGCTGGCCTTGCTGTTGGAGGCGTGGGCTCTGGTGTCACTCAGAGTGTCCATAACCTCTAAAAAAGCTAAACATGCCCTTTTGCTCCTCAGGGGTCAATGGACCATTTCACTCTTCCTGAAGGACTGGGCAGGCGAGTGGAGGAGGGGTGGGAACGAGAGGAGCCTAGCAAGTCTGCAACCGGCGTCTCTGGCTGACGCAGAAGGGAAGCCTGAGGAGCCCATCTTTGCTGGTCAGACTCCAAAGTGTGGCACCCAGTACGTATACATTATGAAATTAGGGCATAGTCGCACGGATTTTAAAAAATTGGGACCAATACATGAGTGTTAGCAAAATGTGTCAGCAGAGAATACATATGCAGATGTCTAGAGCTACTTCACATTTCCCCCCGGAATGTGTCAACAGAAGGCAATTAACTGCTAACAGTTAGGAATGAGTAAACACAGAGTATGTGTATACTTCTGCATGGTATACCTGCCCACTTTTGGGGAACACAGATCCCCCTCTTGCAGTCGCACTGCTGGGTCTGTCTGGCCTTCCCGTATTGATTTCTGTTCAGAAAGCACACCCAGGATGACTTTGGATTTCCTCGTGCAGGTAACAAGTTTGAGCACCTACTGTAGTTTACCGAGCACTGTCCGAGGCCTGGGGCCACACAGACGCAGCCCTGACCTCCAGGACTGTCCACCTCACGGGCACGTTTAATCTGTCCCCAACACCACAGTTTCTTGACAGCACATCCCGGTCCACCCGGGACAGCCCAGTTTACATCTGTTGTCCCGGTGTAATTATTAATAGCACTTCTTTTCATTCTCAAAAGTGTCCCAGTTTGGATGATAAATTATATGGTTACTCTATCTAGAGTCCCTTTTTTGAACGTGCTTTTTTTGGTGTGAAATATAATACACAGATAGAAAAGGGCAAAAATATAGCATCTTGTATCTCTGAGGCTCTTCAGAACTTGTGAAAGTCAAGAGAGGGTTCCCAAATTATCAAGAAAATGGCTTCAGCAGATTAAATTTTAATTAGTTCAAGAACAGGCTCCACTGCATTCTGGTCTGGAATCCTGGCCACAGGCTGTAGTTGGTGCTGTCGGCGAGGACGTTTTCTGCTCTGGATTTTCCATGATGCATCTGAAACCTCAGGCTGACTGCCCTCTTCCACCCAGCATGGGGACAGCTGGGGCACATGAGGGCACTTGTCCCCATACAGCCTGGAGGGGAAGAGCCAATTCAGGTTACCATGACAACACTCTTTCCTGAAAATCTCTGACTGACACTTCCTGGGGAGACAGGAAGTAAGGACAGGAAGACACCGAGGTCACCCTCTTCCCATGTCCAGCTTACCCCACCTCCCAGGCTTGGCTGATATTTGACCTTTTCCAGCTCAGCCTCTCTTCTCCCATTCCCATCAGCTTTTTTTCTGGGGGTGAAAGCAACCAACTGCCTCTGTCCCCTTCTTCACAGCCAGCCAGTGGAACCCCAAAAATCCTTCCATAGTAAGCTACATAGAAGTAACTGGTGAGATAATGATGTTTCAAAAAGTTATGCAGCTGATTCCAAAGTAAAAAAATAACATATGGACTGTCTGCTCTTTTGTCATCAATGTTGCGATGCTAATAATCGTTTAACAAATGTTATTGAGTACCTACTGTGTGCCAGGCACTGTGCTAGAGATTGAGTGTGGAGTGTTGAAGAAGATGGATGTGGTCCCTGCCTCCATGGAGCTTATGGCATCCTGAGGGAGACAGGCATTAGAGGGATAATCCTACAATAAATACACAACTACAGGGTGTTGTAAGTACTACAGAGGAAAAGGGTGAAGGAAAAGAAAAAGGAAAAAATACTACTACAGAGTGTAAGAGAACATACAACAAGCAGATCTTGACAACAAGTGAGTCAGGGAAAGCCCCTCCAATAAAGCAACTTTAACCTAGGACCCGGATGAGGAAGAGGAAGTAGGTAGAGAATATCCATTTATATCGAGAATCCGTGAGTTTTCACCATATCAGGCATAATCTTTATGCTATACTGAAATATTCCACTTTGAGACCAGAAGAGTTTGGGGGGTATAACTTTCAAACTTACATATTTATAACCTGCATCAAAAATAATCCAAGGGGTTAATAATACCTCCCTGCTAGGTTGTTAGTAGTTGTGTGTGAAGCTCCAAGTATAGTCCTTGAAACGTGGAAAGTGCTCAGAGCCTGGCATTCACCTCTCTGGGACTGTCTTAGCAAATGCAGGGTCTCTCATATCAGAATCCCCAGCACCTGGTGTGATTCAAGGTGTTGTTATCATGTAGTAGTTTTATGTATTAAGTGCTCAGTATACACTGAATGAATGAGGGAATCAATGAACAAATGAATTAACTTTTAGAGGATGTTTTCTATGGGCCAGGCACTATGCAGGTACTTTCACAAATACCCTCTCATTTCAACTCCATAACATGACTGCACCTTTCTGAAGGATGGGATTCTAATGTGCTAACCTAAACAATAACTCTGAAAATAATAACAAAATATAACCCCAATGAAGTTTGGAGAAGCAGATCAGGAGCAAATTCATTTTCAGGATCATTTTGAAATAGCAAGGGAAGATGCAAGCCTGTGAAATGAAAGGATACCAATGCTCCAAAGAGTCACAGAAGTAAGACGAGAAAGAGGCTTTAAGGGAGAGAGGGGTGAGGCGGGATGGATGGGTGGCATTGCTAAAACCCAGAGAGCAGTTTGAGCTCCTGAAACAGTCCACAGAGTGTTTTGTAGACAGACATGATGCAATTGGATTCTGCCGTCCTAGGACAAGTGTGGGATACACTCCCAAAAGTCCGGGGGGGATTGGGTTTGGAGAGAAGAGAATTTGGGCTCAGTGGACCATTTAAGTGCAGAGAAGCTTCAGAAACAGCGATGTTAAAAGGCTGGCATTTATGGGGCAGGTGGTTAACAGGGCTGTTTTCTGAAACAAAGCTAATGAAAGGAAGTGTAAACTCAGAAGTGGCTTCAAATCTCACTGGCTGAAGAAGGGACATTGGATAAGGAAGGAAACTAAGCAGATGATTTTGTATTTTAAGAGGTTCCTCTAGTCTAAAAGAGGCAAGTCTTACCGTGAACGATTTAGACAAGAGAAAGTTGAAACAGAGGTAGAAGTTTATTTCATCAAAGATGGCAGTGGGAAGCAGAAAGGACTTTTAGGGTTGGAAATCTCTACCTTTTAAAACCATTCACATTAAACTGTGGATGAATGGAAAATGAAAATGTCTGAAAAGGTTCAAGGGGGTAGGAAAAAACCCGAAGGCAAAAATAATTGCCCCTCATAGGGAGCTCTGATGTTCCAGAGGATTTTCTGCAGAAATGGACTTGGGTTTAAACTTGATGCTCTTCTGTTGAATCCTTACAGTTCACTGAGATGCTGACAAGTTCCATAGTTGTTCCAGCTTTATTATCTTTCCTCCACAAACCTATTCGTGATAGTGCCATAAAATTGTCTTACCCTACGCTCTCGGTTTCAGGAAACGGGATACCCAGCAGATCAGGAGAAATTATTATTTTTTTCCTATTCCGAAGTCTCTTGGCACAAGTTCAGCACTGAAATGGTTAAAATATCAGCACATTTCACTGGTCTTGGGTTACTCATAAACATTCAGCAAAGCAATTTCACTCAATCGCACATATTAACTGCTTAAGTTCTTCTCTCTGAGGATGTGGACTGTTATTTTATGCCAAAAGTCCTGTAATTAAGTTTGACATAAGCGCATGGATTAAATATGTGGTTGGTTGTGGGGGGGGGGGGAGTGGAGTGGAAGGTTTTCTCCCCTCGCCTCCTTGCCATATGGAGACTGTAACCAAATAAGGTGCAAAAATTTTTAAGAGAATTTCCAACGTTATTACTCAGTGTTGTTTATCAGGTAAGTCACAAGGCCAGTACAGTTACAAAACCAGTTTTTCCTTTCCTCAATTTAGCAATAAGAACAGCAAACCACGACCCTTACAACAGCCCTGGACCCTCATAGTGCAGTCTTTATAAGGCAGAGAACAGAACAGCTTCTAGAAACTCTTCCAATGGGCAAGTGACTGTGACTATGGTTTGGAGACAATTTATCAAACTGATCGAATTCGGGGATATATTATAATACTGAAACCCTGACAAGGGAGCTGTGCGTTGCAGTGCTTTGTCAATTACATTAAAGTATGCAACGTTAGGATGCACTTCGTTCTGAAAGGACTTTTATCATGTCCAGATTTTCCCCATCGGAAGGGTCCTCAGGTGACTCCAAAAAGGCCCGAATCACTTACGCAGCATAATAACAAATTTACTTTCAATTTCTGGCCATATTCATGCAGGTTTCTTGTGGTTTGAGAGAGGAATGCTCTTGTTCCTCCCTTCCTAAAAACAGCTGAAAATAGATTTTTCAAATGTTTGAAAGAGAAAACATCCTCCTTGAGTTTCCCCCAAGTTGGAGGGCATGCACAGGTGATTAACCCTAAAAAGGAAGTCAGGTAGCAGGCACCTCCCGCCTTCCCTCCTGGTGAATTTGCGCCAGCACCATTGCCCAGTTCCAGATCTTTCTCTTCATTGATTTGACTGAGCTGATGGCCTTCTTGGTGGCTTCATCCTGCTATAACTTCTTTAAAGCATCAGGAAATGTTATCCAAATCACTGCCAGGCTCAAGTTCTTTATACTCCACCATCACTCTGAAGAATGTCATTGCAACCATTCCCAATGACCTTCTGATTTGTCTCCATTTCCCTGAACTCGACCGTGAATCTTTTCCTTTTGGAGTGCCACAGTCTAGGCTGCTCACAACGTTGGAAGCACCATAAATCTCTGTGTTGCACTGACTTCTAGGGTAGGCTTCCAACCATTTTAGCTTGTCCGTTTTTATTTTATAATAGGTGGCTCAAACTGAGAGCAGTGTTGAGATAAAGCCTTGATATTGGCTACACAGGAGTGAGAATAATTTACTTAGGCTCAATACAACCTTCTGTGTTCCCCATAATTTGGGGGAATATCTGCCACATCATTCAAAAACCCATCCCAAGCCCTTCAGGAATATTCTTAGTTTATCTTCTTTATTTTATAACTTATATTTCTGCTCATTAAATTACAGAAGGCTGTTACTAAGCCCACAGCCTTAATGTATTCCAGGCATTCTGAACTGTATTATATTCTTGTGTATTATCTTCCAATTTGATACCAAATATAATTACCTTTGACTCTTACTTCCATGTCATTGTTAAGCATTGTCTGGTTCTCTTAAATGGCTTCGCTTTTTCTTTGATATCTTAGGTAGTCATTTTTATTCCCAACCCTCGCTCTCTAGAGAGGCCAGTTCATAAGATTTGTCCAAGAGAGGTAATGAAATGCATACCTTTGCCCCCATAGGTGGGCTCTTGCTTCAGTCATGAGGGATGGGGTGAAAAGACTCTAGTGGTTTGCCATTCCTGAGTTCAGTCCAGTGACTTTAAATTAATGGGACTGACGCAGGCCACTCAGAGAGGTGGACGCATTTTGCTTTCTAACCACGTCTGGTTGAGATTTCCACGGACCCAAGTCTACCATTTTTTTCTGCAAGGTCCAATCTCTCCATAACAACTCCAGAAAGAAGTGAAAGCCAGGCAAGAACACATGTCGCCATAGGCTAGGCGCCAGACGGAATGTGGCTGGAGTTGCACGGAGCTGATGTAAGTGAGACAAAGTGTGGTATGTTAAGAATCCAGGGGCTCCAGCATGGCTGCCCAGCCCTTCTTGGAGGCCTGTTGAAACCTTTCTGCACTTGAGCCTCTCCCACCTTTGTCCCCAAATAAGAGCTTATCTCCATTTTTCCTCTTAGATGCTGTCATGTTTTGCCTCCAGACTGGAGTAATTCCAGCAGGGACCTTGCATTCCTCCCATGCTTGCTGTCTTCCCTCTGAGATACCTGCAAGACTGAGGACCCATTAGGAACTTTTGAAGTCTGTTCTCACAGCTTTCTAAATCTGACCGTAGCCACGTTAAAGAGGATGGTTATTTTCCCCGCAGTTTATGCATAGCATTTTTCAGTTCGTCTTCTTGAGCGTGACTCAAAATGACACACCCCCATGCTTGTCAATGAGTGGTGACATGTAATCGTGCAGGGAATAAGAATGCAGCTCTGAAGCCTGACCGCCTGGGTTCAAATCCCAGTTCTGACATTTATTAGCTGTCTGACCTCAAGCAGGTTAACTTAACCCTCTTCACTCATTTGCCTTATCTGTATAATAGGGAATAATGGTACCTCCCTCTTGGGGTTATTGTGAGTATTAAACACATAAAGGGTTAATGACAGTGCTTGGCCCATGGCAAGATTTCAACAAGTGCTGGCTATATTCCAAATTTTCTAAGGAATGTCAGCTACATGTTTTTGGTCTGAGATGAACTGGTCCTTCTACGATCTAAGATACTCAAGCTCACAAGGGGATGAGTGACGAGCACATCCACATCTTCAGGTTGCACTTTACTTAGCAGCATTTAAACACAACCTGACGTCAAAACTGACAGTTAATCCGTGACTCAACCTCTCACAGCCTAGTATCGTTTAAGGACATGAAGACTCAGGAAATGGAAACTTTGGCGTAAAAATTAATAAAAGGATTTCATTTCAAAATTCTTATTATTTCCTCTGCCGCGCATAAATACAAATGGCCGAGTTCTCCTGCGGGCTCCCTGTAAAAGCCGGAGCCTGGCGGAGTTTCAGAATGGGCTCAGCAGCTCTGCAACCTCCAGCAAGACTTTCAACCAAACTCTTGACCCTCAGCCGCAAAACTAGGATGACTCATGGCCATGCCTACCTCACAAGACTGTTGCAAGCAAGAAAGAGAATAAAAATGTTAGGAAAAATAACCATTGTTATTATGAAGCACGTGGCTTCTATCTTGAAATCAATAAGAATGCTTCTTCAAAATTAATTTATTTATTTATATTTATATAGAATATTGCTAAATATCCTTGAAGTACTCCATGTCTCCCATCTCATTGTCCAAGTCTATCCTTTTCTAATGCCCAAACTAAGCCTCATTTCCTCTAAAAAGCCACTCTGCACATGCATACACAAACACAACATCAAACTTTCACTCTTCTGAGCTGTTAGACCCCTTACTACTGTCCTTTCCACTTGCTTTGATATTTAATTATCTATTCCAGGAGTTAGCAGACTTTCTGTGTAAAAGTCCAGAGAGTAAATATTTTAGGCTTTGCAGGCCATACTGTCTGTCACAGCTACTCAACTGTGCTATTGCAGCACAACAGCACCATAGATGAGATGTAAATGAGGGGGCATGGCTACGTTCCAATAAATCTTTATTTATAAAAACAGGTGAGACCCTAGTTTGCAACTCCTAATCCATAGCCTGGCTTTGTTGTTGAGCACCTTTGTTTGTCCTTTTTTGTCTACCCAGTTAGATTGTCAGGACCTCAAGAACAGGAGCCTTTGTTAGGTGTTTGCAATGCCCTATTCCTCGCTTCTCCTGAGCCCAGCACCTGGTTCAGTACAGACTCATTGGATTAAACTATCTCATGGGAAAATTGTGTGTTTATTGTGAATAGATGAACTTAGGCAACAAAGCCATGCCAAATGCCCTGAAGAGATAAATAAGGGAAAAGAGATGTGTTGTCCCTATGGAATGAGAAACGGCCATCTACACGTCAAAGACATGAGTGTAGCAGAAACACTGCCCACAGATCACTGTCGAATCCTGAGGGAAAAGCTATGGAAAACACCTGAAGACCACATGTTCCTGGAATCTGAGCTCTGTGCACGAATAATACCATATAAGACCAGGAACATGGGGTAGCCTGACTCTTTCCTAAGGACATAGTTATAACTCTGAATTCACAGACAACTACCATTCTTTAGAGGCAACTCTTTTGTCATTATCCTTGAATTTAGGATAATTTCACTATTGTTTCCCATTTAGATTCAACTGAAAATAAATATTTTTATTTGTGGAAATGTGATACTCCAGGGGTGAGTAGCATAGTGGTTAAGAGCAGCAGGGACTAGAGTTACACCTGATTCAAATCAGTGAGCCTTTGAGTAAGTCGCTTACCCTCTCTAAGTGTCAATGTTCCCTCTGTAAAATGGGAAGTTTCTCACAGTTAAATGAGACCATGGATATGAAGAAATTTGTATAGGGCTCAGGACAGAGTAAATACTCAATAATTATTAGCAGCCAGTAATAACAATAGTAGTAGCAGTCAAAGTCCACACACAGAAACTTGCACACAAATGTTCATAGCAGTATTATTCATAACAGCCAAAGATTGGAAACAACCCAAATGTTCATCAACTGTTAAATGGATTTAAAAAATGTGGTATATCCATACAACAGACTATTATTTGGCTATAAAAGGAATGAAGTGCTGATACATGCTATAATGTGGAATAACCTTGAAAACATTATGCTAAGTGAAAGAAGCGAGTCACAAAAGACCACATATTGTATGAGTCCCTTTCTATGAAGTGTCTAGAATAAGCAAATCTATAGAGATAGAAGGTAGATCCGTGGTTGCCAGGGGCTGGGAGGAGGGGCACAGGGTTGGAGAGAAGGAGGAGAAACTCTTAATAGGAATGGAGTTTCTTTGGGAAAGGATGAAAGCGTTCTAAAAATAGACAATGGTTATTGTTGCACGACTCTGTGAAATGCTAAAACCGCCAAAATGTACACTTTAAAAGAGTAAGTTTTATGGTATGTAAATTATATCTCAGTAAAGTGGTTATTTTTTTAAGACATATCCTTGGAAAAAAAATTAACTTAGCTATCCTCATCAAAAATTAATCTGTAATATATACCTTTTTTCCTTTGATATGAGCTAAACGTTTATAGTTTAAGAATGCCACACACAAAAAATGTGTTTTATACAGATATATTTTAAAAGCAGATTAATTCATACATCCAGGGTCTTTAAACGTACTTATCAAGAGTGTATATACAGAACCTTCATTTATAAACTCCAGTTAGTTGTCAGAATTACTCAGAGCCAAGAACTACATGTTGAGGGCCTATTGTGCACTGCATGTTACCTTGGACATGGGGATGTAGGAGAGAATAAGATCCTGGAGTCATGAAGCTTATGGTTCAGCAGTTCTTTGCCCATCACACCAACCAAGATGATTTGGTCATACTCCACTTTTCTGTAGTTTATATCATAAGAACAGTGGGATTTTTCCCAAATATAAATCATATTATCCTCTTAAATCTACCTTCTCAAACCCTTCTCCCCAGGGGCACACCACTCCCATCCCCAGTTGAAAATCACAGTTCTGGAATCTAGAACTTTCAATAAATTCAGGATCTCTAAGTTTTACGTAAAGAAGTAAGGGTCCACCAGGACGTACATGGATTGCATTTTCTCACTTGAAGACCTGCAGTAAAAGAGGGATTCTCAAATTTTTATGCACATAGGAATCCTCCGGGAAGCTTGTTTACCATGCAGATTCCTGACCCTTAGCAGCAGAAAGGCAAACTCAGTACGTCTGAGAAGGAGCCTAGGAGGCAGAGTATTTAACAAGCACCCCAAGTCACTCTGATGCAAGAATGCATGAACCACACTTTGAGAAATACTGATCTTAAAGCTTGGAAACCAATGCATTACCGGACGTTTATGGAGCACCAACATTAAACGCACACTGTCGAGGCACTTTGGGGGATATGAAGACATACAGCATCTCCCACAAGGAGCACATAATCAAGCCTGGGAGACATGAAAGATACAAGCATGAAAGCTGACTATACTTGCTGCACATGATCAGTAACAAATGAGTGACCAAGACCCTCAGGGCTGTAAGAATTCAGAAGAGCAAAGCCACTCCATGGGCCCAGGTGGTTGGAGAACTTTATGGAAGATAGGGATCTCTTAGGCCTAACCTAAAAAGTAACTGTGATTGTAATGACAAAAATGGAAGAATCTGGAGCAGGCAATAAGGGAAATTTGTCTCCAAGCAGTTGGCTATAGTGTATTAACATGAGGAATAAGAAGAGCCCGAGGTAGGAAAGCAGAGTGAGGCCAAATTCTGGAAGGCCCTAAATGCCTGGCCAAGGGACTGAGACTTTACCCACAGAGTATGGGGACCCACTGAGAACTTTTGAACAGGTGAGTAGCATGCTGAGATCAGTACTGCAAAAGAATTAATCTGATAATAAGTGACTATGAGCATTTTTGGAATGACATGATGCATAAATAGTGGAGCAATAGCATGATAGAAGTAGAATCCAGAATGGATTGGATAAGGAGGAAAACTAGAGACAAGAGAACCATTCGGAGGGCCTAGGATTAGTCCCCCACAACAGCCTTACCTCCAAAAGAATAAGCATGCCACGACAGAATTCCTATTTTACTTTAAAGAGAAAAGCCATACTAATACTCTTTCTTTCTTACACTCATGATAAGAGAGATGCTAACTTGAAAGAGGTGATTAGGGAGTGAGATTATGATAGCAGTAATAAGGAACATGAAGATAGAAGAAGGGATACAACCAGCCTCAGAGATTATTGGAAAAAAAAAAATGGCTGCGGGGTGAGAAAGAGAAGGGGATGGAACGGGGATCTGCCGAGCCCTGTTTGGCGCTCTCATCCTGAGGACCTTGCTCATGATAGCTGCAAGGAGAAACATTGCTTCCTGTGAAACTGGTCCACAAACACATTAGAAGCCACCTTTACAAATGACTACCCAGGAAAATCTGATAAGACTCTTAACCAGAAAGGGAGAGTTGTCATTGTGTAGTAGTTAATAATCATATACCAAACAATGCCTTATGTTTAAGGAAAGATATCCCTGATAATAGAGCTTAAAGGAGAAAAATAACAAGTTTGGTTATTGTTTGTTTAACAGCTTTTGCCATGTTAACAAACCACCCCAAAATTTAGTAGCTTAAAATGTTAAACCATTTCTTACAATTCTGTGGGTTGGCTGGACAATGCGCCTGGTCTGAGTCAGCTAGACTAAAATGGATAAACAAAAATGGCCTCACTCTCATGGCTGGCAGTAGGCTCAATGTCAGCTGAAGTGAATCTGCCATCCTTCGGGAGGCTAGCCATGGCTTCTTTACGTGTTGGCCTCAGGGTTTCAAAGAGCAGCAAGGGAACCAACCTCAACATACACGCATTTTTCAACAGTTTTCAAGCCTCTGCTTGTGTCACATTTACTACTGTCCCATTGGCCAAAGAAAGTCACATGGCTGGCCACAACCTATGAAGGCACTGCTCAAGAGCACGGAGAAAAGAAGAGGGGAATTTTGTGGCCACTTTTACTACCACAGCAATGTATGTTTAATATATCATGCACCTCTAAAGGAACTGGCAATTATATACTTAATTCTGCTTAAGGGATCTAGAAGGATAAGAGTCAATGTTGGACTTATGCTGTACTTAACTGAATGTGAATATTTGAACTATTGTGAAAGAAATTCATAAACATATATTACTGATAAAAATTTTTAAAGGAGGAGAGGGAGAAGAAAGGAAGGTGGAAGGAAGGAGAGAAGGAAGGAAGGAAGGAAGGAAAGGAGGAGGGGAGGGAGGGAGGAGGGGAGGAGGGAGGAAGAGAAGGAGGGAGAGAGGTAGGGAAAGGAAAGAAGTAGGAAGGAGGAAGGGAAGAAGGAAAGAGAAAGGTATCTTTCTTGGCATATGCAGTTTCATTACTTTGCATTGGAAGAACACTACCAGTTGTGTAAAGATCCTAAACTATCTGGTTGTCCTTACTTGTCTCGTAAAAGAGCCTCCTATCTCCTAAACTGCATAGGTCAGATTTCTGCCTCTTTGGAGGAACTCAGCGGTGTACGTCGAGGGCCCTTTCAAAAAACAGAAGCCCAAGTTTCCATTCCACAAAGTGGTAAATGCCTGGACTGCAGGCCCAGCCTTGGAAAGACCCAAGATGCAGACCAGCAACGCCCCATTCTTAGGACATAATTAATGCGCTGTTAATTTTTTTTTCATCAACAAAGGATTACCAAAATACCGCATGATTTCCTTCAAAAATGTGACCCTCCCTTTCCTGTCTCATTTTTCTTTTCCTGGATCTGAACGTGGTTTCCATTGGCTTCATGAAAACAGTTATTTCTGTTCATTTTCCTCAACTCGTCTCAGTTCCTTGATCTCAAGGAGTCCAGAAATGCTAAAGTGAACTGTTAGCACAAATTTAAGGGCTGCTTGTCGCACTCAGAGGCTCTTCTCCAGAGTGCTTCTCCTCCTTGTGAGGCCAGTGGCTTCCTCTGCGTCCCACAGCAAACCTCACGGTGTTATAAAAAGCCAACTAACTAAATAATGCCATAGGAATCTTAATGACTAGGGTCATTTGGCCAACAACATTACACAGTTTTTTCCCCTCAGAATTCAAGCATTTAAAATTACAAATATCCCATCCAATTCAGATTTAATTACCACTGTTCAAACTTTAAGAACTTTCTTGTTTTCAATAATGTAAAATTGGAAATAATGAGCTACTGCCAAAGGATAGTCAACTGACTCCTTTTTTAAGGGGGAACAGAAAAGTTGCATAATTATTGTCTCTTCCTGATAAAATTTCTATTGTTGACTGGCCATTTTTCTACCGAACTTCCCCAAATCAACCAGGTCAGTTTCTCCACATTTATCATCAACCAAGAATTAAGTTAACCTGTGATGAGACCTAATGTTTGATTTGGCCATAGAGATTGTAGTTTCCAGAATAAAAGTCCATGTCTGAGAGCTGAGCTGATGCAAGCTTTGACAATGGCAGAGGGCATCTTAAGTAAGAACTGTCCTGGAAAATCCAGGACTTAACCATCACCATAGACCCAAACTTGGAGCTACTCCACACCATCTGTTGGGTGAGGAAAGGGAATTGGGGAGGCCCGCACCTTTGGGCCTTCTAAATGATCCCACTCATGTCTTGTCCTCCCTTCTGTGAAAGGCTCGACTCTAGAGTCAGGCACATCTGGCCATGCTTTAGAAATGTGGCTGCTGAGAAGGCAGGGCTAGGAACAAAGGCTTCCTTCAAGAGATCCCAACCTATTTGGGAGACGTCTCCTTGAAATAATGATGGATTCATGGTAGCAGTTTTCTGAAAATCCATTTCAGTATGCGTCTCTAACGATCATCTTTTATTTATTTTATTTATTCTTTATTTTATTTTATTTTATTTTTACTTTTTTATTTTTTCTGAGGGAGATCAGCCCTGAGCTAACATCTGCCAATCCTCCTCTTTTTGCTGAGGAAGACTGGCCCTGGACTAACATCCGTGCCCATCTTCCTCCACTTTATATGGGACGCCCGCACAGCATGGCTTGACAAGCCATGCGTCGGTGCGCGCCCGGGGTTCCGAACCACGGGCCGCCGCAGCCGAGCGCACTGCACTTAACTGCTATGCCACCGGGCCGGCCCACGATCATCTTTTAAAAAGAAAAAAACGCAGAGTTCTTTTAGTACCCAAAATCACTTCTTTAAATGGGAACTACCCACCTGCCTATCAAGTAGTTCTAATAATGAACCTGACTTTTGCACTACTGAAAAAGTTTTATATGTATATGTATGTGTACAGATAGATAGAGGATAGATAGATACGGTGTGTGTATATGTATGTATATGTGTGTATAGGCATATGTCCTTTATATAATGACATGAATCTAAAGCATGTGTGTGTGTATCATTATCTCACTAGCATCCATTTGAAATGGGCTGCACCCTGTCACCGTTGGCAATTCTGTTTCCATGGAAGGTTGAGGAATTGGAGTGAGGACTTTATGTCCGCTGAGCTTCTTCCTTGGAAGCAAGAGTCCTTGTGTCTGGGAGATCTCTCAGTTTCATGTAGGAATAGCATTCTTTATGTTGACTACTATAACCTAAAGCCCTAAGGATTTTTTTACCCTTAAATATGTGCTGTTTTGGCTTTGGAGCACGTGGAACTATTTTTAAGGGTATATGTGCCAAATGGAAAAAAAAAATCCTTCTTTATCTTTATGCTGGAATTCTAGTCATCCTTCTTTATTCCACAATCTTATCTTTTAGGGTTTTTTTTTTTTTTGATGGCCTTCACTGCAAACATCTCCCTCATTCTTCACCCATCTTTAGTATTACGAGGTTTTCTGAAGATTGAGCATTTCATACCTGACATACACTTTTTCCCCGGAATATATTTCTATTTACAAAATCTCAGATTCCCATGGTAACTATCAAGAGTCCCTAAAATGTGTGTTGTTTTTCTGTACTCAACCTACAGCAAAGTCACCGCCAATGGCCACAGAGATTACATAAGAATTACCTCCAGAGCTGAGAAAAGAGACCCCACGTCATTAAGTTTTTTCCATTTTAGTACGTCTTGGCAGAGATTCAGTGACAAACCTAGAAGGATAATAAAATCATCAATAGGGATTCTTTGCGTTATTTCACAGACATGGAGAGACTGTCCAGTGGCTGTGTGTGCCCAGTCAGTGGCGCAGGGGAGAGAAGAGGAAGTGCTGAAAAACGGAACAGGAAACAGATGGGAGATGTGATCTCTCAAAACTCCCCAAATTTTGAAAAACCTCAGACCAGCCTGGTTGCTTGAAGATTAGGACAAATGTGAGCTCTGAGCACTTACCCAAGAGAGGCCAGCAAAGCAGGCACAGCTAGGAGTTGTGTCACATGGACACCAGATCCTACTGGCTGCAGTTCAGCAATAGGAGAGGGAAGTGAGAAAGCTTGACCATCGCTGAGTTAATTTGGGCCAAGAGGTGGGGAGAAGGCTGGCATGCTTGCAATGACAGCCTCAACTCTAGCCTCACACTGACAGCTGAAATCTCTACAATCATGTGATTGGGGACTAAGAACACTTCTTTCTTCACTAAAAATTAAGGAGTATTCACTAAGAATTAAGCCCATAATGGTGGCCAGAGGAGAAGGACTCAGTCTTCCACATCTGCAGCCTTTAGGGTTCATGTAAGGGAAAGGAGGGAGCAGAGTCAGGGATAAATGGGTTGCGGTCATTTTCTGTGACACCAGTGCAGAAAAGTCAAAGAATCTAAATGGTTTCATTAAAATTCATCCCAAGGGGCAATTAGTTATCTAAAAATGATTCCTCTGCCCGAGCATAGGAATTTCCCCCTGGTTCAGAGCTCAGGGAGAAATTGTTGTGGTGACTGTTTTCGCAGGTTGGAATGAACATCCAGGCTTGGATCTTCCTTTTCTTGGCTTGTTTGGCAAGTGGGGTGGGGGGAGAAGGGGAGCGATCGCTCCCTAACACCCAGAAAGTTGAACCTGCTTCCTGAGGAGATGCTAAAATCTGACAATCCAGCTGACCTCCTCCTAACAAAGACTGAGAGCAAGGCCATCCAAAAATCCCAGACACCCCTCCCCCTTCCAGGCAACTGCATTTCACTCGTGACCTTGCACAGCCTGTGGTCAGGAAAGAGCCTTTGAACACATCTCCAGGGCTGCAGCGATTAGAAGGTCTTTGATTACTCAGCTCAGCTGGTCCTCCCTTCTTTCTATTTCTTTCCTCTCCTCCCTCAGCCCCCTTCACCTCACCCAGTAGCCCAGGCAGTTTTTTTTAAAGCAACCAATTTTTTTCCTCTCTTTTCATTTTCCTATAGCATCCTAAACCTCAAGATGCGGTTAACACTAATCCTGATTTATTTAGGGTTTATCTGCATTATTAATTCCAATCATGAAAAAAAAAGTACTCCAGGCCCTAGTTTGTACACAAAGTTTGGGTGTTTGTGAAAGGGGCCAGCAATCCCTGGGAAACATATTTTCTTTAGATATCTTTTAAATCCAAACAACTTTCTTTTCTAGTCTGGAAACGTTCCTTGAGATGGGTCCCATCGGTAACAATTTCATTTATTACTATTTTTCCCCCCGTCGATATCCTTTGAAGCTGCTTCCTGCATTAATCTGGACTTAATATGGATTTAAACATTTACAATGGAAAATAATTTGGGTTAAAAAAATAATCTCCCTTGATAAAGCTAGAAAAACCCCCACAACTGTCACCATCTCTGACAGCCATGAACGGAATGGGATTCTTGAATATGCATATTGAAGAAAAGGGAAAGCAAGACTAACAGGCTGGATGTTATATTTTATATTTGTCAGCTGTTATGACTGACTGGAGTTGAGTGATGTCCAGAGTCTTGACTTGTTGTTTGAGTAAATTCGTCATCACTTGGAACATATGAACAGTTATTTGGTGCCTAGGATGTACTAAACATACCTTCCATAGGAGTGAGGGAAGGCTGTCTCTCAGAGGGAACAACCTGAATCCATTGCTCACAGAAGGGCTGCCCAATAACCAACGAGTTCCCCTCCCCTTCTCACCCGTCCTTTCCATTTTTCCCTTCTTCAGTCTATTAACTGGTATAACATTGGAAATAGAAAGTTCACATTTCTTTGGGTAGGCCCCCAGCAAGGCCAGTGTTCTCCAAGGAATTCTCTCTGGATTTGACTCAAGGAGCACATGGGGATTGGAATATTTTCATGGAAATTTAAAGGAATTCAGATTAGACCTCCAAGTCTACTTTGTCAGACCCCAACAGTTAAGGCAGACCTAAAAGTGTTTTGATTTCTTGGGGACTTGCCAAAAGAGGCTAGGCTGAATCCAAGAACTGCCCCTTTTCCAGGGATGGAAAATAATGTGGCATGGATGCCATCGCTCCCCATCCCTATGCTTGTGGCAGACATCACTAATCAATCACAGCATCCTTTCTCAGTGAGCCAGGAGGCAGCCTCTGTCTCCTTCTCAACACTATGCCCTGGGAGCCACCATCAGTGGATTCGACTTGGGATACACCTTGGAAGTTCTTTTCCATTCCTGCTGGGCCCTGCACTACTTTGGGAGACTCTTGGCTGATCTCCCGACTTTTAGCATTCCCCTTCAGCCTATCTTGTGCATTGCTGCTGGCTCCTATTCCTGTTCTTGATAATATGGGATCACAGTGTTGGGAACAATTCCAGAAAGACTATACAGAACAATGTGAGGGCATGGTTCCTTTGACTGCTGTGGCTTTCAGAGTTACCAGTACTAACCAGGCAAATTGGAAACCTTTGCTCAGAAGGAGCAACGCCATTCCTGTTCCTGAGCCCCAGAAAGTCTGTCTCCTGTGGATTTCCTTCCAGCCTCCCTCAGTCACTGGAGACAGGATGTAGGGTGGCTGGGATAATCTTCTAATCGCTTGACCACTCAGAACCAATTATATCAGACTCAGAGGCTTCTCACAGTTCTTCAAGGCCTTCCTCCAACGCACTTCTGATGGTTTTATCAGGTTCATCCCTCTTGAGGCCCTGTCATGTCGGCCACTTGCCATACACCACATGAGACCTTTCTTTCCCATCCAGGAAGCCTTTTCCAGTGGCTACAGACCCTCCTTTCCCCTCTAAGACATCTGTCCCCATTAACTGACTCTCGCCCTCACTCTATGTCCCTCAACTATTTTCGTCTGTGCTGTACACTTCATTAACATTTACCTCTTTCCAAAGTAATATAAATTCATTGTAGAAATTGTAGAAAATACAGATATACAAAAAAAGTGGAAAATTAAAATGACTTGTAATTCCATTAGGATATACGTATTGATATACATGCTTCTCTTTTTATGAAATATATCTTTTTTATTGTAAAACATATACACACTTAAAGTGGGTGAATTTTATAATTTATTATATATAAATTATACCTTAATAAGCTGAGCATATGTCTATATATTATACGTAGAAAGAGTATATATAGTGGGCATCTAAACTTTATATGCTTTTTAAACAAAAATATTGGTTTCATATTTTATGTACTCTATTGAAAAGTCTGTAAACTTTGTTGTCTATAAACTTTTAGATCCTAAAACATATAGTTGAACAATCTTAGGGCATATACCTACATTTCCAGCATTCCAAAGATATCTCAATATGTTTGCCCATTCTTTTTTAAACTTCTTAACAGCTTTAGATATAATTTACATACCAAGCAATTCACCCAAAGTGTACAATTTCATGGTTTGGGGTATATTCACAAGGTTGTGCAACCACCGTCACATTCAATTTTAAAACATTTTCTTTTTTTTTTTTTAGGAAGATTGGCCCTGTGCTAACATCTGTTGCCAATCTTTCTCTTTTTCTTTTTTCTCCCCAAAGCCCCAGTACATAGTTGTGTATCATGGTTGTAGAGTTGTGGCTCTTCTATGTGCGACGCTGCCTCAGCATGGCTTGATGAGTGGTGAGTAGGTCTGCATCCAGGATCCAAACCGGCGTACCCTGGGCCGCCAAAGCAGAATGCGCGAACTTAACTTTTATGCCACCCGGCCAGCCCCTTAAAACATTTTCATCACCCCAAAAAGAAACCCCACACCCACTAACAGACGTTCCTGCTCCCACTTCCCACCAAACGCCCCCAGCCCTAGTCAACCACTAACCTACTTCCTGTCTCTTTGAATTTTCATGTTGTGGACATTTCACGTAAATAGAATCATTCAATGCATGGTCTTTTGTGACTGGTTTCTTTCACGTAGCATGTTTTCAAGATTCATCCATATTTGTAGCATTCCTTTATTCCCTTTTATTGCCAAATGATATTCTACTCTATTTGCCCATTCTCTTTAAGAGTTTCTGTTTTCTGTTTTAGTGATGGTAATTTTAGTACTTTAATGAATTCAGCAGCTCTCACATCTCCCATCTGTGCACACTTGAATTGTTCCAGTGATTATTTTGTGTAGGATTCTACTGAATTTACAAAGAAACCCAGTTCAGTTCAGTTCAACAGATACATATTGAGTGTTGCAATGTGCAAGGTTCTTTGCTAGAAAATACTGAGGATACAAAGATGAATGGACACAGACTCTGTCATTCAGGAATTTACAATCAATTTATATAAAATCACGAGAGCAAATCATGTCCATGAGTTACTCTGATATCTTTAGCTTTTAACTAATATTTTAATTTATGTTATTTGGGTGTAGATGTGTAAACGTTTTTCAAGTTTATTTCATGTGTTTTTATGTTTATACTAAGCTATTCTGTAAGCCACCCCAAAACAGGAACTATGGGTTCTATTTCTTTTCTATTATGGTAATATTAATGATAATTACAGCGGCTACCATTTACTGTGTATTTGGTTTATTTGATCTTCAAAACAATCCTCTGAGGTAGCTATTGTTATTTTCATTTGTAGACAGGGAAACTGAGGCTTAGGGTGATAAAGCAACTTGCTAAAGGTCACTCATCTAGTAAGGGTGGTCACTGGACCACACTAGCCCCCAGCTGTATGGAGGACATTCTTAGCAACCAGTAGATAATGTTGTCCACCTACCACCCTGGTGAGCAGCTCTGTATCTTTGCCTGGACAACCTGAACTAGTCTCTGGGGGTGATGGATAAAATCAAAGGGTCTCAAGTCTTCATCCTGTGGCATTTGTGGTTGTGTCCATTTCATTATTCTTTTGACCATGTTGGAAAACATCACTCCCCAAAGAGCTCCCTCTGCTTGGTACAAGAAATCATTGGATGTCGCCTTTGGAATTAAATGTTTTGGAATCAAACTTTAGAAGATGCACTCAGGGATAACAAATTAGGAACCTCTCACCCCCTAAAATGTGCCATTTGATAGAGCAGTGTGACAAATGGCAGGATTTGAGAACTCAGGCCTCTCGTGTTGGGCCTCTAGCACTGTCCGTCTACCTTCCTGAGACACACTTGACTGTGCTGTGCTGTCATCTTCAACAAGAAGGCAGGTTACCTCTGTGAATCTACACATTACAATGAAGACACTCAATAAATATTAAATAATAATTATTGTTTCTTTCACATTCGCTGACAGGAGAAAATCCTGGGAAAGAGCCTTTAAGATCTAATTATTTGGTAGGCATTGAAACCAAACTGCTAGTTGAAAAATTAATTGTGGAGCCGTCGAAGATGGAGTAGTAGGAAGTTGTTTTGCGCAGTGGTGTCGCTCTGAAACGCCGTATAAGATGAGGCGCAATAAAGAGTAATGCAAACCGCCAGAAGTGGCTGAGCTAGAGGAGACTGACTAGATGTGCAGCTGGCACTGAATGGACTTCAGTTCATTCACTGTTTATTCAGCACACAAAATGTGTGTTGAGGGAGTGACCAACTGAATTAATTAACAAACATAAAGTGTCCTTAGGGACATTGAGAACAATATGTATATGATCTCCACAGCACCAAGGAAGGCTCAAGATATTAATAACAATGACAATATAATTAACATTTACTGAGCACTAGCTGTGAGCCAGGCCCTATTTCAAGTGCTATGAATGTATTATCTCATTTAATCCTTACAACAAATTGTGAGGCAAATATTATCCTCATTTTTAAAATGAGGAAATGAAGGCACAGAGAAGTTAAACAACCTGCCCAACATCACACAGTTAGTAGTGAAAAAAAAAATGCCCAGAATTTGCCAGGCATGGCATATTCACCAAGCCATTCTCTGATCTCTTAAGAGATCACTGAATTTCCAGGACCTTAAAGAAATATCCAGAGATTATCCAGTCTGTAGTTTTCAAACTGTTCCATGGAACCATGGAAGTTGCTTCAGAAGTTCTACTAACAATAATATTCAAAGAGATATATGCTCCCCGATGTTCATCGCAGTGTTATTCACAGTAGACAAGATGTGGAATCAACCCAAAGGCCCATCAACGGATGAATGGCTAAAGAAGATGTCATAGATATATACAATGGAATACTACTCAGCCATAAAAAGAGAAGAAATTGTCCCATTTGCAACAACATGGATGGGCCTTGAGGGATGTATGCTAAGTATAGAGAAAGACAAACACCATATGATTTCACTCATACGTGAAAGATAAACAAATACATGGATAAGGAGAACAGATTAGTGGTTACCAGAGGGGAAGGGAGTGGGGCAGAGGGCAAAAGGAGTAAAGGGGCACATATGTATGGTGATGGATAAAAACTAGACACTTGGAGGTGAACACAATGCAGTATATACAGAAACTGATATACAATAATGCACTCCTGAAATTACACAATGTTATAAGCCAATACAACCTCACTAAAATAATTAAGTAAAAAAAAAAAAAGTTTTTGTGCCAAACAGGGATGAATTCAGCTCCCTGGAGGAAATATTTTCTGCTTAAACCTGCTTTGCATATTGGATTTCCACACAACATTTTGTTTTCATACATAAGAGAGGAAGAATGTTCCATTGGTATAGGTCAGGGGCTGGCAAATGTTTTCTGTAAAGGGCCAAATAGTGAATATTTTAGGCTTTGCAGACCACAATGTCTCTGTCACAACAACACAACTCTACTGTTGTAGTGCAAAAGCAGCCATCGGCAATACAGAAATGAATGAATGTGGCTGTGTCCCAATAAAACTTTATTTATAAAACTAGGCAGTGGGCCATAGTTTGCTAACGTCTGGTCTACATCATCCCCCTGTGGTCAACTGGAGTTTGCCTACACTTCCTAAACAGGGGTTGTCTTGCTAACCCACAAAGAAAAGGTATATTGTCCAAGACCCCCATGTTTATTAATGCCCGTCATCAAAAAACTCATGCCACTGTTTAAGGGAAAGAAAACTAATGTGTATTGAATGTGAACCTTGTGTCAGGTAATCTACTAATGGTTCTACATCGGAATTAATCTTTAGTGTAACTGTGTGAGGTGAACAACATGATCTCCTCCAATAAAGAAAAAAACTGAGGTAAAAATGGTAGCTAGAGTCAAGCCAAAGTCTTACTATACGTTATCACACTATATTGGTATGGCTTAAAGCCACATCACCTGTCCTGTCATGTAATAGACCGGAAGGTCATTGATAAGTCATCCACAGTCAATTCTTCTCTAGGAAAAATCATTCAAGTTCGCTTCCTAATGTCACTTCGCTCCCCCTAAATGCTTCACCATCTCTATTAAGTTAAGTTAGAGACTTAAAGACTAGTGCTACTATTTCTCTATGAGTTTTCCCAAGCATGATAGAAGAGGAGAATAACCTTGCAATTTCCATAAGCTGTTCTCCCATTTATGCTTTGTAGTCATTTATTGTCTACCTTAGCAGGTTGCACTGGGGGTTTGTATTAGCTGGTGATCCTCCATCATCCATATGTCTTTTATCAAGATCATTTTTATCTCCATACTTTTTTTTCCCTACCTTCTGTTCTTGTCTCTCTTGAATTCATACTATGCTGGGAAACTTCAAAATTCTAAGTCTTCAGTAACCTCTTTTTTCAAATATTTCATGGCACTACTAGCTTGGTTATATGCCACCAGGAGATAAAGAAATCTAATTTCTTCCTCTTGCATGAGATAGGTTGAAAATGTGAGGCTGAGATAGCGATGGTCGGAATACTAAATCTCTTCCAGAAAACACATTCATTGTCTTCTTTAACATTCGCCAAAATGCCTTGGAATGGAAGGATCTCTTACATCTATTTTCAATTCAGTCTGGATTGGTTTCCTTTCAAGAACCAATCAGTCCCATTCAATTGGCAATAGGGGGTTGGTGCCATCCCAGAAGTCAGTGACAGCATCGCCTCTAGTGGCTCTCGGTTCCAGACAAATCCACGTCCGCAAGTCACCACAGCCCACCTCCACAACGGAAGGGTAACCCAGCTGCATGTGAAACAGAAGAGAAATCCATCACGTGTGGAAAACTCAGCCATCAATAAGCAGCTCTGCAGGCCTTTCAGTTAGGGACGGACCACAGAACTGGCTCTCCATCAACAATCAGATAGTCTTTAGCTATGATCAGTCACTTCCAACACCTCTGAGACTGGCAGGTTTCCAATAAAGCCAATAGACCCCTCCCTCGGGGTAAGGTCATCAGCAGGAGGCAGGCATTGTTGGTTAGCCCAGCAATTTGACAACAGTATTAGCTTACACTCTATTAGCCATCAGCTACACCCTGACCCCTGACCCTGACATTGACCTCAAACGGCCCTCTCCTCAGGTAGACTCTGATCATTTGAGGTGGCCCACCCCTCTAGTTAGCATGAGAGAAGGCTCCTCAGTACCAAGGAGGGGCCCCTGGTCACCCCAGCTCCCAACAGAAGGCGTAAGGCTTGAAGTACAGAAACAAGCCAGAGTTGAACCCAAGATGCCAAAGGTGAAAGTTCAGAAGCATATCCGTCAGCGGCCTGTCACCAAAGGACGATGTAAGAACTATGGAAGCTTTCAGCGCAGGAATAGCCGTTGTCTCCAGACAGTTCTGCTCCTTAATGGAAAAGACATATCAAAATATGGCTTACAAAATACAAAATAATGGACTGAGATGTACATTATATGAGGGTGTTAGATTGCAATGTACTTTACAGTGAGGGAATTAGATTGAAGTGTTATGCCAGGGTAGTTAGGTTGAAATATGGATTATCCTAGGAATGTTAGCTTGAGATGTGCTTTATAACACAGTTGTTAAATTAAGATGTGCTCTTCAGTGCAGGCATTAGCCTGAGATGTGCATTATAGCAAAATTGTTAGGGGAAGATGTGGCTTCCACTTTGGGAGGGGGGTAAGAATGAGGAAAACACCTTGTATTGAATATTATTCAAGGTTACAGAATGTCTTCTGCATTACGTGGATTTCAGGAGTTTGAATGAGGGAGAATAAGAGCATAGAGTACATATAATGTTCCTTCCTTTCTCCTTTCTCCCCAGTCAAGCAATCTGCCACTTTCCCCACTTTTCCTGTTAGGGACTTAAAGGCCTCCCCCATCAATAAAAACATTAGCTCACTAAACAGCCTGATGGCTTTTCCTTCCCTGGCTTAACCCTTCGGGAGCTGGGGTTTCCTTTGGATTTGTAAAGATATTGATCCCAGATAATGTTTGCTTTTCTAACTCTCTCTCTTCCCTAGACTTGATGGATAGGTTCAGGGCTCCATCTCGGCAGCCAACTCACCGCAGCTACCCAGGGAAAGGGGAATGGAAAGCGAGACAAGCGTTCGGTAGTTAACACCATTGGAATGCTTTCGCTGGGATGGACAGGCAGAAACGGAGTGGCTGGGGAGAAATGTAGGGCTCCAGTCCCTTTCAATCAGCACAGGATTTCACTTTCGATTTTCCTCCTTCTTGCCCTGATCCCTCTACCAATATTTCTTTAGTTCAACTTAGAGCATTGTATGATTTCTAATTAATATCAGACGCTATCTTGAGGTTGGCCGCCCTGAGTTGCATTTTTAAAGACTGTCTTTCCAATTAAAGAAGTGTCTTGCTGCAGCATTATCAACATGGATGAATGCGGGTAGCTGTGTCATTTGTTTGTGATACTGGTCTAGGTGGGGACCACCTTAGTAAACCCTCACCCCAGACACAAATCTTACCCAAGAAAAATAAGTGAAGAGAAGTGGGAGCGTCATTTTGCTCATTAACCACTTGGCCTGCAAAAGTTCACCAACCGTCTCCCCAACAGTGTTTTTGTTCTTTCTTCGCTTCCTTAGCTTGGAAGATATAATTTTCAGCCTCCAGAAGTCTAGTCAAGCGTGATTGGATGGTGTCCAGCTTTGCCAGAATCAGAGAGGTGAGTTCCAGCCTTCTTGATTCTCAGTGAAAGAAAATGTTATACCAGGTGAGTTCACGCAGTCAAAAAGACTAACCTGCCAGACAGGGCACCAAACAAAACCGAACCTTCAAAGGAAATTGCTGTGTTACTCGATACCTCTGCATTGTGCCTCGCGGTTCCAGGAAAGAGGCAAGCAGGCATTTCTGTGTGCGTTTTGTCAGGCCCTAGTTCTCTAGATAGAAAAGTGGGTTTGCTGCAGGACAAGAGTATTCCCTTCCCTGGCTGAGCTCGCTGTGGGCCAAACACAAGGACTGTGACAGAAATACTCTAGCCAGGTGAAAAAGCAGCTCCGCCCACATAGTGTGTCTTTGCCAACTTTAGTTAGTCTTTGTCGGCATTCCCACCCCTCCTCTCTGAGAGCATTTCCTGGTTAAGCACTCTTTAAAAGTTTGCCTTATTCTCCAGCCTGGTGTGGGTGTCCATTCCTGCCTCATTTTCTGACATCACGTTTTCCTTAAAAATAGGCTATGAGAGCTATTTCTATCCCCTGTCAAGGGATCTGTCCAGCCAGACTCCCACGGGATGTAGGAATGAGTTTAAAACCAATCCTAGAGAAGAGAAAAAAAAAGGAGGGTTGGCTTAGTCCCAGACTCTGTTTTTAAACAAACTTTCTGCTGGGTCAAGTGAGATATTTGGGGCCCCTTCCTACGAAAGGAATTTCAGTAAGGTTCCCTTGAAACACCACCTAAAATCCCACCCCAAAGAAGAGACCAAACCATGTCATGGCAGAATCATGGCGGCCTAGCGGTTAGAAGCAGTTTTGGAATCAGTCCCACCCCCAACACTTAATCACTTTATGAATTAGGGCAAATCACTGGACTTTTCTGAACCTCAATTTCTCCATCCATAAAACGGGTTTAATGGTAGTACCAGCTTCACGGGGATATTATGAGGATTCCATGGGCTAATGCATATAAAACACCTAGTCTTACGTCTGCCACAAGGTAATCCCTCAACAAACAGTGGCTGTCAAGTTTATAATTTTATTACTATACCAACAACTAGCAGGAGCCACGTGCCCATTTACCACGGGCTCCCCCATCATTGCCTTATCACATACCACACTGACCCTCATTTGCTCGTTAACACCTCTGGTTTTAGAAACACGCTGTATCTCCTAGCCTCGCTCCTTTACAAGAGTACTGTTTATGAGGATTTTCTCTGTACAGAAAGAAGGGCAGCCCTGCCTACGAGAGGAGAGACAGATTAGAAGGGCCTCACTGATGGATTATAATGCCCACTCTGTACTTCTCTGGTAACTAGCCATGATTGTGTTTCAAAGGTAACAGTTCATCTCCACCACAGGGATGGGCACGCAGCCCACAAATAGGGCCTAATGCGATCCGACAGGCCTGATTTCTCTAGATATATATTAAAACAACATGCCCAGTGCTGATGGCTCCAATGTCCTGACCTTGAACAAGGACTAATGACGTAAGCCAAGCTGCCCAGGAGAGCAAGCAGGGCAGAAGGCCAGAGGGACAAGGTCGTTGGCTAATGAAGTGGTCAGCATTGAGTTTCTGTCACTCAACTGGTTAAGAGGAAACTGAGAGGGAAGTAAAAGAAAATGGGAACATTTAAGAAACAAAGGGAAGGACCACATTTGAGTTAGCGCTCCGAGGGTGAAGTGACGTTGTCAGAAGGCAGGGTGGCAACACGCAGTCCATCTGAGACTTCACTGTGACCATGTTCAGTTTTACCTGCTGAACACGGCTGGTTGAAAGAGCATTTGGAAGAAGCTAACATTATATAAATCCCAAATTAGAACGAAGATGAACAGGTACTAACCCAGCCTGCTCTTTGGTTCAGATTGGCTTCAGACACACAGTAAGGAAAAGTGGTCAAGAACACGGGCTTGGAAACAGATTCCAGACCAATTCTCTCTGGGCTCTGGGCAATACCCTCTGAGCTTCAGCATCATTATCTGGAAAACTGGCAATGGTACCCACCTCAGAGGGAGGCTGGTGGAATCAGAGGATAAAATTCATGTCAAAGGCTTAGTGTGGTGCTTGGCATAATAATCACTCAATGGCAGCACTTATATTGTTATTCCACATGCTCTAACAATCTTAGAGAGAAAGTGTGGGTTTTTTAAAAAATGGATAATAAGGTGTATGTTATAGAGTAAGAAGACTATTCAGTCAGTTTCACAGTGGCAATTTCTAGTGCTTCCCATTGGGGGAGTGCTTCAGACTCTCACCTGGTCGATAAATATTTACTGAAAACTACTGAGTGCTGAGCGCTATGCTAGGTCTTGGGATGGGGTTATATGGGATCAGAATCATTCCTGACTTCATTCTTCACAGCCTTGCTGGGGAGGCAGACACTTCGAGACTTATAGCATAAGTGGTAGTATATTTCAAGACTATGGTATGTGGTTGGGAGCAACCAACTTTTCCTGAGAAGGTCAGAGAGAAGTTAAACAGATGAGGACATTCATATCTGTTATGTGGCTTGATTCTCCAAACGATGCCTTGGGGCAGGTAAGACTGATCGCTCTCCTCGTTCATTTTCTGTATAACAAGGTTGAGACCCGATCAGGTTACCCTTGCCTTTGTTTGCAGTACTTCACAGGAGAACTGAGACTGTCATCCAGTCTCCACACTTCCAGGAGGGAATCTTCTCAGCAGCATCAGGATGAATCATGACCACTGATGGCCGTCCGAGGTCCTAAGTAGCACTATCATCATAGCCAGATTTAACCTAACTCTTGAACATACCAACACTCAAAGATACAGAAGATTTTAGTTCCATGTCCTGACTTATTAAAAAGATTCTTTCAAATATTTTCCCTCTTATTTCCAAAAGTGAAATACTATGGGTTAGGGAAAGAAGCCTTGAAGGGAGCGATCGAGGACCAGCACACTGGTCTCAGCAGTGCCAGGGTTTCCCTCTAGTCCCATCAGCACCAATGTCTCAGGTCCCCAGATAAGGAGTCATCTTCCCTGCCCACCTCTGCTTACAAAGATGATCTGAGGATGAACTGAAAGCACTGATCTGAGGAAGTGCTGTGAGTGTTGAGTGGGGAGCATAAAGTTCCAATGGAAATGATTATCAAATTAGACTGTAGTAGCCTGGGAATAAAAAGGTGGAGCGTCACCAGGGCAACCAATTCCCTATTCCCATCATGAATCCAGCCCAACCTCTTTCTCAGGATTCAGTTCCTTGGGACTTTTTTTGGGTTTGGAGACAAGTGGAGCAGCACAAAAACTTGTATACCGTTAACCAAGGCTTCTCTCTTTTTTCTTTCAAATATGTACCTAGTTTTAAGCTTATTTTCTGGTTATAAAAATAATATATAATCTTTTTAAAATGCAAGTAATTTATCAAAGCATAAGGAAAATTAAAATCACCCCAAATTTCACCACCCAGAAGCAAACACTGTTAACCTGGGCTACATCCTATCAGATGTCTTTTCTGCATACATAAACATAGATGTGTCTTGTTTTGGGTCAAGGGTATCATACATGCTGTCCAAAACAAAATACCGTGCCAGTGAATTATAGATTTGCATGTTCCTTTTCAATGAGTGCACTGCATTCCAGTGTTGGATGTACCATCAGTTATTTAAATAATCCCCTAGGGATGGGAGTAATGTTATTATAAACAATACTCTAATGAACATCCTTGTGCTTGATGAATCTATCCCATTGTCTCCTTAGGGTAAATTCCCACAATTTGGAATTACTGGGGAAGCTGTCACCTTCAACTAAATGTTAAGAAAGAACTCACATGAAGCAGTGAGGGAATAAAGGGGCAATGACCAGCCAATCTGAAGAGTCCTATCAATCCTGGTGACCTGTGACGATTGCAGGAACCCTTATCCATCCATCTATGGGGAAATGAGGATGAGACAAGGTGAATTTTCATATCCCTGAGATTAAGCATTGTGCCATGAGGGTCTAGAACTAGATGCTTGTTTTCCTTTACCTCCCCACCTCCAAGGCTTCTTGCCCTGGCCTTTGGCACCATGGCACATATTACAGCCCACCTTGTACCACTCTTGTCCCCTCGTCTCGACCATCAGCCAGTGAATTCCATTTTCTCTTGACTGGGCTTTCTTCCTAGTGCTTTTCTCCATATGGTGCCCAAAGGTTGATTAACTCCTGTGGGTAAGAGTAGGCACTGAGATCAGCCAAGCAGTGAGTTGAGTTGGGTGATTACACTGCAATGTTTTAATTTGCCTTTGGACAAATTCTCATAAGCTTTCCCAAGAAAATCTCCCATTAGATGTAATCATTTAATTTAAGAACAGTTGGAAGAGGAAGATGAGCTAAGACGACAGATGGAGGAATGCAGATGTGTGTGTCTTAGAGGGACTCAAAAGCACTCTGAGGATTTGGCATCCAGTAAGTGCCATGTTGGCTTCTACTGCTTGTGTCCATGAACTTGAGAAATTTTCAAGAAATCATAAAAATACAGAGATTTTCTCGAGTGACAAGAAATTTTCATTATTTTCTCTTGTCTGTAAAATCATAACAAGGTCAATTAAAGAACTGGCTACCCCCTACACACACTCCAAATCCAGCAAACGCAAAAAACAAAAATTTGAGTAGCCTTGTAGGAAGGCAAAACAAAGCAAAAAAAATAATAACCAGGCTGCTGTTAGCGAGAAGTTTCCTTTGGTCACATTGCCACAAAGATAACTTTTTTAATTCTTTGCTTACTCTGGTTTCCTTCGATCCTTCCTGAATTTTCTGGACATCCTAATTTGGTGTTTGCATAATTCGACATCTATTATTGTTTTAGGACCACAGTTATTATTTTAATTATAATTTAAAGCTGCCTGATATACCCAGAGGTCATTGGGCACCTAGAAGAAATAAATAAAAACAACTTGCCATTTTTAAAAGCGGCATGTTTATTTGGAAGTCTCATGAGCTTCTCAACTAAGACATCATAAAACCTTCAAATAAACTAAAACGGAAACAAAATAAAATGTCCGGTCTTAATCTCCTTAGAAGGCAAGCAGGAGAAAGTTGCAGCTAGCTGGATGCTGGCATGAGAACTCTCGGAATGATTTTATTACTGAGTTTGGGAACCCCCGTGTATGTCTTGATGCCCACATTCCATATTGCAGTCTGCACAGTCCTAGTCCTACGTTTATAATCCTTGAGCTTAGTGTGAAGTTTTAGCCAATGAGAGGTCAGTCTAGCAATGAATTTGATGCAGAAAAAGAAAAAGAAAGTCTAGAGTCTTGGGAATGCCTACCCACTGACTATGTCATCCAGATGGCTTTGGATGGCTTTCTCTAGTGTAGGTGTCAATAAAGCAGATTCAGGTCTCATTAACTCTGATATTTTAAATGTAGAATTGCTGAAATATTAAAGCCTAGTGATTTTACATTGGGAAGGCTAAAGAAATTTCAAAACAGTTCCATAATGTTCCTGCCTATAAGTTTCCGTAACAGAAAACAGTAAAATCATTTTCAAACCATTTACTGCTAGTATTCTGCATATAATCAGAGCTGTTATGGTTTGTTAAGCAACAGAATTATCTAGTGGGCAGGAGGTTTATGCTGCTCCAAGACCTTCTAGCTACACAAGGATGCAAGTCGGTAAGTATTATGGAATCCACTGAACAAGCATAGTCAGGATTTCCAGAGGGAAATATCTATTCCCTCAACTCCCAGAATGGTCTTAAATAGTTTAGGGTGACTCTTTTGGGAGCCCAAAGAGCTAGACTGTCAAATTTAGGTCACTCAAAGTTCTGAGAACAAGGCAGAGAGTGGTGTCCTCAGAGTGCAAAGAATGGGCTCCAAAAGATCTCGTTCCTTACTATGGAAGAAATAAGAATGAAAAGAAAAGAAAAGAAAAGGAAGGAAGTTGATCCCCAGGCTAGCAAACTCAGATGGCTGCATGAACTAGGCAAAGAATAAAAATAAGTGAAATAAGAATAGTATAAAACAATAGGGAGAGGCGGGGACTGTGGAAAACATGCTCAGCCTAAAGGGCATCAACTATCAGCTGTTCAACTCCAGCTGATAGTTCCCAGGCCCAGTATAACCAGAGTTTTCAATTTTTCAAGAGAAGCTGGAAATACAGATTTTTTTTTCTTGAAATATCTCAAATTTTGAATGTTGGCAATCAATTTGATACAAACACTCACACAATATATGAACCAAATAAGAGATTCTACATCCACATGTAGCTCATGGGCCATAAGTTTGTAAATTGTATAAGACAGAAGTAAGCAGTTGGGAACCAAAGAAAGCAACAGGTTCTGAAGCCTGGAACGGATCATTTATATTAAAGAGTGCTTTCGTTCTCTGTCTCAGATAAGGGAGAGTCTTATCAAGTCTTGGTACTAATTCCCACCTATAAAAAGAAAACGTATACTTTTTCTCTCCCATGCTATCCAATAACCTCAAACCTAAAGTAACATTTAATCTACTTCATTCTTTCTTTCTGATTGTCTTCATAAATGTTAGGCTAGTGAATGAATTCTGGGTATACTGAGCTAGGCCAATGCTTAGGATCTCTTAGCCTTCTAAGATGGGGTGAGTTGATGCTTAGACAGTATTTGTAGAAGGTGGAAAGCTGTTTTGAGCTGTCGGAAAGATTTCTTGGATAAATTATAATATAGTTTATTGGTTGTTTAAGGATATTATCCTTACAGCATTCCTGGTGTTTCAGCTTAAAAATATTGATATTCAGAAGGTGTATCAGTCAGTTTTTACTAAGTAATGCTGCAGTAACAAACAACGCTCAAGTCTTAGTGACTTACAACCAAGGTACATTTTTCATGCACAAAGTTGCAGGAAAGTATCTTTGCTCCATTTCATTTAAATTGCATAGGTGTATCCATGCTCCGTTTCATCTTTATTCTGAGCCCTGGGCTGAAGGAGCAGCACCTCCCTGGCTTCAAAATAATGTCATGCTAGAAGAGAGAAAAGAAACCACATGATGGCTTTTAAAGCTTCTGCTCAGAAGTAGCATACATTCACTTCCTCTCACATTTTATTGGTGGCCAAAACAGGTCACATGGCCAAGCCTGATTTTGATAAGGCAGGAGAAGTATTACTCTCTCATGGGAAGAACACTGTGTAAGGAACAATAGAACTATCTCACACAGAGGGCACTGCCTCAGGGACTTTGAAAGGGAAAAGTAGTGGGGAAGCTCCCCAACATCTCCTGTTGGAGAAACGAAGCGAGCCCTCAAGCTCCATGCTGACCTTGGGAGGGATCACTGAGGCAATTTGAGCAGTGAGTGGTTAAAAGCGTGATATCTGAAGTCAGACTTCCTGGGTTAAAATCCTGGCGCTACCATTTCCTGGCTGTCAGGCCTTGGATATGTTACTCAACCCTTTTGTATCTGAGTTTCCTCGTGTAAGCACATCTACCTCATAAGGCTATTGGGAGGATTCAATGAATGAAGATATATATGTATCTAGAGAAAGAGAGAATACTTAGAACAGTGTTTGTCACATACCAAGTATGGACTATTACTACAGTGATGATGGCCATTAGCTCAAATGATCTCAGCCACCTTCTCAGTAAGAGTCAAAACCCCTCTATCAGAGCTAGGTTACTCCAGGTCTTTTCAACTTGAAGAATCCCATATTAAAATGTATGTACTTCTGGAAGGACTAAACTGTTAAGTCTTTATCAACTAATACCTTATTGGGAACTACTCTGACAGCATGTTCCAGCAGGATGGGATATAGGAAAATGTCCCATAGATAGTGAGACAGAAAAAACAGAAGTTGAGGCACAAGGACTCTCAAATTAAATTCACCACACCTGATGGTTTTACCAAGAGCTATTCTGACTAGACCAGTGATTCTCATCCTTGGCTACATATTAGAATCCCAGGGGATGCCCAGACTGCACCCTAGACCAATGATATCAAAATCTATGTGGGTGGGATGCAAGACTCTGAACATCTTAAAGCTCCCCAGGTTCTTCCTCTGTAAAACCAAGGTCGATCAGCACTGGAGCAGTCTACCTTCCACACAGAGCAGCTGATTGCCTCCTTCTTGGTCCCAATTTTGGTACACCATGGATCTGCATTAACCCCCATTTCTCCAGCACGGTCCAGATGAACTTACCAGGAGAGGAACACTTGCTGACAAAGAAGAGAGAGAGATATGGCCAAAGTCTAGCATTTGTCTTTCCTTGTCTCCTGATTGATCACTTTATACAATAATAAAACTTGTAAAAGGTTGAACCTGAACTGAGGCTGTGACTGTGACACAATTAATCAAACTTTTGAAGAATCATGTTACATTATGTGCTTCAAGCATTGACCGACTTCACTAAAAGTTGGCCTTTTAAAATACAACATAGACACAAGGTATTGGATCCATAAGAAATGGCCAGGATGCTGTTGATTGCTTTGCATCTCCATGCGATATGTGGACCCGCAGCTGACCAGACCATAAGGCAGGACAAATTCGAACACATCAGCAAGGACGTCACCAGTCCCCACCTTGCCCCAACTTGTTGGGAGTGGAAGTACAGAAAAGAGAGGGCTTATTACCGTGTGTCCCTCAAACCTGCTATCACTGCACCTAGACAACGATAATACTGTTCATCCACAAGTCTCCCAGTCTCCCTACCTGTTCTTGAATTGATCACAGACAATACCAGCATCCCTGGCACCGTAAACTCTTCCCCATAGAAGCATATTTTGGGGGTCCTCTCTAAATCTAAGTTTATAGGACCAAAAGCATCCCCATTTTTAACTCACAGGTACGATCAAGTCAATAACAATATCTAGCATCTCTTGTAGTATTTTCCAGTTAGCCAGACGTGTAAAAGTCCCCAGACTCAGCTGAGCCTCACCACAATCCTGTGAGATAGGTAGATGAGCCACGATGTATGATCCCCATTTTATGGAAGAGGAAACTTACTGGGGAAGTGACGTGAGTTGCCAAGGTCATGGAACTCATGGTGGAACTGGAACCCCTTGTGTTAGGACTTGGATCCCATGGCTTCTGGCAACTTCCAGGCAACATGGGAGACCATGAAGGAAATCAGATCTTGCACTGGCCCTAGGCAAAATCTCATTATAGGCAAAGCTCCTTGCATGCATTTCCTCATCCATCCCCTTCCCTCTCCTCCAGGTGTCCCTCCCACCCTGTGTGCTCCCATTGCGTCAGCCCACACTTTCACTAGCATCTCCAGGTCCAGAAGTCTCTCTCTGTGCTTCACCTCTTGAAACTGCCCTGTCTAAGCTGGCCCAGTAGAAAGACAGATATGCCCTCAAAGCCCAGCTTGCCCTTGAGATCTAGCCATGTGACCTTGGACAAGTTACATTGTGCTTTTGAGTTTCCTCCTCTGTAGAATGGATTATTACTAGTACTTACTTCCTAGAACTATATGGAAGATTGTATGAGTCATGTACATAAAGCACTCTGGACCATGTCTGGCATGTATTAGGTGCTCAAAAAGGGCAGTTGTTTTAAAAATCATTTATATTTGGTTATTAGCTATATGTAATAGATTTAACAGCTAGCATTTTTCAAGACCCACTATGTAATGCTATACTGCATTGTTCTCAGTACTTTTCATCTAGTATCTCATTGATTTCTCATGACAACCCTATGAAGCAGGTACTGTTATTACGCCACCTTAGAGATGAAGAAACCGAGGCACAGAGAGGTTAAATAGAGCCAGCAAGGGATAGAACCTGGATTGGGGCTAAGTGGCTTAACTCTAGAACCATCACTCTTAGTTCAGACACAAGCTCCAGTTGGAAGGGGGTGAGTGGCTAACAAATGTTTAACATTGCTTCTTGCCATTTGCATTTTCAACTAAGAATATCTTAGAATAAAAGAAATAGCTCAAGCATATAGTACTTCCATGGAAAGGAGTGAATCAATGATGGTGAAACATCAGCTATAATAGCCAAGCAGACAGACAATAAGTCGGAAAGAGGGTTTTCTAGGTGCTGGTAAAATTATACCAGGAATAGAGGAAGGAATCACGAGAAAACGTTAGCGGTGATAGAGCAGGACTGAGTTCGGGTGAGGATAGCAGTGTTTTTCATTTTCATTTTGTACTTTTCTGTATTATTTGAATTTTGAAACCTGGCTCTGCAAATTGGTTCTGTTTTATACCAACAAGATTTATCTGAACAATAAAAGTATTGTTTTATTTTGTTATTTTCTTCCTTACATATTTCACATTTAAAAATTAATGAATGTAATGTTTAAAATTTATGCCATAAAACTACTTGCTCCACCCCAATGTCAGCCCTCAAGCTGCTTATCATCTCAACACAGAGATAAGACGGAACAGACAACAGGACCAGAGCGCCCAGCAAGACGGGTTATATAATTAAGTGCCCAAGAACGCAGAGCCATCTCTTGAGACTGTAGGAGTCCAGCTCTCTTCCCAAACATGGTATTTTCCCTGATGTTTTTTTTTTTTGCTCCACCAGAAATTTTCCACTTTAATTATGTGGGTTAGGTTAGCGGAGTTCACCTTCAGAACTTTAAATGCACAAACAGCTAATCCCTTCCATAAGACACATTTCTGGGAAAGCCCAAAGATAAATGTTTACAGCCTGCGCTGGGAGAATGGAACCCAGTGAAATTTGAAATGATTTAAGCATGATGTGCCCGTGCCCGAAGAAACAATTTAGAGAGAACTCCAGCCTCCACAGTCTGGAATTCTCACAGAGAGTGGAATCGCTGGCAATGCTCATAGGTTAGATTTTTTTCCCCCTTTTCTTGGTTTTGCCTTCAACTTGAGGAGGATGGTAATTAAAACCATACTTAAAATATTAAGTCTACTACCTAAAGGAATGAAGTTTATTAAAGTTGCTAAGCATTAAGTACAGAAACTCAAAATAGCCTGAGCACACTCCCCTCGGCGTACACTCAAAATATTGGTTGAGAGGAGCCTGAGCATGGAGATGGCGAGTACACACACACACACACACACGCACACACATCAATACATTGATATAGCAGTAAGTGGAACGCATTTCTTGAGTAACTAGCATTTGACAAGCAGAGAACAAAGATGACCCCCTAATTAAGGTACTTAAAAGGACTGGTTACTCAGCAAAATTGTGAAATGGTCTCATTAGCGTTCGGAGAAAACAGGGGCCATACTAAATGCCACTTAACCTCTTTGAGGCTCAGTTTCCTCATCAACCACCTGGGGGTGAGTGACGCCCACTTTGGAAGGACGTGGGGAAGGTGAAGGAGATACCTAACACGACACTTGGCACAGAGTAAGGAGGTACATGGCGTCAGGCCCCTTATTCCTAGGGATTTCATGGTGGTTCAACTGATGAGAGATGAGCACTCTTCCTCTCCCCACAGGGCTGGGGGGAATCTACAGGGCAGTCCAGGTAAATTCCAACTACGATCAAGGAGTATTCAGTCACCATCCTTCTCTCTCAGACCTCAGGTCATAAGGGCAGCATGGTGTAGTGGCTCCTGGGTTCAAATACCAGCTTTGGACACTGGACAACTCACGTCACCATCCTGGGGTCATTGTGAAGAAGGAATGTGATGCTGAATGACAAGTGCAGCAGGTTCCCAGCTGCTCTGGGCTGCTGCACTCTCCAGGGGCTCCTCCCAAACCTGCACAGCTGCCCAGATGCCCTGCAGGCTGGACATGAGGCTGGAGGCACCTTTCAGGAGGATCTGGACTCACCTAGAGAGCCTACCAGCACTGTGAGAGCCACTGCTGCTCCCTGCATCCTGCCCACCTGTTTGGCCCAGGATCCCCCCCTGCTCAGTGCTTTCTAAGGATGCGGCACTGCTAGCAGTCCAGCCAGGTCTTGAAAAGTGGCGTGGACAAGATGCAATTTCCTTACATGTTTGTTTTCAAAGTTCCTTGAAGAATTCCTGTAGGAATTTCTCGGAGCATGCTACCTACTGCATAGTAGCTACTCAATAAATGTTTACGAGTGAATAATAATAAGTACTACCAATTATTGAGCTGCTATTATGTGCCAGGTACTGTACTCCAAGGAATCTTAACTGTGTGACTTCATTTTAACTCCACAAGTGGGAGGGAGGCACTAGAGTTTAATAGAAAAGGGAACAGCCTTTGGAGTTTTAATTTGAACTAGCCCCTCATCCTTCATTCTAGCTTCATGACCTCTGGAAAAGTATTTAAATCCTCTGAACCTCAGTTTCCTCATCTGTAAAATGGACGCAATATAATATCTACCTCCTGGGATTGCTGTGAAGGTTAAAAGATAGATAGATGACAGGTAGATAGATAGATCAATCTTTTATATAAGTGTGTATACACACACAGACATATACATACATAATCACATAGTACAGTGTATAGAACCTAGAATATGATGTTAAAAAAACAAATCAAAGGGGCCGACCTGGTGGTGTAGTGGTTCAGTTTGCATGTTCCACTTCGGCAGCCCAGGGTTCACAGGTTCAGATCCTGGGCGCGGACCTACGCACCACTCATCAAGCCATGCTGTGGCAGCATCCCACAAACAAAAAAAATAGAGAAACATTGGCACAGATGTTAGCTCAGTGACAATCTTCCTCAAGCAAAAAGAGGAAGATTGGCAACAGATGTTAGCTCAGGGCCAATATTCACCAAAAAAAAAAAAAAAAAAAGAAATAAAGAAAAATAGTATATTACAACAACCCAGTGAGATGGGTGTTATTATCCCCACTTTATAGATGAGAAACTCCTCGGAACAGTATCCTCTGCCAGAAGTCCATTCAGCCTCTTCTGTTGATAAGGAGTTCCCTTGTTTATTTCACAAATAAGTAGGGAATTGACCTGGAGCTTTAGAAATACCCAGGATTGGGAGGAAAAGTGGAGAAGGACATTCCAGACAGGCTCGAGCCCTACGGAGGCTTCGGGGTGGGAGGAACAGAATAGTGAAAGACCAAAAGAAACACTAGCCACGTTGTTTTCTTTGCCTCCTATATGGAATGCTTGAGTGTGACTCAATTGGTGAATTTATTCCCAAGCCTATACTAGGAGACCTGTTATTTATTAAGCACCTAAGCTGAGAACCAGGATAGGAAAATGTTAAGAAAAAGTGCTCTGGAGTGGTCCGCCTGGGTTTGAATTCCTGCCTGTCATTTGCAAGCTGTGTGACCATGGAAAAGCCTTTTAACCTCTCTGAGTTTGAGTTCCACATTTGGAAAATGAGGATAATAGTAGATCTTTCATGGGGTTGCTTTGACAATTACACAAGTTAATATATGCAGAGCCCGTGCCAGGCCTCTATGTTGTAAGCATTCAACAGATCATAATTTTATTGTTTTTTTGCTATTTTTATATGCTTTGTATATGTAATCCAAGATTTGGGTGGATTAAGCAATGGGCCAAATCACCCAACTACTAGCAACTAGGAGACACAGGATTCTAAAACCCCATCCCCGTGTATCAGTCAGAAAAGGTTTGGTTATACTGGGTAACAAACAAGCCCAAAAGTTCAGTCATGTGACACAGTAGAGGTCTATTCCTCATTCATACAAAATCTGATGCCGTTCTGGACAGCTATCCATGTGCTAGCTTAACCTTCCAGATGGTTTTGCTCTTATCCATATCAACACAAGCGCCTGGGATCACAGTGGCAAGCCAAGAGCAGGAAAGTTGTGCACTAGCCATTAAATGCTTCCACCCAGAAGGCACACGGGTGTCCTCTGCTCACATTTCATTGGCCGAAACAAGTTACGCAGTCACGTCTAATTCAAGAAAGAGAAGTGCGATCCTTCTGAGTGCTTAGAAGTACAGGAAAACGAGTAGCAGCGAACACCACATCCCCCAAAGCCAGCCCCTGAACTACTCTCTATTGCACTGTTCTGCTCTCTCTGTAACAGGACCAGCCACTGTTCAACTTTCCCTTATTGAAGCAGTTAGTTTCAACACCCCTTACTTAAGTTCAGAGAAGAGCATCTGGGTTTTAAACGAACTAATTAATCAGAGACTGTTTCACAAATTCCAGCCTGGATCTTGTCCCTTTCCTGTCCGTCAGCAGCACTCCCTGGTCAGTGGCTGTCCAGTGCTCCCAGTCAGCTCAGCCACGACCAAGGCCCCCCATCCCTCCGTCTGGGGGCTCTCCTCTTCCCCATGCATCACCAGCGTCCTGCGATCTCGCCTGTCGATGCCCAGCTCTCGCTTGATGTCTCAGTTCCGGAACAGAGATGCTCCAGCTGCTACCTGGGAAGGCTCTGGCCCCAAAAATATTTAGTTAGCAGCCATTCAGTTAAGTGGAATTGACTCTTTATCGGCTTTCCTCTATACGGCTGCCACCAGCAAAGGCTGTTTCCTCCTTCCTTCTTCTCTGCCTGTCAGTTCCCTCCACATTCCTATCGGCAGCCTTTAGCTCCGATCAATACTAACCGCTGGGTAACAGCTCACGCTCGGCTGGTCTGTTTTGCATCGATCAGACCCTTCTTCCAACAGGTAGTCAGCTATTTGAGGCAATGACTTGAGATAAACACCTACTTTTACTTCAGGCTAATTCATTTCAGGTGGATTTCAAGGAGGCCCTGCACCCCGTCTCTGTTAGACGAGCTGAAATCATAGAGTCAAGATCAACTCCTCAAGTGCTCAAGATCCTAGGAGACCTTTCTTCCTCTCCCCTTTTTTCCCTTTCCCTTGTATGTTGTAAGTACCACTTATAAACAAGACACCAAGACTTGGGACATTGAAAACACCTCTTTAGAAAATGTGTCAGCCAGCCATCCCTCTTTCCTTTTAATGAGATGCATCCAGGACTGCAGGGAACCAAGGGCTGCCTCTGAGGCAGCATTGTCGCCGGGCAACCAAGCATTCTTCCAGCTTCCCCAGAACTAATCTCACAATATCCTGCAACCCTGGTTCTCTCACCACCTCAGGGGGCAGTCCTTGAATACACCCCATCCTTGTTCCAGGCTCACAGTGAATTTGCCAGGAGCTGATATTGCAAATCCGGTGGTTGTTTTGCAATTGGTGGTAGGTTCGTACAACTTCATGGCATTCGTGTTATCACCAGAAAACACACAAGACTGGATGATATACACTTTTTTCCCAACACATACACTTAGTGTGGCTGAATGGTACATCTGATACCATCATGACCCTGTTACCTGGGTCCCAAACCTCCTGTCGTTTTTCTCCAGCCCCTCTTGACACACCCAGCTAGCTCATCAGTCCCCAAGTCCTGTCGAGTCTTCCCTTGCCGTGCAATTCCAGTGTCCCCACCCCCCATCTTGGTTGGTATCATCCTATTCAATCCCTCATCTCCTGGTGCTTGGACTACTGCAGTATCCTCTAGCTAGTTGCCTGGCTTCCAGTTGTTCCCTCTTTGTTAGTTTCACCCTGCACAAAGATCAGTCTTCCTGGCACTTTGCTGTGATTGCCTTTCTCTTCTTGGAAATCCTCAGTGGCTTCCTATCACCTACCAGAATGGAAGGCAAATTCCTCAGGCTATCACTCTGGCCTTCAGAGATCTAGTCTTTAACTGTCTCTCCAGACTGTCTCTCCCTGTCCTCCAGCAAAAATCCCACACTCTAGCCCATCTGGGTGATTCTACTTCCTCTACAATAGTTTTTTATCTCTGTGCCTAAAAACCGAAGGTCATGCCCCTCACTGCCTTTGAAATTGGTTCAAATCCTGGCTCCACTACTTATTAGCTGTGTGACCTCAGTCAAGTTATCTAACTTCCCTGTGCCTCAATTTCTCATCCGTGAAATAGGGATACAAATAGCACCTACCCTATAAGACTGGTAAGAGGATTAAATAAGTTAATGTACGTCAGGCACTCAGAACGGTGCCTCCATATAGTAAATCTCAAGAAAAGGCTTCCTCTTATCACTGTTGTTATTATTTCCCCCACTCCTCCAAGCCACAACCCAAAGCATACCTTCTCCGTGAATATTCTCCAGCTCACCCTAGCAAAAAATACTCGTTTCCTTTCCTGACACCCATAGCCCTTGGTTTATACTGATAATGTAATAATAATTACTGGTGTTAGGTCCATGCTCAGTACTTTCATATGCATTATTGCTTTTAAATTCTTGGGCTGGATACCTTCCCTTTGCCCCAGATCCACTCTCTCTCCTTCTCCATCTTGCTTTTCGTTTCAGGAGGCTGATCTGTACATCCAGTGGCTTCCAGTTGGATTTGGCCAAGGAGCACTAGCACGAAATAGGCAGAGGAAGAAGTGTAGGCCAGAGTTTTTATTCCTCCCTCTCCCTCCCAACCGTGTCACTGCCAAACAGCTTTCTCTCTCAATCCAAGGTCATGGCTCCTGTCAAGTGGCCCTCTTGGCCCAGCTGCTCTGTCTCCAGCTTCTGGTCACCATGCCTTCTCCTTGCCTCTTCACACCTAGGGTGGTAACATGGCCCCAGGGCACTGCACTCTCCCTTGTGGTCCCCTGAACCCTGACCACACCTTTGTAAATACAATTATCCCTATATAAACTCTCCCCAAAGGATCCTAATTCCAGTCTGCCACCCTGACTGACACAGTTCTCATTACAGCCCTATGAAGTAAGTACTGTCATTGTTACCAAAGATGCCCAAGATCACACCAAGCAAGTGGTGGAACCACATCTGCATGGCTCAAAAGCCAATACTCAGTGACTCTATTATAGTAGCTCTCCTATAGTAAGTTGTAAGGTGGCTATTTCTACATGGATTTCCACATCTCTTAGTCAGACTATATTAGTTTGCTTTTGCCCCATAAAAAACCACCCCAAAACTTAGAGGCTTAAAACAACAATCGTTCGTTAGCTCACCATTCTATGGGTTGGCAATGTGGGCTGGGCTCAGCTGGGAAGTTCTTCAGCTGGACTCCCCCAGATTTGCTTGTATGGCTGCAGTCAGCTGGAGGATTTTCTGAGGGCTGGTCGTCCCAAATGGTGTCACATACATGTCTGGCAACCAGTGGGGAGCCACAGGGATGACCAAGCCACGTGTCTCCAGTGCAAGCTAGCCTAGACTTCTTCACACGGTGGCTGGATTCCAAAAATAGCAAAAGAGAGCAAGCCGCAGTGTGCAAGCACTTTTCAAGCTTCTGCTTGCATCAAGTTGTCTAACACCCATGAATATAACCCAGATTCAAGGGCCAGCAAAATCGACTCTACCTCTTGATAGGACAAGCCGCAAAATACTGAGGCCATTTTTTTTTTCAATCTACTGCACAAGACACTCCTTTCTGGAAAGATCTATGCCCTGACAACTTCATATCCTGTATCCTCATAGCCCAAGTCAGAAAAGCAATGTGGGCAGGTCCTGTGTTTTAGGGGGTGGGGAATATCCGCTTTATAGCTTGGTGAACATCTGACACTCTTCCTGCCTGTTACCACCAGACTGAAAATAATTCTGAAAGGGAAGTCTCTTAAAACTTAGTATGAGGGAGTGGAATTTTTTTTAATTAGGCTTCAGCAGAATTTTTAAAAGAATCTTTCTTTTCTTCAGTTGCTGCTCCCTTGTTATAAATTTTAACTCCACCCAGTGGCATACCACAGCCAGCCCGGTTTCTCCTTCCCAGCCTTCCACACCACTGTTTGCTTGGCAGCAATGCTCAGCTTACATTGCTGCAGAAGGCAGAGGGAGAAGTCTTGCTTCCTGGTCTCCTCACTTCCTCCTTTCTTTCCTCCACTCCTCCTGGAGCTCCTCCTTGTCTGCTCACTCCTGCTCTCACCCATCTGGTGCCCTCCTAGGAGCAGGATGCTAGGAAGAGCTAGAAGGTTTGCCTATAAGGCTGCCCTTACAGCCCCCCAGGTTGGGCACTGCACACAGTGACCTAGAGACTTAGCCAGAAGACTGGACTTCCAGAAAGCCCTAAGACAGAATATTAATCTAAAAAATAGTTGTATATGAAATTATACTTAAAAATACCTGTGAGAGTATGAACTTGATGTGGCTAGCTGTTCATTAATTTATTTCACAAGTGTCTATTGAGTACCTACTATGTGCCAGAAAATATAAAGCATGGTACCTGCCCTTGAGAAATTTATTGTGGGGGGTGGGGGAGTGGGCAGGGAGACACACACATGGAGAGATAATGTCAATTAATGACGTAAGTGCTATTTAAGAGGGTGTCATGAGAAGACAGGAGGCAACCGCGCCTAGCCTGGGTGATTGGGAAAGGCTTTCTCAAGGTGATGACATCTGATAAGGTCTAGTCCAGCGCTGTCCAAAAGAGATGTAGCACAAGCCACGTATGTAATTTCAGATTTTCAAGTAGCCACATTAAAAAAGTGAAAACAAACAGAATAAAATAATCATAATAATATATTTCATTCTACCCAATATATCCAAGATATTACCATTTCACTACCCAATCAATATAAAAATTATTGAGATATTTTATATTCTTTTTATTGTACTAAGTCTTTGAAATCTAATGTGTGTTTTATACTTACAGCACATCTCAATTTGGACACTAACTTTTCAACAGTTAAATGTCATCCTATCAAAGCAATAAAGGTGTGTTTAATGGAAACATATTTTATATTGCTTCAATTTAAAGCTTTTAATTTAAATTAATTTAAATGAAATAAAATTAAAAACTCAGTTTCTCACTTCCACTAGCCACACTTCAAGTGCTCAATAGCTGTGTGTGACTAGTGGCTACCATATTGCAAAGCACATGTCAAAAAGGATAAACAGATGTGAAGCAAAGAAAGTAGAAGGGATAGGGCATTTTTGGCAAGAAAAGAAAACAGTGTGAACAAAGGCACATGAAATAATATGGGGTTTAGAACTCTACATAGTTTGATATTACTGTGACGTAATGGGCAAGACTAGTGATAAGAAATGAGCCAAAGGTAGAGGGATAGGCAAGAGACAGTCATAATGAGACTTGAGTGCTCCAAAAGAACAGAGATTCATATATTTCACGAGTATGTACCTAGGATGGGGGAAAGTGAGCACAGAGGGAAGTCTCTGGAGTAGGCCCTGGCTGGGGCCACTAAATCCCAATGTGAAGGAATCCACTCTCCTGGCGGCCTAAGACAGAGGCTCAGCAAGTCTACATCTGATACGACAAAGCTTGGGAAAACTAAGTAAGGAGTGGATGAAGTATGTATTTTCTATAACTAACAGAAATCAACTCAAACTGATTTCAATAAAGAGGTAAGGCAGGTCATGTGGCTGGTTGGTTCAAGTGCTCAAGAGGAACTAAAGGTTCCAGAGCCCTTCCTCTGTCCATCCTGGCATCCACAATGTGACCTCATCCTAAGGCTGCTCCTCTTGGAGTCATAGGATGGCTACCAGGCAAGTTTAGAGCCCCATGCTTCCTCATTCATGTTCAGTGGTAAAGACTGCTTCTGTACCATCATCCCAGTAAGATTCCTGAAGCGTATCTACTGGGACCATCCCAGGACACGATGCCCATCCCTGAAGGAATAACTGTAATCGGGGAAATAAAAGGTGCCAGCTGGCTCAAGTCATTCAGAGATCACAGCTGGAACAACCCAGAAAGTACAAGGGCTGCATGGGAGTGTAGCAACCTGAAGAAAAATCTGGATGCTGTTAAGATGGGATAAGGGGACATGAGTGCTGGGTAGCAACCAATAAATATCTGCTACAGTCCACCCCTTTGGCCACTCAACGTCCATTCATGCCCGTCTTCCACAGAAACACTTTCACAAATGCCCACAACCACATAAAAATTCATGCAACTCAAATGGAAAGAACCCAAAGGCTCATATAACTACGTCCTGTGAAATCTCTCTCCTTGAAATCCAGAGATAACTCCTTGTGGTTCAGTAACCTGAGGTTAAATGATAAGTTATCTAGCCCCAATACACCTAATATAGTGGATAAAGAATAGGATATATATAATAAAAACCCTGTTTGGGAAAAAGAACATATCATATTCTGTAGAATAGAAATAATTAAGACTCCTGGAAGTAGAAAGAATTCTGGGTATCCAATATAGACCAAGGAGGATCATCTTTGTCCATTTGTCCTCCATGATCATGTCTGAGAAAGGCATGGGGAGGACATGCTCTCTGGGAGTTACACTGCTTTAGCAGTTCACAGCCATTGGTGCAAGTTTGAGGGCTAGGCATTGTCCTAAAGTTGGCCCTAAGATTTGAGCAATTGCAAGCTACTGTCACCCTTTCACGGAGTTTCTGTGGCAATACACATCTCATAAAAAGTTAATAGGCTTTGCATCTTTTGCTTCTAGTCGACTCCACTGGGTAGCAACTATAGCCAGAGGTTTTGTTTGGTCATGCATTTCAAGCCTGGAAATTTTTATTTTCTAGCCAAAAACATCTATGCTTTATCTATCTGCCTAGACTAGCTTTCAAATGTTTTGGCTATGACTGACGATAAGAAATGAATTTTACTTCACAACCCAGTATATAATTATGCATGTGTGTGTATTAATATGTGCTTATGTATAACCAAATCACAAGTTTCACGCAACACTATTTACCCACACTGCATGAGGTGCATGCTGGTATTTTCTATTCTATTCTATTTAAAAAGAAAAGAAAAGAAAGGAAAGAAAAGCTGGTCACAATCCACTAAATTGATTTTATAACCCCTAATTGGTCACACCCAGAGTTTGAAAGCACCTTAGTTGAGGCCCACTGCAATGGCCTCCCCCTTCATTTTAGCCTCTACTTTGAAGGAAATAAAAATAGCCTTGGATAGAGAGATTCTTATAATTTCTTCTTGCCCTTAGATTGCTCCCAGATACAACATCACAAAGCATGTGAGTCTTGCCTTTCGTAGAAAGTGTTTAACAGGACGTGCTGGGAGAGCCTACGATGGGGTGGGTCAGAATTTTTCCATGTCCCAATCTCATCTCCTGGGATCCCTCTGGTGTCCCTGCTTCTATGTATATTAACCTTGGTTTGGAGTAGAACACGTGGCTTTACCAGCCCTACAGGCCCCAGGGCAAGGACTTTCAGCCATCCTGAATTACAGGCCATAGGCGGAAAGGACCTCTCTTAGCAAAGCCATATTCCCTTCACTTTCTGCTGGAAAACAGACCACCTTCATCCCATCTCTTATAGTACTTTATTGAAGGCTGCCAGAAGTAGCCAACCCACTGCAACATCCTGAATTTTTTCTGCTAAGTTAAGCTTTGATAGGCACTCGGTCTGCATCCCTAGGTACAAAAAGCGACAGTTTCACCCACTGCATAATGAAGACCACCAACTTCCCAGCGTGGGGTCTGGCACCCTCATTGGCCGCCCCCGGCCTCCTCCACTGAATACCCCACAATTTAGGGGGTATTTCTTACAACGCTTTCTGGTCCAAACTCTCATTTCTCCTCCTGAAAATTAGCCTTGCGTCTCCAAGCCCTCCTTATCCTAAAGGAAAGACCTCAAAGTGAATAACTGTCAGCAAATCCCTGTTAATGTTAGAATTTTCAAGGGAGCCGCACCACCACCACCACCTCTGGAGTGTCTGGATTTCAGTGGAGAGACCCTTGGAGGTAGAAATAGTCATCAAGATCCAAAGGGCTACATCTAATGGTGGGATTTCAGGCATAGGACTGAAGGCAGGGTGATGGAGTGGAGAGAGTAAGCCCTTTGGAGCCAGGCAACCCTGGATTTGAGCATTGGCTTCATCACGAATATGTGAACTTGAACTAGTTACCTCTGTAAGCCTCCGTTTTCTCGTCTGTGAAATAGTAAATAACAATACCTCCTATAATTATGAAGGCAAAATGGAAGATATTAAGTATGTAGCACTGTACTAACCATAGAATAGTTGCCAAAAAAAAATGTTGGTATCCCATCCTAGAAGCATTAAGATGGTAGAAGGTGGGAGATGCTGAAGGAAGCCAAGTATGGATAATGGGCCCTGGGACCTATAATCTTGGGGCTGAGGTGGCCCTTGGATCCCTAGGATCAGACTCAATGGTCCCCCTCAAGGCACCAACTCAACAGTGTCTGCTGATGCTTGGAGATGAGGGACAGCCGGGATCAGGGGTTGGTTTCATCAGCAGTTGGTCCTGACCCTCCAGGTGTTGACTTCCCCAAGGAAAAGCGATGCTCAGAGTTGGTGGCCAACGGAGAGGCCTGGAGAGAGAAGGTGAAGACAGCTACTTCTGTGACTTTAGACTCTTTTGGAATAGTTATGGCAGAACCTTGGATCCCAGAGTGGAAATAGCAGCCATTCTTTGCCTGTGAGCTGCCCCTGTAAACAAAGGTAGGCTGACCATCCACCTTGTGAGGTGGCAAAGCTTAGATTCTTGCAGAAAATCACCAAATGAGCCTACTCAATTTTTTATAACAAGTTAAGGGAAGATTCATAAAGAATATTAAAAGTGTAACCAGTTAGTAAAATTCGAACTTACCTTCAACCATAGTGTTAGACCAGTCACCCAATAGTCTCAGAAAATGAAGAACATATGCAAAATCCACCCTCTTAAAGTTTTTAAAAAGAGTCCTGGTCATGGGGACAACCACTTCATTTAAACCTTCTACTCTAGAAATACAGAAATTGACACCATTCTACCTTATCTGTAGGAACCAAGACCTCCCATCCGTGTTTGATTCCACTTTCTGTTATCTTTTCTAGAACATTCCTTCTTGTGCATTTGTGGCACTCACCTCTTTGCCTCACCCCAGTAGTTCACACAGTGGGTGTATGTGATTATAGCCTGTGGGGGTTCTTGCTTAATTATAATTACTCACATTAAAGCAACACCTTGGACAATGCCTCATTCTCCAGGCTGTAACATGGACCTGGGCGTGGATAGACATGGGCCATGTGTATCACGGCCTGAGATTTCTAATCTAGAAGGCAGCTTTATGGAAACTGGCAGAAGTTTTTGTACTACTTTAGAGCTTTTGTTAACCCTCAGCTAGAACTTATTCTTTATTTCCTAGCCACTTTCAGGATCTGGTGAAAAGTCTTATATTATTCCTTCCTAGGAATATAAAATGGCTTCCTTCTCCCCCTCCTTTCCCTTCTTTCTGCCAGTTTCTCTCCCTCCTCTCCTTGCTTCTTATCCTCTCTCTTTTTCCTGTCATCTTTCCTCTTCCTCCTGTTGTCCTCCTTCCTTTGATCCTTCTCTTTCCCTAACTCATTCTCTCTCTCTCTTCTTTCTCTCTTCTCATCTCTCTCCATCCCTCGCCCTTTCTCCCATGACTAATTTAGCTGGTTTGCTGCTGCACTGTTAAATTTGTGTTATCATTTTGAGTGTGTGCCCAGAGCCTTTCAGACAAAGGGCAAACTTTGAAAATCCTTAGGACAGTATCATCCAAGGTGCAGGGCTTCTGCGGTTGCCGGGGCCTGAAGTGTGTGGAATGTTTCCAGGTGCAAAGGACAGCTGACATGCCTGGCTCCAGAGGGGCTGCAGACCCCCTACCTGGTCAGCCAGGCCCCTGGGGCAGTGGCTGGGGACCCTCCACCAGCTCCTCTGGATGCAGAAGGAAAGTGGTGACGTCCAAGATGCTGCTCTCCTCTCCACCCTTCACTAACCTCCCCCTTCTCATCCTATTAGGAAAAGTGTTGATTTAAAAACAAAATGCGTCCTGCATGGCTTTGTTGTCATCCTTTTAATTTACGAGACCAAGACTCCCATAGTTCACTGAATTGAATCACAGGTCCCTCCCCTTCTCTTCTGCCCATTTTCCTCTGTCTTCCTTTTTTATTGACTCCTCTGTGGATTCCTGCCTCTATTTCTCTGGTTATCTCATCTTTCTCTTCTCTGCTGACACTCTTCCATATTTCTCTCTCTCTTCTGTCTCTTGAGATGGGATACCATGGGCAGACAGGAGAAGAGAAAAATGGGGCACTCTGGAGAGCAGTTTGTGAAATACACCAGGGCATTACCCACAGTTTTTCTAGAGCATACCTAAAAATGGAAGAAAAGGACGATGAGACGCCCAGAGCCACAAGTCCAAAATTCTGCAACTGCAAACCCCCTCTCCAGCCAGTCTTAAGTGATTCTTGAGAGAGGAGAGTCAGTGGGCTTTGGGGTCAGGAAGGACTGAGTCTGAATCCAGCCTCCATCACTTGCTACTTGGTTGCACAAATGTGTTAAACCTTCTGACCCTTGGTTTTCCCATCTGTAAAATGGAGGGATAGTCATACTTCTTGGATTTCCAAGCACAGAATGAAATAGAAAATGTAACAAGTGTTTGGTATGTGTTAAGCACACAGTGAATATTAATTTCTTTCTTTCCTCTCAGAGAATATTGAATCTGTGCAGACTCAGGGAAAATAACGAAGCTCAGCAATTGAAGCTAGTGAGAGCACAGCATTTCATGGATTGGTTGGTGCTGCTTCCTGTGGATGGCAAGAGCCTACAGGTCAATTTTTATTCTGGGTATGCAGTAGTAACTGCATTCGAGTCTTTAATGTTTCAGTCGTGCCTGCTTTCCCTTAGCTGGCTTGATGGTTAGACCTCCCACTAGTGTGCTTATTTATTTATTTTTAATTTTACTAGCAATGTGTGAAAGCATTCTCATGGGAAAAAAGGCAAAATCAAACAAGATAGGATGAAACGAAAATGCCCCTTGGCCATCCCCAGAAGTCCTAACCCTGACCCCGAGGTAATAACAGCTTGGTGTGTGTCCTTTCAGAACAAAAAGAAAAACTTTCATTCACATGCATATGCGTACATATAGATTTATTTTGTGGTTAGATTTATTTTGTGATTTTAATCATAAAATATCTTCTCACTGTTTGTTAGGATTTTGCAACTTGGCTGTTTGTTTCTTTATTTGTTTAAAATGCTCTGGAAATCTTCTCTTATCTTTATGTCAAGCCCCATCTCATTTTTTCTCCCTGCTGCAGTGCATTCCGTAATCCTCCCACTAGAATATAGAGATGTTTTCTTTTTCTTTTCTTCATCCCTTGAACCTCTAACATTACCTGTCACATAGGAGGTGTTTTACTACTATGTTAACAATTACAAATGTTCCTTAAATGATTCAATGAATTAATATGGATATACCATATGCATTTTTAACCATTAACCATTCCCTTACTTATGGACATTTAGGTTATTTCTTTTTTAAATCTCTATTACAAACAACACTGTAGTGAACATCCTTATGCCTGCCTTGTCGTGTGCATATGCATAGATTTCTCTAGTGTAGGTTCCAAGAAGTGAAATTGCTGGGGCAAGGAAGAGTTCTTTTTCTAAAATTGATCAATACTGCCAAAATGTCTTCCAAAGACTGTAGGATCTACAATCCTATCAATAATACCTTTTCCTAGGTGTCTTTTTGACGGTAGGTTTCCAAAATAATCATATGTAACCCTTTTCTGTTGTGATTTCAGAGAAGCAGGAGGAAAGAGGATAATTAGAAAGAAATAAGGGAGGTCCAGAAATTCACTCATTCATTCATTTTTCCAGTCATTGATTCCATTCTAGGCCCTGCTCTAAATGTTGGGCACATAAAGATAAATGAGAGCTGCTACACGCCCCAGAGGATTTCATAGTCTGGACTTGATACTTAGATACTTAATTCTTAAAATGCAATAGCATGAAGAGACATGACAACTGAACACAAGGTCTGATCCTGGATTTGATCCTGGACCAGGACAGACAATAGCCATAAAGAAAAATATTGGGACATTTGATGAAATTCAAATGTGGGCAGTGGATTAGATAATTTCCTACCGAAGTTAAATTTCCTGATTTAGATCACTGAACTGTGGTTATGTAAGAGAATGTTCTTGTTCTTAGGAAGTACATGTTGAAGTGTTTAGGGGTAAATACACATGATTTCTCCCACTGACTCTTAAATGGTTCAAAAAATATGCATTCATATAACTCAGAGCTTTCTGCAATGATGGAAATGTTCCGTATCCGCTCTGACAAAATGGAAGCCAAGAGCTACACATGACTACCATGCATTTGAAATATGGCTAATGTGACTGAGGAACTGAATTGTTAATTTTATTCAATTTAAATTTAAATAGCCACGTGTGGCTAGTGGCTACCGTATTGGACAGCACAGATACAGACAGAGGGAAAGAATAATAAAACAAATGGGACAAAATGTAAAGAATTGGTGAACCCATATTAAGGGTATGTGGAAATTCTTTGGGTTATTCTTGTAATTTTTCTTTAGGTTTGAATTATATATTTTTTAATTACATAATAAATGCAATGTCATGTCAGGGTAATTCAAATTAAAATATCACTGAGATGTATTTTATTACAATTAAATTGTCACAAATAAACAAAATTATACTATCCAGGAGCCATGAGAAGGACACGTTCAGACATTACTGTTGGGTGTGCAAGTAGGCACAACCCTTTTTAATGTTTCCTACAGAAATACTCACACAAGTATGTGAGACAATGTATAAGGATGTTTACTGCAGCTTTATTTGTAATACCAAGAAATTGGAGAAGGTCGAAATGTTTGACAAGAGGACGGTTAGATGTATTTTGCTTTGTTCTGATTCTGGATTCCTATAAAGCTCTTCACCAGATTGAGGTAAATCTTCATGCACTGACATGGAAAGATGGCCAAGATAGATTGTTGGGTGAAAAAAACCAATTTTCCAGACAAAATGTTTAGTATGATTGCATTTTTGTAATAAAAACAATAAAACTACACACGCACACACACGCATGCACACACACACACTCTTACTCACTTACATTTATATGTACATATGTACATAGGAAAAAGTTTGGAGAAATACACATGAAACAGTTACCAGACCATTCTCCAGAAATTCCTCGAGTCCTATGAAAAGACCACCCAGCTCCATCTCTCGAGTCCTCGGGCTGGCTGTGGAGGGTCCTCTCTGACGTGCCTATGCTGTAACAGCAGAGGAACCTTGGGCCAGCCAAAAATCTCAAGCTGGTGCCCATCAGCTTGGTAGCTGCACCTCTAAGCCTGCACCACCAAACCTCGGGGAAATGCCCCCTCACCTGGGTCTGCCATTTCTAGGCCTACACAATGCCCCTCCCCATGGCCACCAGACCTGCGGGGCAGGCAGGGTCATTACTGAGTTCCAACGAAGGGAGTGTTTATTATTGTTGTCGGTTTGATACTGATCCCAAAAGGACCTAATCAACAGGTAATAAGACCTCATGGGAGCAATTAGAAACCTCAACTTTAACCCTGTTATAACCACAGCAGAGAGAGCCAGAGTCACTGCAGTACTGTGCCCCTCGCTCTACAGGGCCTGATGGGGAGGAGATGAGGGGGAAGTGGGACAGAGCCAGAGAGGTACTAGTGGGTGTGCTCAGGGATAGGCTGTGAAGGGAATCTGGAGGGTGGCACATCCAAAATTGAGTCTACCCAATAATATGCATCATCATCATGCTTAATTGAAGAGCTGTGCTAGGTACATGAAGTACAAAAATAATGAAGCCATGTTCCTGCCCCCAAGATGTCCACAGACATGGGAATAAAGACTTGCAATACAGTAGGAGCTATGCTACAGGATAGGTTTGTTCAGGGCACAGGGGTGGTACAGGGGAGGGAATTATCAACCTTGTTGGGTGAGTCAGGGAAGGGAAATGCACCAGCAAATTGATATCTTGTAGTCTGTAGATGTGACAGCATCTGTTGGTTGGGCATAAAGGGCTTACATTTAGATACCCACTTCTAATGTGGATTGCCTTAAATGAGATGCTGCCTTAAATCCTTTTTCTTTCTTAATAAAGTTGGATATAGATAAATAAAAATGAATAGTAATTAATTTAAAATACATACTTAAACACTGGCTTTTTGGCGTTGCAAGTGACTCACCTGCAAACCAGTTAGATGGAAAGTTAGTCCCATCCATTAGCAAAACTTAATAATGCCTGATAAGATAACCGTGTCATGACCCATTTCTCATTATCCGCATAGCGACCAAGTGCGTTGTTACATAACTATCCCATGAAAACACACTTGGGACTGGACCCACTAACTGCACACTGGCACATCATCAACGTTGTCGATGGATAGTTGATAAATGTTTTGATTACTTAAAGTCTCCAAAGCAGGGCCTCTGTGATGGATGATGAACACAAGGAGACAAAGTCACATTTGCAAACGCCGAATTGGCTCCCTGTTTTTTCCAACTTGCATGGAATTGCAACCATTTTTCTTGTTGTTGCACAAGATTTTGCATTTTGCATAAAACTGGCTGCAAACGTTATGTCAGCTTGCTCGATGGGTTTGACCAGGCCCAAGAGCACAATATAGATAGTGAAATTGGACAGCAGCACTGCAGCCATCTCACTGCTCAGTCTTTTACAGCCTTTGAAGAGCATCAGAAAGGATGAGAAGGAGAGTTTGTACATCCACAACTTGCTTAATCCTGAGTTCTCCTTCTCCTAGAACCAAAGTCCTGGAAACCAAAACATAACACCATATAAAAACCAGTGTACATTTAAAGTCTTCTCAGAGCTGGTAAAGAACTTCAACTTCATTAAATCAAAAAGAAATGTAAAATTACACAGATTCTTATTTCACAAGCATTCATCCAGCCATGTAGCATCTGGCGCTGGATGTCAAAAAAAAAGAACAAGATGAGATCCTTGCCCTTAGAGAGTGTGCACTCTAATTAGATGAAAGAAATAATTGGAACATGATGAGAAAAGTCAGGCAGTAGCAGAAGCTCAGGGAACTCACACGAGAAACTTCTAACATGGCTTGGAGTAAAGAGGTCTGGGAAAGCTTCAGAGGAACATTTGAGCTGGGTTTTGGATGATGGAGAAGATTCCCCTGGTTCTGGGGCTGGTGTTTCAGGCAGGGGGAACTATGCAAAAGCACAGAGGTGGGAGATGGTAGGTTAGCATGCACACAGGAGAGTGGGAGAGATGTGGAGGCAGAGGGAAGGCTGGATCCAAAGAAGCCTCAATCATAAAGGTCTTGAAGGCCATAAGGAAAAGTTTTGACCTAGAAGACCATGGAAGTGGTTTTTTTGTTTGTTTGTTTGTTTGTTTGTTTGAGACAAATGGAAATTGACTATTTAAAAAAAGCGACCAATGGGCCAGCCCCCATGGCCTAGTTGTTAAGTTCGACATGCCCCACTTTGGTGGTCCGAGTTTGGTTGCCGGGCACCAACTTACACTGCTCTGTTAGCAGCCATGCTGTTAGCGACCCACCTGCTAAAAAATAGAGGAAGACTGGCGTAGATGTTAGCTCAGGGAGAATCTTTCTCTGAAAAAAAAGAAAAAAAGAAGTGGCCAAGTACATATTTATGTAAGAGATTTTGTCATCAAGCACACTGAATGGTGGCTGAGTATGGTGATATTTTGTAGTCCCTTTCCCTTGGCAGGACACTTGCATCAGCTTGTGAGCTCTCAGAATGGCCCAATGACAGACATGTTCAACAGGCCCCTGCCTTCAGGGAGCTCATGGTCAGGCGAGGGACTGGCTCGCATTCGATCACTCAACAGAGTGATGATGGAAGCAAACGTGAAACACCATGGGAGTACTTGGGGGGACAGAGGGCAGGGTGGAAGGGTGGCCAAGGAAGGCTTCCTGAAGTAAATGACACTTGAGCTGCGTGTTGAAAGTTGACTGAAAGCTAGCCAGGGGAAGAGGATTCAGAGTCAGGTCTACACTGAAGTCCACTGTGGCCCAGAGGGGTTGTTCTCTGGAGACCCTGTTTGTTCCCATTACTTTTGTATAGCACAGCCTGCAAACTATAAGCCAGCCTGCCTTAACTGGTGAACACTTTTTCCCGAGTCTCTCAAAAAGAAAACATCCTCACCCCTTCACTGAGAGATTTGCCCAAATGGTCATATTTGAATCCTTAGGTAGCACCTAATTCCAGAATGCAGAGACTAAATACATCATTTTACCCAGTTATTGTGGCCTCAATGGCTGTCCTTCTGGAGACCTCCTCATGCCCAGTTGGAGACAGGTGCATTTCATAACCTAACCTATCAAATTACTTTGTCCCAAAGAGACTTGACCAGTTTATCCTCTGAGGTCACCATCACCAGATGTTCCATGAGAAGCCATGAGCGAAGGAGTTTGACAAGAGGCATCAAGATACCCCCAGTTAGCTTGGGACTTTAGCCAAATTACTAAATTCCTTGTGTTGGTTTCTACATCTTTCTCACATATCTGCCAGAACAACCCTAGTTTGGTCTGAAGACCCAGGAAGATGATCCTATATATAATATCTCTGTAAAGAGTTCTACAAATAAAAGGTGTTGTTATTTCATGAAGCCCAGAAAATATTCATCGAACTCTTAGAATTGTCCAGGTTCTGTGACTGAGGTGGAAAGAGTCAGGAGACATAATCCCCACCCTGAGGAGTTCATGGACTCACAGAGGAGTTCAGATAGAAAAACAAATTAACTGTAATTCAATATGAAAAGTGCTATAATAGAGGGAGGTTCAAGGTGCTGTGGAAACATGGATGAGGAAGTAATTAATTCTTGGCAAACATCTGCAAATGGGTGGCCAAGGGGAGGAGAGACACTGCTGGCGGAGGGAGCTGCTCTAGGACAGGCCTGAAGGAATGAGGACTCAGGTCTTCTTGAAGGAAGAGGGAGAGGCTGGTATGGAGTGACTGAGTGTGAGGTACATGGGACAATGTCTGGTGATGGGGCTAGAGATCTGAGACACTCTTGGCCCGGGATTTTAAATCTTATCCAGTAGAACTGGGAGCCAGTGGAGTCCTTTACATAAATGCAAATGGATGGACGCTAGAATCCAATGGCTACCGTTCACTGAGCACCTAATATGTGCTAGGAACCATATTAAGCACTTATCTGTGTTTTCTCTTTTGACCTTTTCAACAACGTATGCGATAGGTGCTGTTATTACTCCCCTTTTACAGAAGATGAAACTGAGGCTTGGAGAGGGTAGGAACTTGCCCAAGATCCCTCAATAAGTGATAGAGCAGCTGAGGTTCTGACCTCAAGCCCAGGTTGTATTTTTTTTTTAATTTCCATCTTAACAAATGCAGATCAACTGAAAGACACAAATACCAAGGAGAGAAAAGCTAGCTGTGATTATAATTGTGTCGGTGCTTTGGAAGGTCGAAAAAATCTATATAAATATCACTAATGTCAGCGGTAGGCCTGCGATTAAGAAATTCAGCTATTCAATTCAATTCAACAAATATTTTTCGAAGCACCAACATCACGCAAGGTCCTGTAGAAAAGCGAAGATGACTTAGAGCAAAGAAACTCACTTCTGGGAGCTTCAAGTCTGGGAAGAAATAGATAAGCATGCAGAAATATATTCCCAGAAAATAAGTGCTAGAAAAGAGGGGGAACATGTGCCCTGGATTTAGAGGCTGGAAGAGGCAGCATTTGAGATGCGTCTTGAGGCTAGCTCACATGAATGTCTCCCAGTTCTTAATCTAGGGGTGCAGAAGAGAGAATGGAAGAAACAGTACTGAGGAGGTAGCACCAACTAGTGAGGGGCTTGTCAGGAGGGGTGGTGAGCTGGGTGAGGATGACTGGAGGGTTGAGGTTTGAAGCCTGGGGCCTGCGGAGCAGTGGTGTCATTAACAGGAATAAGGAAGTCAGGAAGAAGCCAATCTCAAAATGAAATTGAATTCGGAAGAAATGCTAAACATCTTTGTGGCACTTAGTCGATTTCTCTTGGAGCAATAGTTCTCAACCAGGGGCGATTTTGCCCCCCAGGAGACATTTGGGACTGTCTGGAGACTTTTTTGGTTGTCCCAACTCAGGGAGGGGGCATACTACTGGTATCTAGTGGGTAGGGGCCAGGGATGCTGCCACAATGCACACGAGAGCCCCCATGACAAAGAAATATCTGGCCCAAAATCGTGCCAAGGTTGAGAAAACTTTTGGGCATCCCCAAAAGTGTGACCGAAGCATTGTATGAAAAAATGGAAAAATAAAGATAATTCAAAGGCCATTAGCAAATACATTGCTTTTTAAAGTACACATTTCTAGTTGTAAAAATCTTAGGAAGGGCAACAGAGAGCTTTGTTTGGGGTTCCAGAATTGCCCACCTAGGATGACTGCAATCTAGGCCCCCAAAAATCTGATACACTTTGCCTGGATTCCCTTCTTTCTCCTGTCAACACATTGGGTGGGGGGAAGCGTCAGACCACACCCCCATTCCTGTGCCCTCCCTCCATACACATGCAGGAAAGGAGTAGCCCTACAGAATTCCACTCATCATGCTTACCCAATAGAACAGTATCTTATTAACATGGTAATCGTATTACTCATGCCAAAAGACAGTGTTCTCAACTTTATGAACAATTCTGGGGGCGGTCCAAAGCCCACCTTAGAAATTCAGACTTGGTAGATCTTAGATGGGGCCCAGAAATTTACATATTTAACTAGTACCCTCAGAAATTCTGATATGATGGGCCGTGGGCCACAATTGAGAAACCCTTGCTATGAGGGTACAAACGGGGCAGGGGAAGAAGGAGAAATGAAGCAGGGGAGATTGCACCAGATTAAGCAGGACAAAGGCAGGCAGGCTCTGAGCTGATGGGACACTGACTAGATGGGTTTCAATGGGCAGAGAATGAATGCAGGGAATGAGAAAGGTCTGAAGCACAAGAGGAAGGACATGGTGGATCCTAAGAATGGATAAAGAGAAGAACAACAGGAGGTGCTAGGGACCAGTTGTTTTACTGATGTTTTACCCTCAGAATCCTTTCTTTAGAGAATCCTGGGAATTCTAACCTGTAAACCAAAACCTGGGAGATGTTCTAAGTGGAGCAAAAGGGTTCTCTTGAACTCTGCCACTTCCTGATATTTCTGAGAGCCAAATTCTACTAAAGATTTGCAAAGTTAATCAAACCCAGCAGACACTCTTTGGCCAGACCAAAGAGGAAAAAAGGCACACCCATTGGTCAGATAATGTCAACTCTTGAGGATCTAATGACTGATGTTTATTCAGTCACTTGATAAATATTTTTCTGAGTATCAACCATGGGCCAGGGACTGTTCTAGAATATAAGTAGTATGCTATGGCCATCCATCTGCTGTCCACTTTTTCATTCTTTCTCTGCTCATTAGCCCGAATCTCAGAAGTTAGAAAAAGGAGAGGAAAAGAAACTAAATGAAACTCACAGTTTGGTTACTTGCTAATAGTTTTAGTCCACAAGTTGATGATGGAATCCTGGAAAATTGTCAACAGTAAAACCCAAGGCTTCTCTCCAAGTCTCCTTCATCTGACTTCTCCTTGCTCCTCATCTTCATGTGTAATGGGCTGATTATTATGATGAGATGGTGAACATGTAAATAACATCTCAAGTCCTCAAGACAGTGTTCCCAGGAAAAGAAATTCCATGGAGGGGCTCCAGATAGCAGAAGCTAAAGTTCCACTGGGGTCATAACAAGGAATGGCAGATGCTAATGGCAGACTGAGGGACCCGGATCAAGATGAATACGAGACCTGTTCCTGCTCCCTCCCTACACTGCCCTACTTCTGTTTCTGCTGAGAACAGGACACACAAAGCTCACCTCTTCATATTTCCAAATAATGCTGTTAAAAGAACCTGGTTGTCTGGTGTATGACAAAAATTAAAAAACCACGACAACAAAAATTATTATTCAAAGTAAAGTATTATTTTAGGGTGACATTATTTTTTTAATTCACATTTTTCATTTGGTATAACATGTAACAGTTCTGTGAACACATAGACAAGAGGATACAATAGATATTTGACAGTGTAGTTCTCAGAATATTTGCATATCCAAGAGATTATTTCAGCAAGTATACTTAGACTGACCCTATTAACCACTCACAATATTTTGTCTTGAATCCAATTCACACTCTATAGACACGTCCAATTCACATTTCAGCTCTTATGCTGTTTTCCCTTTTAGACTTTATATTAGGAAATAAATCCATAACATCAAATTTCATGACAACATCTGCCCTGGCTGACATGATTGAAAGGGAATTTCACTCATGCTGGGTTATTCTGTTTCTTAATTTGTTCTTTATCATACCTGAGAAGCAGCCTGTTTTATCAAGTCCAATGTAGAGAATGGAAGCTCCTGGTACAGAATTCACAAGCAGCACCAGCTTCAGCAATGCCAGAAGGTGACTGCAAGAAGTCCTCTGAGGTGGCAATATTGACAGGATGGCCAGAGAGTAATTCCCAGGCATGAATGTCTTTGCCACTTGTGCTCAGGCCAGCTCTGCCAAGCTAGGCAAGCAGAGCATTCAAGATAAAGGTAGATCAGTGTATATAATACACAGTGATATTTTTATGAAAGAAAAGTGTGATAGTCAAAAAATATTAGTCCCTATATACTAGGGACTCAGATTCTTGTACACCAGTGTTCATAGACGCACTATTCCCAATAGCCAAAAGGTAGAAACAACCCAAATAGCCATCAACAGATTAATGGGTAAACAAAATGTGGTATATCCATACAGTGGAATATTATTCAGCCATAAAAAGGAACAAAGTTCTGATACATGCCACAGCATGGATGAACCTTGGAAACATTTTGCTAAGTGAAATAAGCCAGGCATAAAAAGACAAATATTGTATGATTCCGTTTATATGAAATATCCAGAATAGGCAAATCCATAGAGATAGAAAGAGATTAGAGGTTTCCAGGGGCTGGGGGCAGGAGAGAGTGAGGAGTTAATGCTTAATGCATGCAGAGTTTCTGTTTGGGTGATGAAAAATTTTGGAAATAGATAGTGGTGATAGTTATACAACATTGTAAATGAGATTCACGCCGCTGAACTCTACAGTTTAAAAATGGTTAACATGGCAATAAAAATGGTTAAAATGGCAAATTTTATGTTATATATATTTTACCATGATGAAAAATTAAATAATTTAATTTATAAAAATAAAACCTAAAACCAGGCAATCAAATTGAAAAAAAGCATGAAAGTTAGAACTGGAAAATTAAAGCAACTGAAGGTGGAAAACACAGCAAGCAGCCATCTCAGAGCTACTCAGCTCAAACCGTCCAGAAAGAAATGCATCTATTGTCCTCCTCTCGCCTGGGCTCCCCTGTGGATGTGGGTGTTTGTTCACGGCACAGACTTGCGGCTGCCTTTCGAGACCTCATCTCCTACATTTGGGGCCGTGGCGCCTGTCTTCTCAGGCTGAGCTGCACCTCTGCGCCAACAAGTCTGACATGAGACAGGGCTCCAGAAGCCAGCTTGCTCCCAAACATGGTTCTGCCTGGAGGAGCAGTTTTAACAGATGTCACATTCCCTGCCTTCTCCCAGCCCCGCTTCCCTCCCACCATTGGAACGTCAGCTTCACCTACTACATGCTGGGAATTCAGTGATTTCACTGGTTTAAGAAATGTGAAAGGATCCTGTGGAATGTAGAGAGGTCTCCTGAGCTCTCGGGCCATGAAAGACCTACCCACTCAGCCTCCAGCTCCTACTTGCTGTCAGAAGGAGAAAAAGCTACTTTCTGGAACCGTTATGGGAGCCCAAACCCAGCGCCGGCAGCAGGAGCAGGCAGGCGGGCAGTCAAGTTTCCAGATCCCCCGGGGAAGTAATCACATTCTGCAGCCAGGTGCTGGGAGTAAGGCTTGTGACTTCCAACCTGCTTGGCCCGAGGCCAGAGTTTCCAGGCCTTCCTGCACCCTTCGGCTCCTTCCCATCATCTTTCCAACCAGAAGCTTGTTAAGCATTTTCCTGTGCTTTTATTCAGTTTTTAAGGCACCCTCTGTGTGTTAAACTTCAAAGAAAGTTGGCTGCAGTCAGTGCAATTCTGTAACAAGGGGAAGCTCCAAATAGCTCTGTTGAAAATGGTTTTGTTAAAATGAATGGGGTTGGGACTCTTCCCCCAACCCTTTCTTTCCAATGAAATTGCATTTGTGTCTGGATTAACTTGCCCGATATCAATCCCCAAATTTTTAAAGATGGAAAGCAGAACAGCCACACAATATTTAAAATGTGAAATGATTACAAAATGGCACCGGGCCAATGTTTATGAATCATTGAATCTGATCATAAAATCATAAAAAATAATCACCAAAAGGTAAATAAATTACCCAGCTTACGGCTTATTTTGTGTAGGGCCTGACACAAAAGCTGCAGCCATGAATGATTTATGCCTGTTTTAACAATAATACTCATTTTACTGAAAGACGGTCAGCACTTGGGCTGCTGTGGGCAACATGCCAGTTGTCGAAAGGTTAATGTTTCAGCAGCAATACATTAAATTATGAATAATACCGGTCCCAAAATGGAAGGTTATTAGCTCAGTATGCTTAATTAGCCCAGCTAAAACTTTGCCATCTAGTAGCAGTGCCCATTACTGCAGCACTAGCAATGATGGGGGATGGCAGCGTTGGGATTCTAATGCCAGAGTGGGGGCAGGTAGAGGCAGGAGGGCTGTGGGAGGTGTCCTTTATTTTCTTTTCATTCTGCATAACGTTACGAGAAGCATCTCAGAAGCTGGTTTTCAGGATTTTGAACTCTCCCATGGTTTATCCGTGAAGACTTCCCAGAAAGAAAGAGCAGAAATTATTTGGGAGGGGCATGGTACTTAGCATTGTGGACCCCCCATGATTTGCTTCCACATCAAGACCTACCAAAGAATATAAGGTACCGTTCATAGGCCAGGCTGATCCATCAGCACTCACCCAACACAGGCTTTTAGTGAACGGCTACTATGTGCAAGGCACGTACAAAGCAGTTGACAAGACAAACACGTTTTAGATCTAAGGGAGGGGACAGCCCTTAAATAACCAAACTATGCTATTAGTGCAGTAATTACAGCCACGTGACTGCTTTGAAGGGGAGGTTTATAACGCCAGCCTCTGGACTGGAGTTGGGGTAAGAGTTCTCGGAGGCGGCTTCCTGAAGGAAGTGCCATTTGCTCTGATCTCTAAAGGGTGAGTAGGAATTAGCTAGGTGAAACTCTCCCAAGCAGGGAATATCTAAGCCATGCCTGAGTCTCCAGAAAGAATGGTGCTGGAGAAAGATGCAGGCATTGCATAAACGGAGTACTCAAGAGCATTGGCCTGCCAGGGCCATAAGAATGCTGCCGAGCACCTAGCTGGTATGGGTATGTGTGTTTGTGCATGTGTGTGTCTCTGCATGTATGTCCACACCTGGCCCCACCACTACCCCCCTTCCTCACCCCATCCTGGCCTTGCCCTGCCAGGTGTTCTGGTTTAAAACTTGAAGTTTACAGCCAGGAGTAGGGCCGGGTTTACAGCCATGCCATGCCGGCCACGTCCCATCCCGGCCGTCTCCACCACCGCCCAGCTCTACTTAGTACTATTAGTAGCTTGTTTTTCTAAGCCCTAAAATTCATTTTCTTTTCCCGCCTCACTTCCAGAAAAATAAATAAAAGTGAACACATCACTCATTTAAGACGAGGAATGGAATTTAGGTTGCGTTTTTCTTTCTATTTTTATGATTAGTTAGAATTTTCCTGGGAACACTGCCAGGAGGGCATTATGGTGAGATAATGTCCTGTATTTAATCAGGGCTGCAATGGCGAACTGCGTTCTGTGGGGAGAAGCTGAGTTCACGCATCCCTCTCTATCTTGTCTATTTTCAGGATACAACGGGTTGGCCCCAGATGAAGACGAGACTGAGAGGTGGCAGGGCTCCAGGCTTGTGTGATGCCCACAGGTGGACAGGGTGCAGCTGTGACTCATTCTCTTCATGCAGGACCTGTCAGCTCTGAGCGCCCTGAAACTCCCAAAGGAGCTTAGTGAAAAGGGCCCCAAAACTGACCAAAGTGATCGACCTTGGTCCTGCATCAGTGGACACTTCTGGCGTCTTCCTCTGCAGCTTTCAGACGTCCGTTGGCCTGGACACACTTCTTCCTTTCAGACATGCATCTCTCCCCTTTGCAACCCACAATGTGCCCAGGGGAAGCACAAGGCTTCTAAGTGAACCTGGAAGTCAGCGACAGGTAGGACCTGATCAGCTCCTTGACTCTGCGCATGCATGGTCGTCCAGAGATCCCCAGAACCTTTGCTGGAGGCGACAGCTGCTGGTGTGCAGTTTTCAGAGTTGTTCTTGTTTTCTGAGATGGTTGATCCATCACTGATGAATGAAAGAATCCCTGGCAGTGGTAAAATAGAGAAGGATATCTTAGAGAGATGTCTTAGAGAGATGTCTGAAAGAGAGAAAGAAAAGGAGAACCCAGGGAAAAAGGAGAATGGATTTAACCTCGAGGAAGGGAGCACAGAGAATAGGCGAATGGATCAGATTGACTTTCTCTGCAGTTAGCACCGGTGGCCAGGAGAACAGGAGCGTGTGGGCCACACAGAGCCTTTCACATTTACTGTTGTCCCTATTAAATGTGGGATCTGCAGGAGCCGTCTGTTCAGGTAAGGGCAGCGGAGAGAACAGGATGCCCCAAGCAACCCATAAATAGCAGGGTGAAGACAAAGTGTTTATTACTTAGCCTCGTGAAGCCCATATAATGCTCTCCCAGCGTGCAAGAGAGCAAGAGCATGTGTGAGCTGGCCCGTGTGTGTCCCCAGAGTGGGAGTCCCAGACCCAGTGTTCGCGCTTGGCTTGATTCTATGAAGGCGTCTATTTGATGGAACGTACTGGAACAGTTCATAGCCAGCCCAGCAAACCTTGTGCGGAGACAGAGCTTTCTTTTTCTCTTTCCTTTTCCTGTTTGCAGTGAGAATGAGGCCTTTCTCTTTTCGGCCCTTTGCTCTCCCCAAAGTTGTCTCACGAGGTCACTGCCAGCTGACAGGCTTCCTTTCAATGCAAGGTTTGGACGGAAACAATGCTCTGTTTTCCGGGGGGCTGGTGAGACTCTGGGCCTATTCCTGACCAGGCTGCCCTAAATTTAAATGGGTTATTGTTTTAGTAGGGCTGTCGGTTTCTATAACACAATTTGGTCTATGTGATGCAAGACTTTATCCTTTTATGTGTGTGCGTGTGTATATATGTATTACCATAGATAATACATACCATCAATTCTGAGCAGCAGAAGAGTGGTTTAATGTCATCATCTTTAGTTTCAAGCCAGGTTTGGTCACTTACTAGCTGTGCATCCTTGGGCAACTTACCCTCTCCAGCTGGGCATTAGTATCCTCAGTTCAGACTATCCTACCTATAAGACATCTTCTAGTTCAAATGTTCTTTGACTCAGTGATTGCAAGATACTACATTACCATGTTCAACAATGAGCTTAAAAGCACTTTCTCTGAATAGCTTATATAGCGACAGAACTGATTTCTAAGAGCAGTCAAGGATATGTTCTGAAAGTTCTATTGAATCTCCTGAATACTGAATTTGTTGGTTTACGAAGGTGAATGGAAACTAGTGGAAAATAGAGGAGATCTGTGTTGTCAAGTTCTAGGGTCTCGAAAAGTCCTTATAGAGGTACTCAGGGTTATCAGCTACAATAACCTTTGTCAGCAGTGGATAATATTTTGAGAATTAAGAAGCACTTTCAAAAGCTCCATATTGGGAATTTCTGAATGAGGACCCAGCTCTGCAAACTCTTTCATCTGAGGAGGAATGGCAAACAGATAAAAGCAATTCACCAAAACTAAGGTTGATTATGTTCCATAATTATTAATAATGATCAAATGCCATAACGTCACATTTCAGAGGCCTCCGAGGAAATTAGTTGGATAGTGACAGGACTTAGCAAGGCCCAGCCTTTGGGATGCTAGGAACCTTCTGGCCTAGCCAAACTCAGGCTGGTGCTGGCTGCCTCTGCAGAAGTGTCGCCAGCACAGAACTGTGCGCTGGCCTTCCAGGAAGGTAAGTCACTAGCTGGGCCAAAAAAGAGGGATTCCCTGGGATCCTGCCAACAAGTACAGTGGGAATCACAGCCCTGCAGCCATTGAGCATCACAGCCAACTCCTTTGTAGATCTCCATGAGGTGGTCTCTCCCAGGCTAGCTGGCCAAAGTCCTTTTTAGAAGAGTCTGACACTGCTGCCTGCCTGGTTAATAGTCTTTACTGCTTCTTTAACATACCTAACTACCTTCTTTCCTTCCTTCCACAAACATTTATTGAACATATACTATGTGGCAGGCACTGTGCAAGGTGAACAGTACTCATAGACTTAAACAAATGGTCCTTGAGCTCAAAGTACTTTTTGCCTCATGAGAGAGATAACCAAGTAGACAAATAATATAGTTTAAATAGACTTATCAACACTGAACTTGGAAAGCACAGAGTAGGAAGAATGTAACTTGGCACCAAGGGGGTCTCAAGAAGACATTTTGGGTACATATTGATGGAGAAGGCAAGGCACTCTCAGCAAAAGAAACACAGCCTATTTGGGAATTATGGGTAGATATTTTGTGGATCGAGCATAGGATTTGGGAAGGAATCAAGGCTAGAGGTTGGCGACCACTAGCCTCAAAGCAACCACAGCTTGGGTTCAGGAATATTTCTTCATCCTCATATCCTACAGACAATTCCCCAGGCCTAGACATTGGTGGGGGGAATCTCCAAATCTTGCCAGTCTGTAATAGAAGACTTGATGATCATTATTAAAACCTGCAGGTCAGTGTCTCTCAGAGTGACATCCTGCTTCAGGCTCTGTGTCTGCAAGGATGAGAGCCCTGCTTGGTACATTCATCCTATCAACAAATGAATCTTAGTCACAGAGCTTCTGTTGGCAGAAAGCTGTACCCTGATTCATGACAGTCAGTGCGTGGTCAATGGACAGTCTGGTCACCACATCCATGATTTAATCACAGTGGAGTCCTTGATGTTCTTGCATTAGACCCTTTGTTCAATGATATAGTTGGTTTCTTGTTGGCCTGACTCTCTCCTGTTTGCTTTCCCCTTGATAAAAGATGTGCACTGATTAAAGAGATGCAAGTGCATAGGTTAAGATGATGCAATACCACCTTTGCCTTTGGAAGTAGGTATATGGCTGAGCAGGCTACTGAGATCTGGACCCGGGGCTGTGTTATGTCCATTGCAGAGGCCCCACTCAACCCTAAGCTTTCCAATGAGCCATGCCCTTCTGCTACTGGCTCTCTCTGGCTATACCCCACCCCCACATCCTTAGCATGGAGCTTAAGTAGTATGCCCTCTCTTTCAGGGCCCATATAAGACCAAGACTCTCCAATGACTAGCCAACATGGCCATGTAGAAGTTAGAAGACCAGCCTCTTTGGGATAACACTAGCTCTTACTAGTGGCTCTATCTTCTCAAATTGATGTCTCAATATCCCTGATCTCCTGAGCCTATACATTTGACTGCCTTGACCTTCAAGACTTACCTGGTAACATTTTAAATCTCATGTGATTACCTGGATTTGTGGCCCCACAACTTACTCTTACTCGCCACACTTACCTGGTCCCTAAAGCCCTGTCTGAGTATGGCACCCTAATCCTCATTTTTTCCCACTCATTTCTCCCTTGTTGTTCTCCATGCCTAGAGTCAACACTGAGACAGACTTCATTTAGGTGATTCCTCTTGTATTCTAGGCTACACTTAATTATGGAGATGGTAAGTACAGGTGTGTGAAACAAAGTAAATCAAAGTCTGGCTTGGCTTATAAACTTTTTGTCCCTTACAACTTAAAACATTTCCTGATCTTTGAACCACATTAAATCTCATAATGTATTAGAATTTGGTGACACTATCCTTTACTACTGGAAAGAGCCCAGGCTGACGTGAGCAAAGTAATCTTGTCCGTGGAAGAAGATGTATAAATGCCGCTTGCTTGTAGAGTCCCATGGGATTCTTGTCTGTCATCCTCCATTTTTAATTAGAGCTGTAATCATCCCTCAAGGGGCATGTGGAGGCTTCATTAAATCTACCAGCTTCCCTATGATGTATAAAACTGATGATGTTTAAAATCTTGGCCATATCAAAAATAACAGCAAGTTGGGGAAAATGTGTCTGTCATCTAGGGGCTTCAGGTAAAGTGAGTTCCCCTTTCACTCCTATAGGACCAAGACTTTCCTGCAGTCAGCACAAAAACAGCATCCTTTCCAGTTGGTACATTTGCTTCATGTCCACCTCACATTCCTGGAAACTTGCATCTTTATGGTCTCCAGCTACATCTTTAGGAGCTGTTGTTCAGGTCCCTTTTATGACCATGAATGTGGCTCATTGATGCTTCTTGCATGATTCTACTGAGCCTGCATTCCTCTATCTGTATAGAAAGAGGTTGCCCTCTGAGTGGAGTTCATCAAGGGCCTTTCCAGTAAGCTAACCTGAGGTCAAACCTATAGCTATTGGGAGTGTTCCAGAACCTCTCTACTTCCATTCAGACTGCTGTCCAAACTAGTCCACTGGGTAGGGCTTCCAGCCTTGGTACCCTCGCCTCACCATAGAACTGCAAAGTATCTTATAGTTTTGTCACCTGTGAGTTACTTCACAGATCCACAACAGGTAGTTACATGACCCTTTGAGATGGACCAGTCTTTCCAGGTTTGGGGCTAGAACCACAGCCCTAGACCAGGGATTCTCAATAGTGGCACCCTTGATACTTTTTAATTGAAATTTTTTATGGAGATAATTACTATTGGCATTTTGAGCCAGATAATTCTTGGTTGGTGGTAGGGGGCTGTTCTGTGCACTGTAGGATATTTAGCAGCATCCCTGGCCTCTACCCAGCCAGTGACACCTCTCCCTCAGTTGTGACAACCAAAAATGTCACCAGACATTGCCAAATGTCCCTGGGTGGTGGTGGGGAGGCAAAGTCACCCCTCATTGAGAACCACTGCCCTAGACCTCATGCAGAACAGGTATGTAGACCTGGGACTATGTGGCATTTCCAGTGAGGGAATGTTCTGGAGGACTTGTGGAATTTTCTCCAGCCTATAAGAAACAGGAAAGATAAGACGTGACCATGAAGAAAGTCACTTGATCCATGGAACCCACGGGACTTTCCACCATTCATTTACAGTTGCTCACCCTCATTATCTTGTATATCAGAGAATTACTCAGATGTGTTAGCAGTTGTGACATAGAGGGAAGCAATGATGTAGAGGGAATCAAGATTTCCTTGCCCAGCCATCTCATGTCCTATTGATACACTTTGTCTATCTCATCTGAAAGGGTCTCGTTAGAATTAAGCCCATGATAAACTTTGTTTTCATGTTATACTGACTTAGATGATTCCACTAAGCCAAGGTTTTTCTGGAACGCTCTTTCCTATGTCTAATTTGGCCATTGCCACAGATTCCAGTAAAGTTGTGATGTTTCAGAAACTGTGTCATCATTCCTCAGTGTTTTCATCACACTTCATTTCAAAGAATGCCTTTATTCTAACAAGTTCATCCGAATGAGCAGTGACTATGAGAAACAATTGGGCCTGTGGAGATCTGTCCAGGCACACTACTTCCTCCACGCCTAAGAAGTAGAGTCTTCCAATAGTCACTGCAGAGCCTGCTTTCATCTTGTACAAAAAGGGAAAGTAAGTTAGTGGGAATAAAATGTAAAATTCATTGATTCATTCAAAGAAAAGTCACTGAGTAGGACACTGTGCTAGTTACCGTGAGATATTTAGGGACGTATAAGACACAACTTCAGAGTTCAAGAGCTCTTTGTCTGGTAGTAGCGTCAAAATGTGGACAAGAACCTTTATAATACAAGTCACAGGTCCTATAACCCAAGTGCCATAGGCGTTCCACCATTGGTCACAGGAAAAGAAGGTGAACTCTGCACACTACTATCGGTTGCCTGGCGGCAGATTCTAGAATTCATGTGTAAATGGCCCGTGAGAATGCTTCATTTCCTTGTTTGACAGGATTGGTATAGACCAGTGGATCAGGCAAATATGGAAGACAAAGAATAGCTGGGCTTTACTGAGGCATTTGGCAAATGACAATTTGTCCATTTGTCTCATGGGAAAGAAGATGAAGTATGATTTTGTTAGTAATTGGTTGACCATAGTTGGTATCGGTGTGGAGGGAGATTTCTGGTTCTGTGACATTAAGGTTTTTGGTCTTAATCCATGTGTGGTTGTCATGAAGTCATATGTTGCAGAATAAAGAACTCAATAGATTTTGAAATGTGGAGGCAATGCACCAAATCTAACAAGATGAAATATAACAAAAGAAGATGGAAGGTCTTGTCTTGGATCCAAAAACCCATCTGCACAAACACAAGAGGAGGGGGCCCGGCTTGGCAACAGATGTTGAGAGAGCATTTTCTTCCAAGATTTTGTGTGCATTGAGAATCATCTGGAATACTTGTTTAAAATGTGGATTCCCAGGGGCCACCCCCAGATTGTCAGATTCAACAAGTTTGAGATGGGGCCCAAGAATCTGCATTTATTAAGCCTTCGTGGGTTATTCTGAAAGAGAAGCTACATGGGCCACACTTTGTGAACCACTGTCTTAGAGGTTTAAGTTGATAGCAGGAGGATTCCACAATTGTACTGAGCAACGTGCAATGAGGAGAACAAAGGAGGTGAGAGCCCTGCTCTGTTGTGCTAGGCAGAGCACACGTGGATAACTTACATTTAATCTTGGGCCAGCGGATAACTTACATTTAATCTTGGGCCGTGACCCTTTAAGAAGACTCTCTTTAAGAAGAGAGTCAAACTGTAAACAGGGAGGCAATAGGACTCAGAACCAGGTCATAAAGAACAGTGGAAGGAACTGGCAGTGCCTAGCTCAGAAAGATCAGAGAGAAGAGGACAGGACAGGATAAAGGTGGTCTGCGTCAGGGAATTAAACTTGCTCTGTGTGGCCTCACAGCAAAACATTAGGACCAGTGGGGAGGAGCTACAGGGGAATCAGTTTATAACGACTATCCTTCTCCAACAGTCAGAGCCATTCACAGGGCTGGAGGTGTTCAATCATGGACTGGAGAACCTGTTTAAATGATTCTTTTAGGAAGTTGAGTAGTGAATGGAAGGGTGGCACGTTGAACAGGTGGTAAAATCAAGGGAAATTTTGTTTGTTTTGTTTTTAATAGGAGAGAATAAAGCACAGGTAGGTTTCCAAATAGAAATGGATTATTAAAGAAAGATATGAGAGTGCTGGGGGCAGGTGCACCATGGGGACAGGAGTAGGGAGAGATAGATAAGTGAAGGAGTAGGGGATTGGAGGGACCTGGAAGTGTTGGGCTCTAGAGCCCAGGAAAGATTTGCAGTGGAAGCAAGGCAGAATAGGAGAAAGGAGGTAATGGGTAAAGATACAAAGGCAAATGGTGGAAAAGAAGGTGCCATGCAAGGCACCTTAAGGTAATACAACGCACAAGTTGATGAAGCTCATTCCAGTCATGGTTTGAAGAAACAAATGGTTGAAATCTGTTGCCTGGAGTTAAAAAAGAAAGGGGCTTAAGAAGTGTAGAAAAGGTGTGGAGTAGTAGCTTTGAAGGATTTGTTGAGGAGTCAACAGCCATCTATGATCAGCTATTACATTGCAGAACTTTGTATAGGGTGCAGTCAACTTGAGTTCTTTACATCTCCAGCAGTGTTGAGCAATCTGGAGGCCAATGTGAAGACAGCAGGTGGCTGGGGTATCCTGGGCTGGGAATCAGCATGGTAGGTCAAAGAAAGGATAAAGGAACTTAAATTTCAGGCTCACAAAGATTGGTAAATACCAAGCTTTGACCTGTTGAGAGCAATATGGGTTTTCTGCTTCAGAGCGTTTAAGCAAGCATCTATTTCCATTAAACTTAGAAATCCCAAACCCTAGAGATACCCAGAAGTACCCAAGATACCTGAACTTCGTTTCAAGGATGTCAACTTTGTGCTCCCATCTTGGTCATTACAGAGTTGGGGCTTTTCTGACTTTGAGATTGTATCTGTGTGGTGTGTGTTCTGGAAATACTGAGTTTTTATTAAGCCCTGAGATTTTAGTAAGTGTGCAGACTCTATGGCCACCGCAATTTATTTTAAGAGGTATAAGCTATGAAGTTTTTCATACATTTTCTCCCATTTTTACCATTTACTTCCTAGTGGATTTTCAATATATTTATGGAAAATAATGGCTTTAACTTGCATGAGACTTACAAGACTGACACAATCTGAAAATTCACTATACCTGTCTTTGGCCTTGAACCCATTCAATTCAGAAATCTCTTCAGATGATACCCAAATCCACGGGAGAGATCTGGAAATAGGCCTGTCAAAGCAGAGGTCTTAAGACTTGACCATTTGCTTCCTCATTGTTTTTGCATGATCAACTTTTAAATATTCCTTAAATGCTGGTAGAAACACCTTTTTTGTGTGTGTGTGATTATTTTTTTTATTGATGTTTTAATAGTTTATAACATTGTGAAATTTTGGGTTGTACATTTTTGTTTGTCCATCACCATATATATGTCTCCCTTCACCCCTTGTGCCCACCCCCCACCCCCATTGCCCCTGGTAACCACAATACAGTTTTCTCTGTCCGTGTGTTGGTTTATATTCCACATATGAGTGAGATCATACAGTGTTTGTCTTTCTCTTTCTGGCTTACTTCACTTAACGTAATACCCTCCAGGCCCATCCATGTTGTTGCAAATGGGATGATTTTGTCTTTTTTTTATGGCTGAGTAGTATTCCATCTTATATATATACCACATTTTCTTGATCCAATTGTCAGTCGAGGGACACTTAGGTTGCTTCCACTTCTTGGCTATGGTGAATAATGCTGCAATGAACATAGGGGTGCATAAGCCTCTTTGGATTGTTGATTTCAGGTTCAAGAAACACCTTTTTTTAAAAGTAGATTTCTTGCAGAGTAAAAGTTTTTTATAAGGGAATCTGTTATTATTGGCTAAAATCATGGGGAAAGTAACTTGATTTTTAAGAAGAAGTTCATTTTTAAGAACTAGGAAAGACTGAAAAGAACCAGGATTAATGCCTCTATTTTTAAAAAGAAAAAAGGAAGGATGTAATGTCCTAATCTGGAACTTTACCTGGAAAAAAAAGAATGGCCAAATCATTTCTAAAATAATCTGTAGTGAATACAGTGTTGGGAATTTACCTCACTTGACAGAACAAGTCCTGTCAAACTGATTCATGTTTTTCCATGAAAGAGTAACAAGATTTTAGTAGATTGAGGGGAAATGATAAATGTAATCTATATTTTATTTAGAAAGATGCTTGAACCTGCTCCATCCAACATCTTGGTTGATTGATAAATTCAGAAAATTTGGGGATTGGCATTAGATGTCCAGGGAGCAATGGAGTTCCTATCCTGGGGTCTGGATTTAAGAGCACATGCTTTTTGAGAGGCCCTACATGGGGGAAAGTTACCTGATCTGCTTTAAGAGGAAGAAATGATGGTAACTTACTGCAAAAGGATCCTTTGAGTCCTGAAAAATGTATCTGATGTGTTTGTCATTCATGGTTTTGATTTGAGATATACTCAGAATATTGGTTATGAATAAAATAAAATAGATGCCAGCTGCTGACAGTCATTCATATACTCTGCTTGTACATCCGTCTGAAAATTCCCCAAGAACTTCCTGACAGAATCAGTTCTCAGGCTTCTCTATCACCAAAGAGAGGAAAAAAATAAGAGGAAACAATAACTCTGAAAGCAAGGGAGATGTGTGGAAATAAATCTGTCATACTCTGTAATTCCAAAAGGGAAAGATACTTCTGGAAATTCTATTTCAGCCTAGGAAAGAGTCTGTTGCTAGAAATGGTTATGATATTACATGGATGATTATTCCTTGGATTTACATATCCCCTCTGCTGCAGGGAACCCAAGCACCTTCATAACTTTGTCTCATTTTAAACTATTAATCTTCACAAGACCCCCCTGAGGAAGTCTGGTGGGTGCTTGTGTTCATCATATTTCAGTAACTTTATGGCCTGAATTAGGTATCTCAGATACCTGTATATGGAGAAAGTTTGTCCTTGATTATATATCTTTATCCCATTGCCCATTTCCCAATACTAACAGATTTAACCCAGATCCCATTAATACCTAAAATGAATAACTTAGATTTGTTTAGGGCCCTCTAGTTCCCAATCATTTGATTTTCACACTCCAGCCCAGAAGTGCAGATCACTAGTACCAGGACTATATTAATCATTTCTACTGTGTATTGAACACCTGCCAGGTGGCAGGCATTGTGCTAGATGCTGTATATCTACCTTCTCATTTACTCCTCAAACAACCCTCTGGGGTGTGTACTCTTATCTCTATTTTACCTGGAGAAAACACACTCTGAGGATTAAGTGACTTGCTGGAGGCCATTCGGCTCTTAGTGGCAGAGCCAAACTAGAACCCAAGTCTTTGGTGATCTTTCCATTCTCTAACTTTTAAGAAAAGATCTTGATTCTTCCAGGTAGTTAAGGATTTCTTTCTTATATTTATTTACTTCTCCATATGTTTTTTAATCTGTTTATTGATTTATATATTGCATATCACTGCGAGGTGCATCCATCTCTGGCTTGCCTCCTCCTTCATTGCAGGCTTGACTGTAAGGCATGTCTGTCCTGAGCCCCAGCATCACCTCTCTGATGTCCTGCCCTGAGCAGATTAGGAGAGAGGTTCTATGCTCTAGGTACCAGCAAAGGGCTTTCTCTTCTGTGGCCATTTGCCTTGAGAGAGAGACGTAGCAGGTAACTAAATCATACACTTTTAAATACACTGATGATGAAAAGTGATTGTCAATCCACCTTGTATTATTGTTATTGGCCATTTTAGCCAAGCCCACAGCCTCCGCAGGTGCGATTGTTTCTTTTAATAAGTAATGAGTAAATATTTAAAAAAAAAATAAAGATCCAGATCTCAGAAAACCACTCAGTGGAAGTCCTAAACTATGCATTCATTCACTCAGTCAGTCTTTGTTAAGCATACCTCTATGCCAAGAGCTGTTTTCATCCTGGAATCATTATTAGCATTTCAGTGTTGTCATCGTTGTCATCATCATCGTCATCATCAACATTATCATTATCTTTCTCTTCACCACGGCTACATCACTGAGTACCAATTAGCACCATGTGCATTTATGGAGATGTGTACAGTGTGTACACCATATGGTGCCTATCCTTGGAGAAGCAGGTGGGGTAACCCATAACATGAATACAAATCCATTCATAAATGCATGTGCATTTCCACATCATCACAGGTATTTTTGTTTTTGTTTTTGCTATCTTTTTGTGTGTGTACAGGAGGAAGATTGGCCCTGAGCTAACATCTGTTGCCAATCTTCCTCTTTTTGCTGAGGAATACTGGCTCTGAGCTAACATCAATGCCCATTTCCTCTATTTTATACGTGAGATGCCACCACAGCATGGCTTGATGAGCAGTGCGTCGGTCCACATGGGATTCGAACCTGTGAACCCCAAGCCGCCAAAGCAGAGTGCACAAACTTTACCACTACACCATCAGGCCAGTCCCATCACAAGTATTGAGTAGTAAATCAAGTGGATCTTGTTAACATTATTTTAGTGCCTGTATAGTAGTAAACGAATCCAGGAAAGCTACCCAGAGAGCTGAGTATGAGAAGATGGGTGAAGTCACCTTCAACACTGGGCCTGGACAGGATACAGATGAAGAAGTGAGCCTGAATTAGACTCAAGGATGAGAGAAGAACTTCCCACACATCCTTTCCTAGATCCCTCCAAAGTTGAAAGACATCAAATTAAAAGACCTAGAACCCTTCTATGTTTTTTTGCAAAATTCCCACCACCCTCTATCACCCCTCTCCAGCACTTTGGGCTCTAGTTTGACAAAAACTGATAATAATTGGACAGTGTAGAATCCATGACAGAGCCACCTCAAACCCACAGCCCAGAGCTTGGAACCCGTGCTCCACCTTATTCTTTTGTACTTTTAATTCAGCCAGGGCGCCATAAATATTCATGAAGATAATAAGAATGACTTTGAGACACTCAACACCACTTTATTTGGGTTCTAAAAACCACAAAAATCATTTAATTGACCAACAGAGCTATCTACCTAATTGACAACTCAAAACAGTAAGTCCTTGGCCTGAAACATTTGGAAGTTTAAAATTAGAACTTGTACAAAATATTTAAAGCTTGTAGAAAATTCTGGATTCCCAGCATGCCTGAAGAGGATTTAGATCCTGACATGCCTGAAGAGACGTATCTATGGCTGGACCTCCTCAACCAGACCCTCCTGCCAGCTTTGTCCATTGATCTGTGCAAAGGTTTCCAGAAGGTAACCTCACAATGTCTGAATTCTGTCCTTCCTGGCTGCCAGGGCCATTTTAACAGATACAGTGCTGGAAGTGTTTCTCAAGAAATAGGAATGCATCCGAACATTGAAGACCAGTACTATTTTAACGGGGAAGATCCCATCTCTGCATTTTACTAGGGTCTTCCAACAGGATGCTGTATTTCTGATTTTCTATATAACCCAGCGGTAAATATGCCCATCAAAACACTCATATCCTCCCGGTGGAGTCCCAGCTTTAGGTGCTTTGGGGATTATGAGTTCACACTTAAGTAATGATTATTTAATAGTCTCACTCTTGCATGACCTTCCCATGCTTCCTTCCACCTCACCACCCCACCCCAAACTAAAAGGTGTAAGAACCCAGGAGATGACAACCTGGGGTGGGGGGTGGGAGGTGGGAGCAAAATGGCCGGTGAGAGTCTGTGTTCTGCCCATTAGCCCAGGCGAGCCATTCCTTTTGATTGCCCCAGTTGTTTCACCCTCTGGCTCACTACCTTGCAGTCTACTTTTGAGGCAGTTTCCAGGGACATCCTATCTCCACCTTTCTGTAAGGATAAATGAAGAGTTTGAGGCTCCCTTGTCTTTATTAAACATTTCCTCTAAACTGCATGCTTTGGCTCTGCGCCCATGTGCACCAAGAAAGCTTTTCCGGGGCAGCTGAAGCCCAGAGCTCTGCCACATGGTTCCTCATATAAATAGCCCTTTGAACAGTCAAGGATGCACCTGCGGCAACGCCATGCCTCCTCTCTGCCTCCTGAGTCTTCCCAGCAACCTGGGGCTCCAGCTAGAAGGATGCTGAGAAGCCTCCCTGGCCCCTGACAGGAGGAGGAACAGCAGCGGCAGAGAACAGACTAGGAGCCAGTTGCACGTGCGCCCTCAGCACCAGGCCAAGAAGGGCTGGGGCCTGTGGTCTGGCTGTGGGGAAGGGAGGGCGCCCTGGCCTGCAGCAGTGATGGACACGTGGGCGGAAACGGGAAGAGGAAAGGCTGCAAATAAATAAATAAATACAGCATGTTTGACCAAACCCCCAACACCTAAATCTCCAGGCCCACTGCGGCAGGAAATTGAGTGGCTGGACGGAGCAGCTTGGCTCTGCCCACCCCACAACCTTGGCCTGGAAGGTTTTCTAGGACTTCCAGACTTTTTTTTTTCTTTTTAGAAATCTCCATCCTATAGAGAAAGAGGAAGTGTATTTTTAAAACAGAGTGAAGACTCAATGGCCACAGATCTGAAAGAGATTAAAAGAGGAAGAAAGGTTTGTTGAGGGAAAAGGCAAAGGGCACCCAGAAGTGAGTGTGTGTGTATGTGCGTGTGTGTGCGCGCCCAAGACAGTCTAGGAGACAGCCTACAAGGAAAAAGAAAACAAAGGCAAGTGTGACACGAGAGAGAAATAAGTGGGAGACGGAGTGAGTATTGGGAGAGGGGGCCGGGCGCCGCAGGGAGAGAGGCGGAGAGGATGGACGCCGGAATGCAGGCAGAGCCGGCAGAGGGGAGGAAGGGAGCGAGGGAGGGAGGCGCACATGTGTGAGAGAGAGACAATGATGTCAGCATTTCCTTCTGGATTGGTCACGTGGGCCTTGCCAGGTAAACAGACTGGAAATAGACTCCATAAAGGCTGCGCCTGCTGGGGGAGGGCGGGAGGCGCTGCCGCCGCACCCTTTCCTCTCTGCTGCGTCTTGAACAAGCTGGTGTTCACGTTGGCGACAAGGTGGTGTCCGAGTGGAACTGCATTTTTACGAGCCAAGGCATATGACTCAAGGAGGGAAAGCTATTTGCTTTTATAATTAGCTCAAGGAGTTTAGAGACATTTTGATTTTTAAAAAGAGTAGAGATGAAGATGACTGTAAATCTGAGCTCAGATGCTGTGAGTGCCTTGGGTGGGGGGTTTGGGGGCGGGATTGCTTATCCTCATTTGTCTCCTTGGAAGGAGGTCAGATGGGTCTAGATTAAGGATGGATTGGAAGGCTGCAGTTTAGAATGAAAGGATCAGATGCTGTGATTATCAACATTAGGGAAAAGAAAATGCTAACAGACTCCAAGAGAATATATTAAAGGAGTTTGATCCAGCTCAGTATGTGACCGTGGTGCCACAGGGAGGAATTGAGACCCCATGAAAGAGATTAGGTGAAAAAAAGACAAGTTACTATGATTTTCAAGCAGAGTTTTTTCAAAATGATATAAAACGATCCCCAACCAAAACATGGCAGGAATTCAGGGCATTTTAGAATGGCAAAGGCAAGTCTGGAAACTTTATCTGAAAAGCAGAGCGGATGGAACAGGTAATTCTTCCACCTAGAAAGCTCTAGAGACCAAAATGGTGTGTGTGAGGGTAGTATATATGGCTCTTTCCTCAAATTCCTGGAAATAGGGCTTTCACATCTATGATGGAATAGCTTATTTAGGTCATTCTTTGAATAATTTTGAATTGAAAGGAACTACCTTATTTTGGTCATAATTTTTTATGTCCTGGTGGAAATTTGGCCAAAGCCTGTGGGAGGGAGAGTGAACAACTGTCTCGGTTTTCCAAGGTTGAGGGGGTTCCTGGGATGCAATTTTAAATCTAGGACAGTCCTGGTCAAACTGGGACCAGTTGGTCACTGTAGAGGGAGGCCTAGTCTAGTCTAGAGAGAAACAATAAGATAATTCATCCCCACCCTGCTCCACCAACAAACAAAACAGAAAAACTCTTTCACTCTTTTTCTTCTCTCCTCCTCTCTCTCCCTTCGTTTCTTTCCCTCAACCTTCCCTGATCTGTTTATAGCAGGGAACACTGCAAGACTAATTTGAGTGTATGTGACTCTGGACAAGGACTTAGGAGCTGGCAGAATATAGCCAAGTTGAACAGTTGGCTTTAGTCACACCTGGGAAAAACAGGAGGGGAGAAAATAATGTGCATCCCCCCCCCCAACTTCCCTTATGGCGTGGGGGGAGGAGGAGTCCATCAGTGCCACAAGTGTACTTTCAGCCCTTGGGTTGAAAGATAGATATTTGATACCCCTCTCCGTTAACAAAATACGTCACTCTGACAAGACTCCCAGCCCAGAGTTATTTTTGCAGCATTATGTAATTGGATTGCCTGGTCAGGAGTACTTCCTTAACAAGGCTTTCAGCAACCCCTCCATGTGGGCCTGGCCAGTCCTGCCCAGTTACACACACTTGCTTCAGCCCATGTCAACCCAGCTAAGCACAGTGAAGAGCTGTCAGCCCACAATCTGACCACCGCATCCCCCACCACCCCAAGGAGTGCTTCGGTGCTTGGTGGCACACGTGGAGGCCGGTTTTGGTAGAAGACTTGCATGGCCCAAAGTCAATATATATCCACAAAGCAGGGCCTGCTGCCCTCCATACCCTCCCCCACCCCCCCCAAACCCAGGGACTGCAAAACTGAGCTCCTGGGGCAAGCCTAGAGTGCCCAGGAGACGCTCCTAAGGCCTGCCATTTCGAAGTCACTGCCCTCTCTTCTTCCCAGTTTTCTGGATTTTCTCTTATTTGTTCATGAGTAATTGGTCATCTGATCATCCCTTCCTGTTAGCCTGCTGACTCACAGAAGTTAGGAACTTGTCTGAGCTTCACAGTAAGAAAATTTACAAAGAAAAACAAAAGAGGCCGGGTATGAACTTCCCCTGGTATGGCCTTGTGCAGGTCTGCAAATCCAGGGCTGCACCAGGCAGTCATTTCAGGGGGGATGTTAGGTTGCTGTCATCCTGGGGGCCTGTTCCGGTGGTTGTATTTCATTGTCCTTTCTGTCTTTGGCCTTTAGAGAACATCCTCCGTGACTTTCAGTGACATGTCTCCTAGCCTGAGTCTAGCCCTGAATCCATACGAAAACCAGAGAATCCTTCCCAGAATATTTTTCTTTCCCTCCGCTCAGCCCATCTGCACTGCATCTCTCTCCTGTCTTCCCTTGGGTCCCTGGTTCTCCTGACCTTGACGAGAGGCAGACGGTGTAATAGAAACAGCTTTAAAGCCAGACGGAGCTGAGTTCGAAATCAAGCTGAGCCACTTCATAGCTGTGTGATCTTACTCTCTGAGTCTGATATTCCTCATCTGTAAATGGGACTAATAATACCAGTTCCCCAAGGCCACAGGGAGAACTGAATGCAATTACATGTAAAGCACCTGCCAGGGAACTAACACACAGTAGGTGCTCCACAAATGTGGAGCTTTCGGGGCGGGAGGAAGAGAAAAGGGCCAGTTGGCCAGGCTCCTAGGGGCTGACTTTCTTCCTCTTTACTACACTACCCATCTCCTGCTCCAGTGCCCTTTTGAGGGTGCTGAGTTGAATCTCACCCTCATTTGGGGTGGGGGAGTCAGGAGGGAAGGGGAAGAGGTGTTCTTGGTCCCAGACTCCCAGCACAGGGTCCCTGGATAGAGACCCCCACCACCACTGTTCTTTTTGGGGAACCTTCCCAGCCTGAAAATCTGGCCTCCACCTATCCTCTTACAGCCAGGGTCTCTCTGCAGACCCCTCCAATGCTGGGCACTAAGTTCAATGTATTAGCTCTGGTTTTGTTTGCACCAAGTTGCAGGGGCCACCAAGTGCCCAGAGCAAAGAGGCAAGGGACAAGTCTGGTTTCTCCCCAAGTGTCCACCTGTATGAACTTTGCATCTCTGTTGTAAAGGAGGGTTCACTCCAACTCCGCAGCAGGAACTAGTTGGAACCCGTGGGTCAGGGATCCCAAGGGCAAACAGAGGTACAAAGGGCCACAGGCAAAATAATGTGGGAGACAAGGAAGACACGTTCCCAGACTGGAGGTGGAGGTGGGGGGGGAGGGTAGGAAAAGCCAGCACCCAGGGGCACCTCTAGCTGAAGTGCACAAATGCCAAGAGCCAGTGATGTCGGCAGTACCTGGAGGGGGGCAGGGCAGAGTGGAGGAGAGCCTGTAGCAGCGCGCACCGCTGTTCCAGTTGGCAGGAAGCCCTTCCCCGAAGACTGTAAGTTTAACCTTTAGCATTCAAGTGTCGGGGCTTAAGTGTCGTTATGAGCAATTCTTCCTGCTGTGGCGTTCCCAGACTGCAGGAAGAGGGGTCAGCACAAATCTACCCGCTGTCCTCTTTCTTCCCAGACAAAATGAGACGGAGGGAGACGTGCAGAACCAAACACGCAGACACAGGCGCTCCTCGAGCCGGCCCCTCGCTAACCCTAAACATCCACTCCCACCTCCTTGGCCCACCCGGTTTCTGGTCTGCCTCCGTGGTGAGCAGGGCCCCAGGGGGTTCTCCACTCCTAGCTCTCTCGGGCCGCCTCAGCCAGGAGCGGCTGCTTGGGAACCCCGGCGCATGTCCTCCCGCAGCTGGGTTCAGGGTCCCCAAATGCCCCTGCTGGTCGACACTATGCCCCTACCTTGGTGCCCTGCAGGACGGGGTTGGGGCACCTGTGTCCCGAAAGAAGCCGAGAAGCCCGGTGAGGTCGGTGGAGAGGGACTCGAACCACGAGCGGCCCAGGGCGAAGAGTGGGAAGTGAGCGGGAGGCAGACACTGAGCCTGGGCAGCTCAGGCCACCCGCACCAAGGCACCCGACGCCGTGCCCTCTCCTTCCCAGGTGGCTGCTGAGGCCAGGCTCCGGGCCTAGTGGTTTTTCTCGGGGGCGCCCTGCAGGGGCGCAATGAGGTGCTTGAATTGGTCCGCCCGGGGCCATTTCTCTGCCCAGCCAGGGGCCGTGGGGCCGTGCCTTGCGCACACCTGTGAGGGGCGCCCGAGTCCCAGCGCAGCAGTTCTGCGCCGGCTTAAGCTCCCCAGCCAGCCTCTCCAGGGGCCTGCGCGCCCGGGCTTCCTTTCGGAGCCCCGAGCCGGCAGAATAAAGGTTTCCCAAATGGGGCTGGGTGTGCCAGACATTAGGGACGCGCGCCGTGGCTCAATGAACAGTGGTCTCCGAAAACTGTCGGGATCCGTGAGGTTATGGATCTTGGGGAGGAAAGAACAACGCCTGGTCGCTACAACACCAAGCCCTGGGGGCAGGAGAGCAGACGCAAAAAGGGCGCGCCCTATGCCTCGTCCAGAGGCAACTGGCGTCGAATGTCCTTGCTGCCCCGCTGAGCCCTGGAATTAAACAGGGAGGCGGCCGCGCCCACAGGGGGCCGCTGCCCTGGCACAGGCTGGGCTCGCAGGACATTCGTGGGGAGCCCAACTAGCCAGAGTCCCAGCCGGTGCGCCCCTGGGCTGGCGGGCACCGGACTTCTTGGAGCCCGCGGGGCCGCGCCCTCCGCCCGCCGGCCTTAACCAAGCGCTGGCACCAAATTTCGTGCCATCCACGTGCAGGAACATCGGGTTTGCCTTTTCCTCTGTTTCTGAGAATGGGAAACAAACGAATTGGAAAATTTTTGCTTTGGAAAAATATCTGTTCGATGTCGTTTGGTGCTTAAATTGTCCTTGGAATTTTTTTTCAGCTTCATTTGGAAAAGAAAAAGAAAGTCGACGCGCTCTTTAAACCGTCCCCTTAGACGTGCAGTCGGTTACTGCAGACATTTTCTGGGGCGAAGAGAGCGAAATGAAATGGGAGGGAGGATGAGGACTGGGGATCTCTCATTTTCAATCTCATTACTGGCTTTGAGGAAAGGCACAAAAAATCAGGAAAAGATAGTTCGTCGCCCACTGATTTCCTTCACTTCAAAGATCTCCCTTGCCCCTTAAATCAGAAATATTATGGCGCTAGGTAATTCTCACGGAAAAAAAATGCACGTTTCTTCAGAATATGTACATGGTATAGGTCCCTTTTTACATTTCTCAGCAAAAAAAAAAGCGGGGGTGGGGGCGCGGAATAAGGCAGTCAATTCCCTGGCTATTAAACAAGCCAAGCCTGGAAGAAATGCAGGCATCGGGGGATTGCTCAGCCGCGCATCCCTCCATTAGCGCACGCCTGCGTGTCTGCGTGTCAACAATGCACGTGCTACCCTGGGCACCGGCTCCCCAAGCCGGCCCTAGCAGGCTCTGCGCAAATGGGCGCCAGGTCTCAGTTGCCCGCTCGCAGTCGTGGTCCCAAGCCCGCCGCCCATGCCTCTCAAGGATCCCTTTTTTCTGCCTCCGGCTGGCAAGTCGGAAGCCTAGATCATTTCCCCTCCCCAAGTTATGCTCTTGGAAATCCCTAAAGCGAACGTAGCGGGACCAAGGGTCTCTTGCCCTCGAGTTGTTCACTTTGTTGCGTTGAGATGAGGATAGTTCTCTCTTTTCTTCTTTTCCCGCCCCAGGCTTCAGATGTAGTGCAAACTTCTGGTACCAGGTCACCAAAAGGGAAGCCAACGCTTGCCGGTGGGGCGGGCGGTGCGGAACCCAGGAGAGCCACCAGCTCCGAGGCGTCTCCTGCCCCAAGGTTGGCTTTCAGATTTCCATTGCAAAGGAGCTGAGGAAAGTGGGAATCTGACTCAAACCCTGGAACTGAATAATTGCCCTGCATTTTCACAATGCGCCATGTATTCGAAATGAAGGGCAGGCTTTATCATTTGGAACTCTTTCAAGGACCCGGGCGCTCCAAGTTTGGGGCTAATTCTTTAAAGGTTTTACTTCTGAGAAACAGGGAAAAAAGAATGAAAGAATGAAACATACCCACAATCCATGTACTGGGGATGGCACTCAAGAGTAGGTTGTGGTCTCTTTTAAATCGGGAGTTCAAAAGAAAAAAAAAAAAGGCTTGTTCCCTCCCCCTTGCCCCAGGGATGAAACCTCTCTAGGTTCGAGCGGCCAATTTGGTTTGATTTCCGTGGTTTGGAGGCTCTGGCGGGGTTAGGGGCACCGGGGCTGGGAAGACAGACCTCAGCTGCCTTCTGGACCAGCTGGTCAGCTGTTGGCCCTGGAAGCAGAAGCTGAAGTCAGGGTGATTCGCCCTCACTCTGGCGGTTGGAGGGAGCGTCTGGGGAGCGCGTCGCCGAGCCTCCCCCGCCGTGCCCTACACGCCTTGTATGTGGATCTCCTCACTTGCTCGTCTCCCTATCTACTCTCAGCACCCCCACCTGCCTCCTGTCCCCCAGAGATCCAGTTCGCCTTTCTCTCTGTCATCTCGAGCCAGTTCTTTTCCCACCAAAAACTCCTTTTTCTTGGAGTAACTTTAAAAAACAGCTGTCGTTGTCCTAAAGTCCAACCTGGTGGGGGTGGATTTGGGAAGCTCTTTCTCAATTAAGGTCCCTTTTGTGGGCACCGTGTACACGCCCCTACGGTCCCCAGGACATCACCTGAGCACTGAGATCCATAACCTGGCGCGCCCACGCAGCGCCAAAACAAAAGGGGGCTTCAGACGCTTTGCTCTTTTCCAGTGAAACGCCTCAGAAACAAATCTGAATTTGGTTTTTGGTTATCTTTCAGGCGTGAAAAATATTTTGACAAAAGTATTCTCCAGGCTGCCTGAGTTGGGGGAAAGAAAGCTTGTAATCGAGAATGTGGGCACAAAGCAAGAAGCTGCATATAATGGACGCCACTGTGTACATCCGCTCACGATTGTGAGGAGCATAAGCCGAGTCTGAGGGGCTGGCGCCAACATCCAAACTCCCCCATCCTGCCAAGGGCACCCCTGTCTTCCGCCAACAGGGAGCAATTTTTATCCAGACCCAGCTGCTCACCCTCTGGCGCATTAAGAGCAAACTTTCTGATTTGGTGGTTGAAGCTTGGGGCACAGTGGTTTAACCGTAGGACAGAGCTGCGGATGGAGCAATTCTGGATGTTCAGAAGAACCTCACCCCACACCCCTAGGAGAAAGAGGAACTGTTCGATTTGACTGGGGGTCAGGAGCTGGGCTGGGGGGTGGGGAGAGGGAACGGATGGATGGAGCGCCAAGTGCAGCGCCTGGCTGCCTCTCTCTCCTTTTTCTCCCCCCCACCTCATCTTCTGCCATTTCCAGAGGCAGGAGAAAGGTGATCTCGGACTTGACCCCTAAATCACAGCTGCTGGTGGCGGCACCTCGCTCCGGGATGAGCGCAGCCCCTTCCCCGGGCTCGGGCAGTTTAACCCTTTCATCTCCGCGCGCTCAGGGGCCGGCGGCAGCGGCGCCTCTGACCCCGGCACCGCGAGCAGCCCGCCTCCTCGGCGCGGCACCTTGGATCCCACGAGGAGACCACAAAAGGGCGAGACTGCGGGGCGCTGCGAGCCTGGGGCACCGGCCGGCCGGCCCGGAGCGCTGCCGGGGAGCCCGAGGAAGAGCCGGAGTTAGCGGAACGAAGAGGGATGTTTGGATCGTGTTAACTACCCAGACAGATGCACTTCGGCATGTCTGCATTTATGGAATCCATATGTTGTCGTGGCAAATGAAAGGACAGTAACACGTACATACAATAGACTTAGAATAACAATATACATTCAAAAAGGAACCCGCACATTCTTCACCCTGCAACCCTTCCCTTAGATCTAGCTCTGGAGTTGCACGGAGAGGCGTCCTCTCAACCTCCCCTGCCTCCACACGGGGTTTTCTTTTTTTCTTCCTCCTCCCTTTTTTGTTTTTGTGCCCCCAATACCCCAGCAGAAGAAAACCCAGGGCCCAGAAGCTAGGCTCCTTGGAAGTGAGATCTCCTAAGATCCCCTTCACCTCCCTTCCCCCGTAAGACTGGCCCATGGCATCTTTAGACCTTGGACCAAATAATAACTGCTCACATTGCAACCCCAGATTCTGAAAATTGCAGGGGAGCAGATTCTTCCTCAAATTCACCATCCACATCTTCATCATTAAACCAACACTTCTATGTTGTATTTGCAGAAAAGTAGCTTCAAACAGATCTGGAAACAATAACCCCCAGCAAGAGAGCACAGAGCACACGCATAGCTCTGTACAGGACCTGCATTTATGTACACCTTGTATATTCGTGTGCACATATATATTCACGCACACACAGAGATGCAAAGACATCTAAAGTCATTCAAATGTATATTTATGTACCAATTTATGCATATATCTTTGTGTTTATATATACATCCATTCATTTGACAGAGAGGCAGAGAAATATACACATCAATGCAATATTTAGCCTACATTCCACTTTCCCTCTCTACTGTAAATGTCTTAAAAACAGATCACTCTAAAATTTTCTGCCCTCTCGCCAGCTAAATGAAGGATTTAGATTCTGAATTTCTCGGTTCCTTTTTTCATTTTGTACATAAAATAATCCATATAGATGCTGGATTATCGCCTAAGCATTATTCAATCACACAAGCTTGGTACCTCTCCTCCTTATAACGAATTCACTCAGTAAAATTAGCATAAGTATTTACCAGATTAAGCTGACATTTTCCTATATTGCAACATGAAATACATTTATATCCAGAATTTCCCCCAAATAGCCTGGTATAAGTGGGGAGACTGACTTTCTCTGAGCCGTTTTGTATAAGAAACAAGCTACAAGTTCGCTTCTAGTAGTATTTACATTTTTAAAAGAAAATAAATACATAGCCTTTAAGTGAGTTTTCAAGATGTACAAGGAGAAATTTAATTCTGCTACATCTTAAAAAAATAAACTAACAGATTTATGAAGGTTCGTGAAGACAGATAAATAGGAGGCAAATATACTCCTGAGGGTCTGAACAATTTTCCTTACCTGACGTATTATGGAAAAATTCAGAATTTACCAGTCTTCCTTCAGTCAGCTACATTTTACACTGACCTGCATTTTGGACTGAAAGGGAAAAAAAAAAAAGATTAACTGTTGCCAATGAAAAATTTAAAATAATAATCAGAAACCGGACAAACTGAAGGTAAAAATATACAATGGCTACAATAAAGATAAATATTTATTTAATCAAAGTAGAAGTTGTGTTTGGACTGTAGGAATGTTTCATCCTTCCCTTAAAAAAAAAAAAAATCAAGAAAGAAAAAAGCCAGAGTCTTTGCAGGCTCCTGGAGAGTTCCCATTGTCCAGGGCTATCGAGAGCCCAGAATGGCATTAACCTCACAAAAGACACATTGTGCAGGGGACAAAAAAAAGCCCCTTCTTCTACAATAACTTTTAGCTTTTTTATTTTTAGAAAATGACAAAGGTTTTGCAAGCACTCTCTGGTGAAACCTGTAGCAAGCCAGGCTGGACTTGGCTTTATTGATCAACTGTCCCGCATGGAAAAGCAGCCAGGAAAAGTTTGAATGGCAATCCAGATTTGGCTCTTAGAGAGGAAACCCCCGATTTTTCTAAATGTATTTTCTTTTTTTTTTCCTCTAAATAAAACAGCATTATTCCCAGAGTGAATTCAGAAGGATTAGATGAGGTAACTCTCCAAAATCCTAAACCCGTTTCCTCCCCCTAGTCTTGACTAAGAAGCTGCATGCTCTTAAGAGCATTGGAAAAATCTCTCAGAATGAAGAATTCCTTTTTAATCAAACAGATTTCTCGATTAATTTCCAAATTCCTTCTAAAATAAGTCATCTAGCTAGGCTGGGGCAAAAAAATTTTTTTCTAAGAAAAATAAGTTTTAGTGCGGGCTCTCTCTTTACCTGAGGTTACAGGGTTCACTAATAATGCTTTCAAAAACATAAATGTTGTTTTTACATTTGTTTGCAGATCACTTAAAGTGCAAATTGCATTTTATTTTATTCCAGGCATTGTAATTTCAATGGTACGGGTTCATATTTAGAACTCACATAAATACATGCTTGTCATTAAAAAAAATCTATTGCAGTAGCAGTGACGCTAAGGCTAGGATTAGAAAGGGGGGGGAGGAAGAAAGAGAGAAAGAGAGAGAGAGAGACTGAGACTCTTGTTCTTCCTGCATTTGTTTGCTTCTTTTTGGAGGTACTGTCCACCCGCCTAAGTGATGGCTTTGATATACTGGGAATCGGTACAGTAGCAGGGTCCCTGGCTGCTGTCTTTGGTTTCAGGGATCTCCTTTGGGCTGTGGTGGGATGTACTGCTCCTAGTCTTTATCTGAAATCCATCCTCTCATTTCAAGCCCTTTGGCTTCGAGACTCTGCTCCAAACTCTTGGTGGTAGCTTTAAGACTTTTTTTTTGGCATTAGGGAAGGGGTATGTAATTTCCCCCCTTTCTCCACTCTAGACCTTTCCTCACTATTTAAATATATTGGCTTTCTTTCTTACGAATTTAGTCTGAAATTATTTTTCACTGCCTTTATTACATCCCTGCTTTTGATGGCAAAATAGCTTCCTGTGTTTTGAAAACATCTGCTTTCCAGGTTTTACACGAGAAAATTGATTTTACTTTTCTCTTCAGTCCAGAAAGGTAGAAAGTTGGATTTGTTTCCAAGTGCAACTTTTCCTCTTTCCTTAAGTTACCCCCCTTTCAGTTCTGATTCACTTTCCCCCTTTTATTTCTTCTAATCATCACTCCCCCTTCCTCTTTCCTTCTAAAGAACCAGAGAAGATTGATCGCTTCTTATTTCAGAAGACAAAATTAACATATTATATATTTTTTGTCTAGTCTATGGTACGTGTTAAAGTTTTCTCGGTATTTTCCACATTTGTCCTCTGATTTGGGGGGAGGCAATTTTTCTCCTTTAAAAAAATCTCAGATTTGCAATTTAAACTGGCCTCGATGCTAACTCTCTGCTCTTTCACTTAAATCTTTGCTTCAACCTATCCCACTCCATTATTGCCCCCCCCGTTACTCCTCTCTTCTTTGAAGATGCTCTTTCTATTTAATTTAAACATTGCTGCATTTGCCAAAAAAAAGAGAGGGAAAAAGAAAAACGAGAAAGAAAGAGAAAGAAAAGAGAAAGAAAAAAATCTTAAAAAAAATCTTAACCAGGTTCCTATTGTTGCTTCTCTGCATTTCACTTCTCGGTGTGTGTGTGTGTGTGTGTGCGTGTGCGTGTGCCGTGTGTGTGTATGTGTTTTTAATACATGCATAAACTTTTGGTGCCTCTCTCCCTCTTCCTGGGCTCTTCTCCCATCCTCTCTTCCTGCTCTCCTGGCCCTGCTCATCACTTTCCCCTGGTTTTTTTTTTTTTTTTTTTTTCCTCCCTTCCTCCCCTCTGCCTCCCTCCACCTCCCCCTTTTCTTTTTTGCTGAATCTTATTGATCCAGAAGGTGGCTAATTAGCCCTTCCCGTCGTGCCTGGGTAATGAAGCACATGCGCACTGAATTAATCACAGCCATTTTTTGCAGGAAACTAATTAGCAGAATAAAGATCCAAAGACTTTTTTTTCTTTTCACTCATCAGCTCCCACTTCCAGCGCGTCCCCTCCGACCGCTGCAGCCGCCGCCGCCGCCGCCGCCTCCTCCTCCTCCTCCTCCCGGCCGCAGCCGCCGCCGCCACCGCCTGCTTTGCATCCCAATTACAGCCTAGAGCCGCTGCCGCCGCCGCCGCCGCTTCTCCTCCGTGGCCCCTGCCCGCTCCGGGGGCTGTAAACTCCCCGCCAACCATGCTGCTCGGCGGCAGCGGCGGCGGCGGCTCCGGCTCCCCGGCTGCGGCCGCCTCCCGCCCCGGGCTCCGCCGATCGCGCTCCAGCTCCGCCGCCGCCGCCGCCGCCGCCGCCGCCAGCAGCGCGTCCTCCGCCGCCGCCGACCCCCGCCAGCCGCCGCTGCTGCCTTGATGGGCTCCGCGGCCCGAGCGCCTCTTTTCGGGATTAAAAGCGCCGCCAGCTCCCGCCGCCGCCGCCGCCGCCAGCAGCGCCGCTGCAGCCGCCGCCGCCGGAGAAGCAACCGCGTAAGTGGCAACTTTTCCCTCTTTTTTTTTTCCCGCCGCCGCCGCCGCCGCCGCCTGCTCCTCCTCCTCCTCCCGCCGCCACCGCCCGGACGCGGGGCTCCTCGGGGCGCCCGGGCTGCTTTGCATGGGGCTCGTCCTGCCCCCTCCCGGCTCCCGCGCCCGGCCGCCGCCGCCCGCGCTCCCCGCGCCCGCGCCCTGCTCGCTCGCTGCGTCCCGCTCGCCTTCCCCCTGCGCCAAACTTTCTCTTTCTCTTCTTCCTCCTCCTCCCGCCGCCGCCGCCGCCGCCGCCGCCGAGCCCGGGCCGCCCCCTCCTCCCCGGCCCCCGCGCCGCCGCCGCCGGCCGCCGGCGACCCCCGGGAGGGTGGAGGCGCCCGGGGCGAGGCCCGCGCGGCGAGTTTGGAGGCGCCGCCGGGCAGGGCCGGCTGGGGCGCGGGCCGAGGGCGGGAGGGCGGCCGGGGTCCGGGCGCCGAGACAAAGGCGGCGGCCGGGGGGGTCCGCGGTGCCGAGCGCCCCCGCCCCCCCGCGGCCCCCAACTTTGCCCCACCCCGAGAGGCGCCGGGGCCCCGAGCTGAGCCGCCGCGCGGGGCGCGCACCCGGCCCGGAGCAGTGGCCGCGGCCGCCGCTGCTGCTGCTGCCGCCGCCGCCACCGCTGGCCGGCCGGGCGGGCGCCTTCCGCGCTAGGGCTCGACTTGCCGGGGACGCGGCCGCCGGGCCGGAGCCCCGGGGTCCGAGAGGGGGAGAGGGGGCGAGGAGGCGGCGGGACCCTCTACCTGCGCACTCTCCGCCCTGCCACATTGGCAGCGCCGCGAGCGCCCAGAGGGGGCTCTGCCCTGGACACTAGGGGCTCCCGGGGGCTCGGGACTGCGCCGCCGGCCAGGACTAGACCTAGCCTGGCCGGCCTCTCCTTGGCCAGCTGAGTTGAGAGACATCGGAGGATTCTTTTTTTTCTTTCTTTCTTTTTTCTTTTTTTTTTTTTTGCTCACGCGAATCTGGGATTGTTTACATTCTGTTCCCCACTCTCACTTGTCGTCCTGCTCCACTCCTCTTTTCCATGTATTTTCTCCATTAGATGCAAAAACCATGTTCTTGAATTTTACATTATGCATTTTCATGTACATCTTTTTGCATGTTTCTTGGAGAATAGATCTAAGTGCATTTTATGCAGTGTACTATTTAAATTGTGTATGGACTCAGGACTCGTAGGCTTCTTGTGGAGCTATCAAATTAAAAAATATATTTTACTTTACAAATTAATCTGTTGCTCATAATCTGACTTTTGCAGAATGTTGTGCAATTCCTTCGACTGTGGCCAATTCTTTGATTACAAGTGCTTTCAGAAATCACCCACTCTTAACTTTTCCCCCTTGTTGCTTTGAAGTAGGGTAAATATGACAATTTTTATTGGTCTCAATTATTGAAACTTGATCTAAGGACTATATGGAAGGAGGAGGCTGATTGCCTTTTTCTGGCCTCCAGTTCTAGTGACTTTTAAAAAGGGGGTTTGTTAAGTACCTTTGAAGAATATAACATACGGTGGTCGCTTGGCTGTAATGCAAATTACAGAGCATAAATTCACTTCGGAATTAAAAAAAGGCTCGAGCCCTTTCAGGGGGGACACTTAAGGATTTATTATGTTTTTTAAAAAATTACTTTTTTCTCCCTACTTTGGGAGAATGGCTAGTTACAGACCAACTTATTTGGAGGTCTTCGGAAAGGCTTGGGAAATGGGAGAGCGGAGAAGATTGATTACAATCTGCATAATCAATAGGGCAGCGTGCTGCACTCGTCTACCTACATTTACTGTAAATTTCTACAATATTTGCAGCATGGGTGCTCCAGTGCCTTCCTCGGCTTCTTAGAGTGGATTTAGAGGCAGTAGAAGCAGAATTTACTGCCCAGCCCTCCGGAACAATATAGGGGAAGTCCACTCGATAGTGGCTAATTTTAAAACTCTTTCATTTTATGGTACATTTTTTTTTGGTAAATCTGTTTACGTGTGGGGGTTTCGGATACTCAACCCCCAAAGCATAGGTATCCTATAGGTTGAGGGGAGTGGAAAGTCTCGGGGGGGTTAGGGAATGGGAATTCACTTATTGAATTACCACTTTGGGGGCCCTCTTCTCATCCTATAATGTTAGATATCTTTAACTGGTATGAGTAATTTAGAGATAGGAATACAAGAGAGAGTAATACACCAGAGATTGAAGCAATGTCAAAAGTAAGGATTGCTGTGTGTGTGTGTCTGAGAGAGAGAGAGAGAGAGATAATACAGACACTTATCTTATAGTCAGGCTTGAAAGCTTGGTGGTAGGTGAATCCATATTTGGAGATGATTTTGAAATAGTCTAGCAAATGGTGCACGAACAGGATTTTGTAAAAAGTGTACACGGAGTCAGTTTTGAAAGGATTGCGGTTTGGGGAGATGAGGTGTGGGCAGGAAAACCCACTCTAGGCCAGCAGTCTTCCTCTGTCTGTGTCTCCTCCCTTCCCCCGCTCGAGTTTTAGTTTTTAATTACTTAATGCTGAAACGCACAGGGCTTATATAAATATTTGCAAATGCTCTTTCCTATTGATTTCTCTGAATAAACTGCCCTGCTCAGGTCCAGAGAGGAGGCAATTCAGATCTGTGGACTTTTTAAACATATAAAGTCTCTGGAGGAGTGTTCGTCTGTGCATGCGTGTGTTTATGGGTAGAGTTGTAGACACGAAGATTTTGGGGGGCTGCAAGGAGAGTTCAGGCTCTCCGTAGTGTGAGCTGAGAAAGCTGGGCTGGAGCTGGCCCCATGGCCTGGCAGTCCTCTCTCTGTGTGTGTGTGTGTGTGTGTGTGTGTGTGTGTGTGTGTGTGTGTGTACAGGTACACACTGTGTGGGCGTCCACACTGGGGGAGTCAGAATGCATCTGTACTTACATCTCCCCCCACCTTCCATTAAATATGGAGCGGTTTTCCAGGACTCGGTGACTGCCTTCTCCTCAGGGTCACATTGAGTTCGAATCTGATCCAAGGTGCAAGAATCCTGCAATGGAGAAATAAAGGAATATACAGAATGGGGTCAGGTCAGCTGCTCAGAGGCCAAAACCCCTACAGCTACTTTGATTTTATGTTTTTTGTGTATATTTTAGGCTCCTCCTGCCATGTTACAAATTGTGCCTCCTCCTCTCAGGTGTTTGCTCTGTGGCTTAAAGGCACCGGAGCCTTTGCTTGTATGGATGTCTGCTCCCAGCAAGAACAGAAAACCCACAATACCGAATCCAAAACAAAACGAGGGAGGAGGGGGAGGAAGAAAACCTCTATTGAGTTCAGGCAAATAAGGTTGGGTCTCCAGATCGGATTACAAAGCAGCTTTGAATATGCAAGACAGCACACAAGACCAGTTATTCCAGTTACAACAAACTATTAAAAAAAGAGAGAGAGAAAAGAAAAGGCATGTTTAGGTCGTAATTTGTTAGTACAAGGAAAAGAATCCCACATAAAGCTGCCTTTTTTTTTTTCCCCTCCCTTTGCTGGCTTCACATAGAATTCACTCACCCTTTTCCGATTCGTCTGCTTACTGTATAGGTTCTTTTATTAAAATCTTTTGGGTTTAGGAAGATCGCTGCAAGCAACACATTTTCTGTATTTTTTTTTCCCTTTATCTTAGAGGAGAGTTGGCAGGGGTTCTGTGGTTTGCAGTTACACAATATGTTATCATGTTTTTAATCACTAAATCATTGCAGTGGTTATAGATTTACAGTCTTGGAGTATTACAGAGAGGAGCAACGGCGGCTATATATATGCTTTTAAATTACACCAGTGTAAACTGAGATCAGCAGCTGTGAATATGGTCGGCAGGCTTCAACCCTCTCCCCCCCAGGATCTTAGTTCCTTTACCCTCTGTGATTTTTTCCAAATTGTTCGGTTTACTTAAAATTCCTTATCTCTTCAGCACCCTCCTCCAAAAAAATTAATTTTCATTTCAGACCTCTAATCCCTGGTAAGCTAGAATTCAAACTCTTGAAATATAACTTTGGATCAGAGAGTATAATAAAGAAAAAAAAAGTAGATTTCCTAAGAAATCCTCCTGGTTTCCATACCGACCTCCTGCATAGGGGTGGAGGGCCGACTGCAGATCAGAAAGTGGGGGTGGGCAGAGGGACGGGAAGGCAAGCTTGTGGCGCTGGCCTGCCTGGAACCTCCAGTGTCCTGTCACCTCGAGCCCACTTTCAGCTTCTGTTTTTCATATTATTATGTAACAGAATCCTTGGCAGCATTAAAAATTCAGTATTACAAGCTGATTGTAATGCTGCCTCATTAGACAGCACTGTCTGGCCTTGTATTAAGTGAAATACAGAGCACGGCTTTTAGATTATAAACACCAATAAATATTAAGGATCAGCAGAGGGGGGAAATAGTCAGCTGGGTTTTTGGCCCCTTCTGGTTTTCTATCCCCTCCCATCTTCCTTTCATCCCCCTCCTCCCCCTTCCTCCCTCCCGCCCATGGTAACTGTCATCTGTTTTCTTGGGATGCTGATATGTCGACCCTGGTGACATTTTAGGAGGGCTTTTTATAGAGTTATCTTGTGTACACAAAAGGTTTGGAAGTTTGTTTTGTTTTGATCTGCAATAAACAGGTCCTTCACTTTGCTGATGTCATTTCCGTTCATATTTGAGTTGTTTATTGTGCTTCTTCTCGGGGCCCTCTCATCCCTACCCCCACCTGGCTTTTCAGCCAGAGCCTGTGGCTGCCTGGGGAAGGGGGGACACGGTCCTAAGCTGCCAGGTCTGGGTTCAAAGGCTGAGGGTTGCGTGTCACTGCCTTGTCCTAGGGTTCGCCCGCTGGGGAAGATGTTTCTAGCTTGAAATCTGGTTAAACACTCCGACATCCACTTGCTCTGGTATTTTCATGGCATGCAGTGATTCATCTCAGTTTCCTTTCTTTGAAACCACCCCCCCCAACACACACCTTGTCTATTTCTTTAATACATCCTTATTGTCCACTTTCCATGCACCTCCCCCGCAAATAAAAACCAACCTTGTAATGACGACTTTGATTCAGTCGCAAATCTGAAGCTGGCATTAGCGAATTCATGCTGTGGAAAAAAATAAATGTTTCCAGGCACTGCCCCACAGCGCCCCCCCCCCCCAACTTCTATCCCTATTCAGTTTTTTTTTTGTTGTTTCTCCCGCGTTTATTTTTCTGCTCCCTCCCTTTTTGTAGACATAAAGGCTGTTCTGGTGTTACTAAAAATGACTACAATGTCCAGTGGTTCTTCCTTCCATGTGTTCTGCCATTGGAATCTCCCCTCCTCCAGAAATAAGTAGCATGGGGAAAGGAAGGAGGAAAAACTGTGTGTGTAGGACCCCAAGGCTTTCCTCTAATAAGTTGATGGGCTTTAGGTTAAAAAAAAATATTATTGTTTTGTTCTTTTAGGTTTAGAAATAATAGGGAGAGAGGGAAAAGCAGTCATTAGGAAGTTCACTGAGCTGCTTTCCAACTAAGACGGGTGAAAAATGAACCTGCATTGACACTTGGCTCCATGTGAAAGCCCCAGTAACCTCTCCCCCCTTCCGTGGCCCTGGTCTTTTGTTCCTGGAGAACGGAGCTAAGGTGCTTTTTCTCCCAGACCAAAGGCAGCAGGCAAGGAGTCCCCTTGTGTGCGCATCGCCTTTAGATGGCCTTCTCATGGTTATTGTCAATGCAGACTCCCCCAAACAATTGCTCCAGGGAGACACAAAAGCAAAAACATTTGTCCTATTTTTTTAACCTCTTTGTTTTAGATTTTTTTTTCATCCATTCTTTAAATTTCACAGTTTCCATTTGTCTGCAGAGAGACAAACGGAACAGCATGAAGCGCATTTTACCGTAGGCCTCACTGGCGATTGGAACAGCCTCAATAGAAATCCAAATTCTAAAACACTGGCTGACTTGGAGGAGATGTGAAATTTCAGCTTGGGGCTCTTAAGTCAGATTAGCACAGATTTCGAACAAAAATGCACTCACGTGAAAAGATAAGAAAATGGGATTCTAGAATCATTTTGGGGAAGTGTGAAAAGGGTCATCTTTTGTTTATCTCTTGGTATCCTGCCCCAAGAAGTGGTCGCTTGACAGGAAAGAATTGCAAACCCAAATGAAATCCTTAAAAAAAAAAAAATCTGATCCCGGTTATTGTGCTTCTGGTGTATTGTTGAAGTGATTGTTTAATGCGTGTGTAGGGGAACTGTTGGTAACCTGCTATGGAATTGATGCTGGGTTGGGAATTTTTTTAAAACCTACGATTTATATATAGAGGCCATATCCCTTCCCCTCTTTTTTTCCTCTCCTGTTTCCTTTTTCCTTTCTTTTCCCTCCAACCTGCTTCCCCTCCAAGAATTCAGTAGTTTGTGTCAGGCTGAGTGCAAAGGGATGTGTCAGACAGTGGGGGTGGCCCATGAACAAAATAGGAGTCCCCTTCTTTTCCTGGCCCCGGACAAAGCACCTCCCTCCCGTGATGTATGGACCCCGCATGTGATGCTGTCCTTAAGCATCTGTCTGCCTTTTCATTAAAATTCTCAATTTCAAGGTTTAGAAACACAAATGTAAGAATCCCCTTGGGTATAAAAGTCTTGCATGGCAAATTCTCTTTGCCCTTTCAGAAATTATATTTTTGTTTAAAAAAAAAAAAAAGAAAGAAAGAAAGCTTTTGACCTAACATTTTAAAGCTGTTTTAAAGCAAGTTCTTTATTTTTGCTTTTTAAAACTTGGGTTTTGTAACTTAAAATTAATTTGGAAAAGCTCTTCCCAATCACAGTTTTTAAAAAAATGGTTACTCATTTGTGTCTTTTTTATATGTGTCATTGACAGATTTAGGGTCTGAGCTGGGAGGGTGGGTAAGTAAACTAGATAATGTACCACCTACGATTGAGGGGTAAAAATTAATCTATGGAATTAGCGTTGCAGCAATAGTGGGAGGCCTTGAGGTTTGTGTCAGAGAAAAGCGAATCAAAACATCTGTGTATAGTCCTTGGCCCACCAGCCTCCACTGGTTGTGAAGGTGAGTGTGGGATGTTGTGAGAAAAAGCTGCATTTTGTGCCATACTCAAGATAGCCTGGCCACCCAGTGGGTATCGGGCCCCTAAATAGAATTGCCTAGAAATCATGGGGCGAATTCAGGGCATGGAGTGCAATTGAGCTCCCCATGTTTACTTGTTTATTTCAGACTCCCCCCCACCCCCCAGCCTCCCTTCTGGCTTTTTCTTTGTTAAAGCCTCAAAGTTATTTAAGCACTAGTTTTAAAATCAATGTCTATGTATAATTTAATAAAAATAGAAGGATCTAGAAGAATACAAAAATCCACCTAAACCTACTTGTCCTGTGAAAATAGAGCCCAGGTTTAGCCAGAAGTCAGAATGCTGACATTCACAGTATCTTAGCTTAGAGATCATATTTACCTTTGCTGAAGTGAAAGGATACAGCATTGGAGAGCGAGTGTGTATGAGGGGAGAGAGAGGAGCCAGTTTGGTTCGGTGGGGATGTTCGTAATTTACCAGCCAGCTAAGCATCAGGGGGCTGGCCTCCGGCTTGGAGAGTGGGTAAGGGGAGGCGTAGGGAAGGGGTTAGCATTCCCTGATTTATTTTTAAATATTTATCCTTTTGGCTGTAGCCAATTACGCTTTCCAGATGAGGTGAGACTAGTTATGGGGAACTGGGAGGGAAGAATGGCTTTTTCTGCGAGTGGCTTTATTTGTCAACAGTGTTCAGGTCAGAGCGATGACAGTGCCAGCTGTCATTGCTGGGTAGGCCGAGGGTTTAACATCAGGCAGCTGCCCTCAGAAGAGCTAGGGCTTTTCAGAGCTGGAGGACAGAATTTGCAACATGTATTTCAGAGAAACTGTTGATTTCATACGTCAGTGCAAAAGTCGCAGATCCCCTCTGAAGAGGTATTGTTTTTGTTAATGATGGAAGTAAGTTTTGATAGAGGTCACAGCTTTTGTGTAATCCATTATATTCATAATGACACAGAGGCCATAGATTACCTGCCTGTAGATTACCTGTTAAATTTTTGCCTGTAACAAAGGTAAGCTTGACCAGGCCTCACCGTGTATGTAGCTGGTACCGGATTAAGATAAAGGAAAGGGAGCCAGGGTCGCTCTCAGTTCTACTTGTCAGGCCTCTGAGGTGCAGGAGGCGGACTGCAGTGTCTGCCGCTTGGGAAACTGTCCGGACAGATCCTCTCAGGGCCTTCTGCCCAGCACCTCCGCATCCTTCCAGATTACTTTATAGCTGATTCTTGGGGCTTTCTAGCTTTTATTTTATTGAAGATATTTATCTGTTGGCCCACCAGGTCCATGATGTCACCTGATGATGAGGTTGTCTTCTGTTAATAAAAGTTAAGACAAATCAGCAAAATTAGATTTTCTGGGAGTATAAACATTTTCTTATTGCCTTTAATTTATCTGATGGGCCATGGGTTGCTGCCAGGTAAGACCATGGGGCCTGGAGTCTTCATTTTCCTGGGGGCATTTCCAGAGACATCTCTGCCTGGAGTGTGCAACGTTACTTGCGTTCTCGCCAGCATCATCATCTTCATGTATTATTCATAGTCACTTTTTCAATTAAATTATTAATTGGTTTTCTTTAAGGTGTTCTCAACTCGTGGGGCTAATATAAATAATAGTGTGTTTTGAAAACACCACCTGTTCTTGGGCCTGAAGTCAGGCGGGCTGGAAACAGCTCTGCCCTGATCCTGCTCTGGTTTACAAAATCATCCTCCACTTTTCCTTCTCGCTCTCCACTCCCCCCTCTCCTCACTCTCTCATGTGTGACAGAATTTGGCTTGTGGTCTCCTTTGTCCCTAATCGGACATGATTCCCTAGAGACAGTCTTTTCTCCCAGGGCCCTTGCTGAAAAAAAATTTTTTTGGAGTCTCTTGTCTGGATGAAAATGCAGAGAGGGCTTGCCTGTCCCCAACAGGTTAGATATTTACGTTAATTTGAACCCAAATTACATTGTGCACGATGCCTTATACAAGCGGACATGGTAGTTTTTATCAGCCAAGCATCCTCTTTCCTGCATCAGCGTGTGCTTAATGCTAATAGGATTCCATACATACAGCTCTTCGCCCCCTGAGCTTATTACATTTCTAACACTTGCATGGTTGGTTATTGTGCAGTCGGAAGGGACTCTCAAGGCTGTGTGGCCAGCCTGGATGGGTGGTTTTCAGAAAGGGTGAAAGCAGGTGCCTTTCTGTGGTGAGAGAATCAGGAGTAAATTCAGACTGAATGTGTGGGATTCTGGCAGGGAGGACAGGGGACTTCCGGCGAGATTTCTATGGAGCTGCCTTTGCATATCGGAATGGAAAAGGTGAACGTGGGGAGATGTACAAGTGCCTAGCAATTGCTTTGACCAACTGAAGTGGCTGCATTAAATGTGACCCCAGTGGTAGAATCTCCCTATGAAGGGCATGATCTGTGCCTTCTCTGAAATGAGGTGGCGTTTTAAGGCGAGTCTTACTAAAGAGACTAAGCTTCACTGCAAACTGTGACTTTTTTTTTCTCTTCTGATTGTCTCTGTTTTTCTTTTTCTCTTTCTTTCTCCGCCATGAAAAACTCTATCCTTAAAGTGTCAGTGGAGAGCGGGGGATGTTTTTATAAGTTTCTGCAGCTGAAAAACAGAAGTGCTCTGTAAAGCAGTTAATAGGATGGGTGTGTGTTTCAAATAAATTCCTGTCCACATTGGCTAATGTCCCCATGCTAGAGTGGCCTGGCTGTGACGTGGATGGGGCCCAGAGACCGATGGCTACGGTTCGGAGGCCCCAGCCTCCTTTTTGTGGCCGAGGGCGCTTCCCTTTCTTCTCGCCCGATTCTAGGCCGGCCCCTGACTTTTGATGAGTGAGGGGTCAGCTCCTGGGGAGGACCTGGCTTTGTTCCCGCCGGGCCGGTTCCCTGGGCGGTGTAGGCCGAGTCGCCCAGGGCTCCCGTCCCCCGGCGCGCGGCCCTGCCTGCCTGGAGGCCCCTGCCCGGAGCGAGGCCGAGCGCTGGGGCCTCGCGCGCCCCTGTGTCCCCGTGTCCCCGCGGGCGCGGCCGCCGCCGAGCACCCGGCCTGCGCCCGGCACGACTGTAGATGTCAGGCTTTGCCCGGGGAGCCGAGCCGCGGCGGGGCTGTGAGTTTCAAATTAACCTTCCGCTTTGTTGCTGTGTAATGTGGATCCCTGAAGGCCCCCCGCCCCGCCCGCCCCCCTTCCCCAGGCGGTGCGCGCTGCAAACTGCGAGTTGAGCTTCATTTACATAAAGCGATTCCGGGCGGGCGGGCGGCGGAGCCCGCGGCAGGCAGGCCGGGGACCGGGACTCGAGCGCCGCGCCCCGTGGGTGAATCCCTGCCGCGCGCCCGGGGACCCTCCCTCCGGGGGAGGGGCGACCGCCAGCCCCGGCCGCCACCATGAGCCCCCCTCCCCTGCCTGTGCCCCGCCTGCACCTAGCCAGAGCCACCTCGGAGCCCCGGGGGCAGCGGGAGGTGGGCAGAATGCCGCCTGGGCTGGGTAAGTTCAGGGCTCGGGTGCTGCCGGAATTTCCCCTTGTCGCGCACGCCGCGGCCCCCGGACCTGCGAGTGCCTCCTCCCTCCGGAGGTGTGCGGAGCCTTTGTGTGCCAGGTGAGTGGAGCCTCCCTCCCCCGGCGCCCGCCCGCCCAGTTCGCGCAGCCGGCCTAGAGCTGCAGGCAGGTGCTGCGAGTCTTGGCTGAACTTCCCATTCTCTTGGGGCGTGTGGGGGAAGGGCAGGCAGGATGCACTTGAACTACTAGACTCCAGTGGGAACCTACCTGGGGTGAGAGCGTCTGAATTCTGCTGGGCACAAAGTAAAGCCCTTCCTCCTCTCCCTTCCATCTTTCCTCCCTTCCCTCCTTCCTTCCTTATTTTGCTTTTGGATTAGTTCCTGCCTTCTGAATACTTGCAGAGCTGGTGTCATTTAGAAGTTTGGGTTCCTCCACCTAAAAATGCACCCTTTTCAGCCCAAGAGAAGTCACTGGTCAGTTCGAAACAGTGTGAAGAATGCGCTTGTTGTGGAGTAATTGAGAGGAGAAAGTGTGGAGCTGGAAGGCACGGTCGGAGATGGGCTTTGTCCACTCTCTAATTCTAGTTTATTCGCACTCGGGAAACCCGGAGCAGCATTCATTTCTGTGGAGAGGGGCTGGTGGAGAGGGAGAGCTGAGATGTTTGTCCTGTTAAAAGAAGAGGAATGCCCAAGTTAGGTCAAGAGCAGAAAAAAACCCAAACGTAATCATTATAGGCTTAGAGGGAAAAGAACTTTCTGGAAGTTGGTTCTTTCTGCTTTGGACATACCTATGTTATAATGATGGGAAAATGCCTTGAGGGCAGAGACCACAGCTCCTGCCTGGTGTAGTCTGAGAGTGCATTGCCTGGCATACGAACTGGTTTAAATGAAATCGGTGAGCAGGTGAATCCAGGCGAGTCATCCCTTCCCCTACCCTCTATTTGTGTCATTTAACCGGCCTTGAAGACTCTAAAAACCATGGACAGATAACCCTCGAGAGGACCTGTGGTCCCTCTTTGGGCATAGGGAGAGGCCTTGCCCTCAGGCTGGGGCCTGCTTGGTGTAATGTATTAAGGCAAGCAAGGAAAACAACCCTAAGCCTTGACGGTAGATAGTGGGAAAGTTACATGTCATCTGATTTCATCCCATGCTTTGAGATCCTTGGAGACAAGTCACTAAATAAATAGAGTATAATTTAAAGCCCACGTCAGCCGGGAACTTCATTTCTTTGCCATCAAGCAGCAGGTGCGAGTTTGTAGAGTTGGCCCCTCGAGTCCCCTCATTCCTAAATTCAGGAGGTGTCAAACCTTCATGTTCTTTTAATGGCTGTGGTTTCTGGATAGGTTTCAAGGGGAAACCCTAAAAATCACGAGTTCCAGTAGGCTGGGCTGGAGAGGGAAGCCCGAGTGCTGGGGCAGAGACCGCATCTGAGAGGAAAACATACACCTTCCAAGGTAACCTGATCAAGAAAGGACGAGCGAGGCCGGGGGCCTGGGCCTGTTCCTTGTTATCAGAACAGCCACTGGCGCCCTGAGATTCTGAATCCTTCTCGTTACCCAACCCCAAAACGGAAAGCAATTAGGGAAAGAGGTGGGGTGTGAGGGAAGTCAGGGACTGCGGCTCTAAATAATTTAAGGGTTTCAAGAATGGGGTCATTGGAGAGAGGAACATACCTGGATGTTTGCACACCTGTATTTGCGTTCATTCAATTTTGCAGAGACCCCGAAGGCCCCCTTTCAGAGGGTGTGTAGCTATGAAGGCCAAGAGAAACTTTCCCTCTCCCTTCCTTAAATTACAGGACTAAGGAGACTGTCTGCATTTAGTTTCCAGCGTGTTCTCAGAGAGCGTGTAAGTGCCTCTCAGAATGGGCTAGGGTCACACTTTGCTCTTTTATTTAATTACACAAATGTTATTTAACAACATGGGGCGGATGCAGAAGCAAGCACTTTTACACTTTAAAAACAATCCTTTTGGAATCACAAGGAATGAAGTGACTCGGAGACCTTCTGTCTTGATGACATGGGTCACCTCCTTTCCAAACTCTCGTTTGAAATGGCTGCATTTTCTATGGGATGGAGAGAGCTGCTGTTTTCCAGTTCTCCTGAAAACAGCTTTGATTGACAGGGAACTATTGAGAAACACTTGCTAACTCTTCCAAAATAAAAAATCTGAGCTGTTTCTCCAACCACCTGAGACTTTAATTTTGGTTTCTTCCCTTCCGCCTTTTATTTGCACAAATGAATACTCTGGGAGGGTGGAAAGGACCCAAATAAAACAGTGCTCTCAGCCGGCCTCTGTTTGGCTCGTCCCAACAGGACAGTGAGGTGCCTTCCTTCTTGCTGCTTTGGGGTTGGACTTGACTGCCATGTCAACTCGGTGCCAATTGGACTGCCCAGTGGCAAGGAGCTAAAATAAGTGAGATTTCAGTTTTCATCATTGTGACTTTAAATGATGATGACTAGACACTCCCAGGATAGGCCTGGCTCACCTTGGGTGACCCAAAGGTTGTTAGTTCATTAGAATAGATCTGTGATTGCAGACTGCTAGCAAAGTATTATCTGAGGCTGGTGATGATTTAGCTTACACTTCTGGTCACAGGTGGTGTCCAGGGAGCGTGTCCTTATTGTGACTGTGTGCCATTGTTCCTTTGGGACGTCGGGGCCTTTTTTTTGCTTCTGAAGTGTTAATGTGAGAGCGTAGAAATACTGGAGGGCCCAAGCAGACCCTTACCTAAGAAATCATTTTTATTGCAGAGTTGCAACAGTCTCATGTTAAAAAGTAAATATTTAAGTGACTAAGCAACATTTTATAAAAGTGTAGGGAATTGCTCAAATTACTTGAAGGGAAAGAAGGCGAGTTGTCCTTACACCCACTTTTTGGAGTAGCTAGCTTGCTTCTTAACGTGAAAGGGGTTAGCCTGGTCTTACAGGAGAGAAAGTGGTGATTCTGGCCTGAAGAAACTTGCAGGCTCCTCTCATACTTGCCAGTATTACAGGGATAATGTACCTGACGCTGAACATTAGTAACCTCAAGAAGTACAGTATGTGGTTTCTACTTGCATTTGTTATTAAAACGGTTGCTTGCTCTTCGCCTGACCTATTTCTGTATAGAGCTTGGGCCTGTTGGCCAACTCTGGTTCCTAAAGCTGGTGTAATTAACCAGGATGGGGGTGTTACCTAAAAACACAACAGGAAGGCAGATTCCATTACAGGGAACTTCATAGGGGTATCCACATGTGCTGGTATGGAGATTTGGTTGTAATGGTGATTGTTAGAAATCAGCACAGTTCAGAACCACCATCCTCTGCCTGGGTTAGAAACTGCGGTCCGGGAAATGGGGACCCAGTTTTAATAGAATCCAGGCAGGAGAATTCCTTGGTAGGAGGTAATCTCAATCAAATATTAAGGGGTGCCTGTTCTGTCCAAAGCACAGTGTCCTGAGTCTTTAGGCTGCTCAAATTGAGAAACAAGTACACAGAAGCTAAGATTGAGTCAAACTGCCCCAAGGGAGAGACCCGGGTGAAAAAATCTTGGCTCATTGGCAAGCCACTCTCAAAATCCAGATTAAGGAGAAAAACTACAAAATCAACAACTGTCAGATTTCTTTTCTGTATGGTTTAAAGTTGGCTGCCAGAGTGTTCTCTTTGTGCATGTGCAAAGTGACAATCAGATGTTAGAGGGCTTTTTTTCCCCGCTAATATGGTAAATGACTCCTCTATGGACAGGAACTGGGGAATTGACAGCAGCATTGTGCTGAGGCTTCAGAAGCAGTGAGATAACTTGAATGTTTTTTTCTGGTTTTCATTCTTTGGGACAGGGGACAGGTTGGTGAGGACAAGGCAGTGAGTAGTCTAGCAGTGACAGGTGTGTTTCTAGAGAGTTCTTTGCCCAAGGAAGGTGGCTTGACTCCTTATTAGTCACTTTTAAGGGTGATTTTTCCTTAGATGTTGCTGCCCGTCTTTTACCCTTGATTCCTGGAGTTTCTTGCTTTTGCAAGGATAAGGGTGTGAATGAAAAGGGGGGAAGGGACATAGAAAGTTTGCTAGGTGGCGAATTTGGCTCCATTTCAGAGTAAGATTTTGGTTTTGTTGGTTTTAACCCCAGACAGGGCCTCTTAGCAAAATGCCTGAGCTTAATCTGCCTTTTCGGGTGAGTCCTTCTCTCTTCCCACGGGAGGGTCACCATGCAGTCTTGTCAACATGAGGATTAATGCATGGGGTTTTGATGTCTACCCCTCCAGAGAGGCCGTAGCTGGCCTCCTGTGTCCCGGGGGGCTGGCGGGTCTTAGGTGGTTCAGCTGCTCATTCTTTGAATTTTGCTATTAGCACATGCTGCCTCCAAGATTTTTCCATTCTCTTTCCTCGCTGAAGACATTCTAAGGCTTCCATGGAAAGGAGGAGTGGGGTGCACAGAACATGTCCTCTGTGCCCCCCCACACCGCCCCTTCTGGCTGCTGCAGATTTGGGACTGAAGCCAGCGAACCCCCTTGCAGGCTGCTCCTTGTGAGGATGGGGGAGCACTGGGATCCCCCTCCCCTTCTATTCTGCTAATCACATAATGGCCTTAAAGGCTTTCTTAAATGATTATCTTGTCTTCAATTTTAAGTGGGTCTTTTGGGGCAACAGTTGGGAGTTTATGAAGTATCCGCAGTCATCTGTAGGGAGACTCTGAACTGGGAAAACTGGCTCGGTTGGACTCTGAAAAGATGGTGGAATTTTCATCTGCTGCCGATTTCACGCACCGTCCTGAAAGTGATTTCAGCCGCAAACCTTTGATCTGGGAGTGAGACTTCTCCCACCTCCTATGCTTCTGGAGGCAAGAGTTGGTGACTGACTGCTCAGACCTCCTCCTCTTTGTGTATGTGTGTGTTGGGGGGTGTTTGCTAAAGAGAAGGGCTGAGTGATTAGGGGAGATTGGGGGTAAGCATGGTGGGGGCTTGGAGGCAGGGAGGGGGCGATGTGTTGACTTCATTAGGTAATAAGGACTGAAGTACTTGGGGGTCTTTGGGGGTGGGCAAAAAAGCAATTTTGCTGGTTGCTTGGTTGTGCCTGATTTCACCTGGGAATGTGACTGGAGAAAAATTCTTCTGAGTCTATTGGTTGAGCTAGATTTTGAATGAGATGTGTTGCCTGCGCACATCTCTGTCATAGGCTCTGTGTTTCAATATTACAATTCCAGTTCACAGGTGGCTGTCTGTCTTCTCATCCGAGTCTCTTTAGTGGAGAGGCTGGAGTTAGATTAGCTGAGGGAAGAAAAGACCAAGGGGCTTAATTTGATATTTGATTTCAGCCCTGCAGCACCCCCCACAAGTCATATAAGTGCCTGTTCGAATATGGAATTCTCCCTTCAGTGTATAAAAAGCTCTTTTCAAAGAAGTTTAAACTCCTGTAAGTCTATAAAAAGTACGTATGTGTAGACGTGAACTTATTTGCTTCCCACACTCTGACGGTCTCTGAGTGGCCTATTTTGGACAACTTTTCCTTCCTGACATCTTTCTCCAGTGAAAATACGCTAAAGAACATGAGTGTGCCTTTTTTCTCCTTCTCAGCAACTTTTCTTTTTTTTTAAACAATTTTTCTTAACTACTCAAGAAACAATGCAAGCCTCTTCCACCGTTTCAGGCCCTGCTTCCTAAAAATGCTCTCTGGCTCAGGGCCTTGGTTCTTTATGTACATTTGGCTTGGAGGGGGAGTGGTTTTTGCTTTCCTTGTAACATCTCTGTAGTTCTCCATGGAGCATCTGCATCGTTGTTAAAGTGTCACATCAACTTTTGGACACTTAAGGAAGAGGCCCGCAGACTCAGTGTGTGTTAGGAGGCTGATGTCACTGTTAAAGCAACTGCCTTTAAATGCCACCTCTGTTCTACCCGGTGCTTGAATGGTATCACTTTTATATTTGATACATAATGATTGCCAAGGGACAGGCATTGATGAAAACTGTCAATCTGTGGACCTGATGATATGAGCACGTGTTACCTGGGCCCACCTGGCTTACTTTTAAAATGTAGTTCCAGGCAAAGAATGGCAGAAGTGAAAATAATAGGGGTCCCCCCGACTTTTTCAAAGAGGAGGTTAAAGCTGATTTTTCCTCCCACGGGTATGAAACCCAGAGGTAGAGGTGTCTTTGGGGAAAGCAGAGAACTTTTACGCCTGTTGGGAGAGGACCCTTGCTGGGGAGTCTGTATCAGTTGTCCAGAGAGTGGAGAAATTGGCTGATAGAGGAAATTCTGGAGCAAACCCCTAAGTGTGTAATTGGTGGGAGGTGTAGTCTTCAGTGGCTGAAGGAATGAGATCATTACAGAGTATGGTGGGGTAGAGTCCAGTTCAGGATCAGAGTGCTGCTCACGAACCAGCCCTTGAAATGGGGCTTCTGTTGTTAACACTCAGTTTCGTGGGAGAAGCAGAGATGAATCAAATGAGCCTGCTCTTTGGGAAGCCGGCTTCTGCTCTTCACTCTGCTTTAGCCTGCACCCCTCTGCTGGGGTCTTAGGGTAAGGCCCAGCTCTGCTCCAGCCTAGCTGTGTGACTGTGGACCCATCAGTTAGCTTCTCTGAGCCTTACTTCCTTTATCTGTAAAATGGGCATAATACACACCTCACATTTATAGAAGGAATTAATTGAAATAGGAAACAAGGCTTCGCAGTGCATATTCAGTAGCTGCTCCACAAACGTTCGTTCCTGTCTCCATATCCTTTGCCTTTGTGTTTCTTTTCTTCCTGCTGATGGCCTCTGCTACCTTTTGTTTCCCAGCACCCTGGAGGAAAGAAACCGAAAGGTCCAGCATTTCTTCAGCTCTTCCCTTACGGGCTGGGAATAAAGCCAACTTCCTTTGACATCCTGCAACTGCATTCAGGAGTGAAAGAATCTGAGATAGACAGTGTCCCCATCCTCCCCAACCCTGCCGTTTTGTGACCCCCACCCTACCCCCTCAAGCTGGCAGGCGGCCTTCTAAGTGAGCAGCCCACTCAATGACCCACCTAGAGAGGCCTTCCCGGGCTGGCTTGTATATGCTAATAGGCCTGACTTGTCCTGGCTTGTTTGTAGTGATTTGTGGAGGCATTTATATGCAAATACTATCAACTTGCTGAGTTAATTATCATGTGCCTCCCCCCTTCCTGCAACGTCTTCCAGCCTGGCTCCGCGAAAGGGACTATTCTCATTCATCGCCGCACTCTTCCTGTGTTGGCCTCCTCCATCCGTTGCCCTGTCCCCTTCCTGTGCCCTCAGGCCCGTCACAGGAACCTGTGTGGTCAGGGGTGGGGAACTGGGTACGCCAGTGGCTCGCCCAGTTCGGATCCTCTATGAGAAGTGTCACTTTGCGTGCAGGGCGGTCTGGCTCACGTTCCTCTGAGCTTTAAAACCCCAATTTTTACCTCCCAGCCTGAAAAACAGAGCTGCCCAGACCTACCAACTCTTGACACTCAGTCCTCAGCCTGGTGAGAAAGTGAATGTAGTTTTAACATTATTATTATTACTTTCATTTTCCCACATTGTTTATACCACTAAAACCCAGTACCAATTCTGAGTCCTACAGAAAAGCCATTTCACAAAGGGATGCCCCCTCCAGCCCCCTGCCCCTGGAAATCTGAGTATTAAAAGTGTGCGTGCGTGGACCTCGGATCTAGTCGTTTCCTGGTTATGAGTGGGCTTGGTTGACATTTGGGGTTGGATAATTTTTGTTAGGGGAGGGGGCTGTCCTTGACTTCTCTCCACCAGATGCCCGTAGCACATCCCTCCCTTTCCTCATGACAATCAAAAATGTCTCCAGTAATTGCTGACTGTCTCCTGGGGAGGCAGAGTCACCCCAGGTTGGGATAGAAATTGCATTTGATTCTCTTGGATAAAAGGATGGCGGATTCCTGCTTCCTACTCCATGTTAGACACAGTTATTGAGCAGCTTCTGAGTTTGTGATTTGACCTGGGTAATATCAGATATTTGCCATTTTTTAAATTTTTTGGTCTTTTTAGCATTTAAAAATTCATACTCTTTCCTTTTAGGGCATGGCGATGGGCTCGTGTTTGAGATGGCAACATTTTCCCCCTCTAGAACACTGTCCCGTAGAAATGGAACTCAAGCCCCATTCATATTGTACGTTTTCTAGTAGTCCATTAATAACAAAGTAAAAAGAAACAGGAGGAATTCAGTTTAAAATATGTTTTATGCAGCCCACAGGATCGCCACCACATTCTCGTTTCAACCGTTGGGACTGGCCACGTTTCTGTTGCTCAGGAGCCCTGTGTGGCCAATGGCTACCATATTGGACAGCTCAGCTCTAGGATGCTCCAGGTAGTGGCTACCATATTGGACAGCTCAGCAGTATCTAAGATGATTGTGGCCATTTCCAGCTGTGAAATCAAACAATTTTCTACAGTTAGTGAGTCTGGGAGAAAGTTTTTTTCTTCTCGCACAAAAAAAAAAAAAAAAAAAAAGGCTTTGTGTTTATTCTCTGAGAAGTAGGGCCTTGGCTGCACAGCTGCAGCCGTGGAGCAGAGGCCGAGAGAGCTGGGCCTCTAATCTCTGGGGAAGCTCCCCCGGCCTCCGTGGGGGAGGCCCTCTGGGCAGTCCTCTGGGCCGGGCCTGGAAGGAGGGTAAACATTCCGAGGGCTCAGTGTACTCTCACACACCACACAGACTAATGGTTCGGGTTAATTTTGTGTACAAGGTCCCTTTTGTTGGAGAAGGGGGTGAAAGTCCGCAGCTGTGACCGGAAACAAGGGAAGGGCCTACTAGGATGACCTTGTTTTGGAAAGTCTAAATGGAACACTAATGGCAGAGATCTAAGACGGGTGATGTATGTGTGTGTTTGACTGGGCCTAAAGATAAGCTGAAGAGTATTTTAAAAGTTACTTCAGTGCAACCTCCCAGATAACCGTAGGCCTGGGGCCAGTTACGATTTATGGGGAGCTGGTAGTCAGGCCTGTGTGTTGGCCTCATTTTATCTTTTGAATCCAGGCTGTGTAGCTTAACTGGTGGTGCTCTGTTTGTTTATTCTGTCATTTTTTTGGAGAGGGGCAGTGGGGGCACATCAGGTTTTGCAGGGAAGCATAGTGGCGTGTTATAATGCACACAGAGCTGTTCACCTTTCTGCTACTGGGTGCCTTGGGACGGTTCCTCCTTGCTGTCCCTAATAATAACGTACACTGCTGGGGTGCTGCATTGTAGCTCGCGGTAGCCTGGAGTGCAGGCCCACACATCGAATGGTGCCACAAGCCTGCCAAAGATGTGAGCTGGGGAGGAGGTGTGGAGGCCTTAATATAGCTCCGAGCCCCAGGTTTCTTTCATCTCTGAGGTCAGCCTTTTCCTGTTGCCTCTCAAGTCATTGAAACTGGGGCGCTGGGCCGGCCAGCACACCCAGCACACTTTCCTAGTAAACAGCACAGCTTTGGGTGGTGAGTTCTTAGCTTTTTCTGAACAGCAGATGAGCAGTGATATCTTCTGTCACCCAATGGGATCCTTTCATCCCTACATTGAGCCGTTCCCTAGACACTGCCCTTCTAACTTAAAGAGATCCCCAAATTTATAGAGTCGCCGAGGATTTGATGAATGCAGTTGAATAGCGACTGGATACTCTCCTTCCTACCCCAGTGTTCCCAAGGAGGAGCCTTGTACTGCAAAATACTCCCAAGTTTTGTTCTTGGAAAAAGGATGTTCTTGAGATTGGGGGACTTTGCTTTTCATAATACATATTATAATCTGGTTGTGGCATTTGGATGTTTGCTTAATTCTTGCACTGTTTCTTATTTACGCTTTGACAAGGTATAGTTTTGGGGGTCATTTCTTGGAGGACAGTAAGGATAAAATGGAAAGTTCTTTTGATTTTTGGACTTGATCTACAAAATCTCGTCTTTATTGATAGATTGGGGTAGGTGTATGGGTATCTTTTTTTTTGAGGATGGGGGATGTGGTCTAAGGTTCCTTCAGACTTTTCACTTTACCTATCCCATAAGCCACTGCCATCTGCTTTGAAAAATTTATTTTTTCATTTTAAATCCTCAAAGACAAAGGGACCTGGAAGCTCAGACCTGTCCTGCCACATTCCTGAGTAATTTGGTTTTGATTAACCCAAGGAGAAAAGTTGGTTTCTCCTAGCGACCGAGGGGATCAAAGCACCCGGAGGGGCCGTTCCCCTAATACACGCAACCCCCTCCCGCCGGCCGCTCTCCCTCCCTGGCCTTTTCAACCTCCCCCTCTTCAGAAAGCCTGAGCAGGAGTTATTTCCACTTTCTGACTCTCAGAGAAGTGGAAGTGTATCATAGAGCTTTGGGTGGACAGACTGGGGAGAAATACCCCCCCCATTCCTTTCTTCCTAAACTCCTTCTACCCCCACAAAGCTGCAAAGCACATTCCTGTGCTAATCCTGCTGCTGGAGGAATGCAAATGGCTGTAATTGTGTGCCCCAGGATGGGCCTTCCGCATCTGTGCAGCTTTTCTTCTTTGAGGAGGTGGCTAAAAACTTCATTTACATGGAGAAATGAGGCTGGCCTGTGATCCTCAGTGGTAGGATGAGCCCTTTCTAATAGGAAAGGGGCCATGTCTGTGTTCTCTGCCCCTTCCTCCTGCTTTCCTTCCCACCTGACAGTGTGGGTAGGTTGGGGGGCGGGTACCGGGCTCCTGCTGGGCATATTTTATGGGAAGGGCAGTTAAATGAGAGAACTCTGCTCTTGACAGTAAGAAATCAAGCTAGAGTATTAGGCAAGCCTTGTAATAGGTAATCCTTGCATTAAACTACAATAAACAACTTATTTGTATTTTTTAAGGCAAACTATGGGTCTCAGAAGTAATTGATAACATTTTGGAAGCGGTGCACCACTCCCCTGACCTTGGCTAGTTTCTGAAGAACATCTGACCTTCCATCTTTTTTTCTTAACTTCTACTTGCAATTTGGCAGTGGGTTATTTGGATACGAAAATTTTTCAGCACAATTAGAAGTATTGCTTGGGAGTCGGTACATTGTAGCTTTAGGGAGATGTTCAAAATAGACAAAATTCTGTCTCCCTCAGATTCAAGAACACTTAACTCCTAGCTGAATCTGACATTGAAAGATGGCCTGAGATTCTAGAACAGCACCGTCCAATAGAAACATAGTACCTGTCACATATGTAATTTAAAGTTTTCTAGTAGCCACATTAAAAAATTAAAAGAAACTGGTGAAATTTTAACAGTATATTTTCTGTAGCCCAGCATTTCCATAATGCTGTGATTTTAACATGTAATCAATATAAAGAAAACTATTAATGAGATATTTTGCATCCGTTTTTTCCTTAAATCCTGCGTTTGTTTTCTACTTAGAGCACATCTCAATTTGGACTAGCCACATTTCATAGGCTTGGTAGCCACAAGGGGCTAGTGGCTACCTATTGGACAGGGCAGGGCTAGCATACAAGTGGGCTCTTCTGAGGCATTCAATAGATGGAGATGAGTCTCTTATTATCTCTTGTGACCAGCTGCTTCTGTTTCCTGGGGTTCTGGGGTACGTGCTGTGTCTGCGCACAGTTTCTTCTGTAAAACTGCCAGGCCCCGCTGACATCCTCATAGGATTGTCAGGAGGCAAAAATGTGATTCCACTCTGCAAACGTTTTGTAGACTGCTTCATGGCCTGCGGGTGGGAGGTGGAGGTATCCACCTGGTTTCTAAGGCCTTTCCAAACCAAGAATACCAGCAGTGGCAGCAAGGTGGCCCACACCCTGGGGAGGTGGGGGACAGATAGGACAGCTCTCATTTGTGTGAGTTCTAGTGTGTTTATTACGACAGTCTTATGGCTTTACATGTCACCCCCACTTCATTCGTGAAATCACAGACTGGCAGGGCTTCAGGGAGCTTCTAGAAACCATCCATTCCACCCTGTCCTTGGTGGCTTGCTAGTTTGTAGCGGAACGGGGCATGAATCCAGGACCTTGGACACGTGGGTAGTTGGTGCGCCATCGCCTCTGACATCACGCAGGCATCCAGTTGGTTGGCCAGGCCCGGGCGGTGTGTTGTGTGGAGGGGCCTTTCTTTGAAGGCTCTGGCGCTGCCCAGGAGTGAATTGCAGGAGCCCCTGCTGTTCGCTAGGTCACCAAGCCTGACAAGGAGAGCACTTCTCCTCTTCCCTTAGTGTTGATTTGGATTTCTGGTTTCTCACGTATCTTAATGCCACGCAGTAGAACTCTCGTTCCCTAGTCGAGGGCCACTGGGCATCTCTGGTTGGGGGAGGAGAAAGGGAGGGACAGAGGGTGATAAGGAAAAAAATCAGAAACCACCTTGCACGGGAGGATAAGGGATATGATAGAGGGAAGAAGTCCCAGCTTAAACTTTTTTTTAAATGCTGTTCCTGTTTTTCTCTTGTTCCCTCTTGAAGGGACTTCTCAAATCCTGATGACTTAAGTCCTCCTAATATTACAGCTCTTGGGAGTAAAACAGCAAGGAAGGCTGTCCTCTGGCCTCTGCTGGCAGAAAGAGCAGCTGTAAACCGTGTCCCGCAGATGATGCGCCTTCTTTCTGAGCGGCGGTTAAGTACCGGGGTTTTCTCACTATTGATCCTCGCATTCCTTAGTCGATGCACGTGATAAGAACAGTCTTCCTTCGCCATGGCTGTGCCCAGGGCACCCAGCCAGGCTCTGCCTTTTTGAGGGCCTCCTCCGGGAGGATGGTGGGATTTGTGCCCCTGGTAAGCTGAGAGGCAGGGGCGGGTTGGGGGTTTTACGGAGGGAGGTATCTAATTCCTTCAACAGGCCAGCCTCCTGTGCAGGCAGGAAAAAAACTGTGAAAGTGTGAGGTTGAGTGGCCCCGGCGCCGGCCTCTGCTGGGGACAGAGGAGCGCAGCTGTCTGACCCCGGGTGAAAAGTTCAAATCTGCATTTAAAAGGAGTGCCAGGAGCACCTCCCCTCCCCATTTCCCCAGTCAAGTTGAAACCGTTCACAATTTAGAGGATGTGATCAGGCCTTGCGCTGGGACCTCAAACAGCTCCTGGTTCCCTTCTGCCACAAACCCGATGATGCGAGAAGCCAGGAGAGAGAGTGGGGGGCTCTTCTAAGATGCAGTTCTTGGGTAACAATGATTGAGGACCCCCCCAACTCGCCCCAGGCACTTGGAATGAGAGAGAAGTTTCTTTTTCAGTCAGACACAGGGCGTTCAACCCCTTTCCCCACATGCTTTTGGGGAGGACTTTCCTTTTCTGCCCTCCTCCATGGGTGGTGTGGAGCCACTGGCAGGCTCTGGGAGACCCCGGGATGGGGCACAAGGTGACATCTGGCAGCCGTGGTCCCCTCTCCACAGAGGGGCTGCTCCCCTGTGTTGGGCTTGTGGTTTAAAATGCTCTGCTGGGCCAAGTCGACCAGCCCCCTCCTCTGTGCCCTCCCACTGTCCTGAGTGAGGGGTGCCCAGCGCTTTTCTACAGGCTTCCACTGCCTCAGCAGGCGAAATCAAGATGGGCCTTGTGGGGTCAAGGAGGGCCTAGGCTTGCGGGGAGGAGTAGGGGTGGGGCGAGGAGGGGAGCCCGGCCCCTGTCTGCCTTCAGAGCTGAGAAGTGACAGCATCAGCCTTCTCTTCCTCCTCCTGCTTCCCTGCACACAGGGGGGTCTGGCCACAGCCCTGCCCGGAAACCCCTCCACTCGGCTCTGATTTGTTTACTTGAGCATTAGGTGAATGTAAACAGTTCAACCTCTCCGATTTTATATCCCTAAAGGGTCTGAGTGTGAATACAAATGGGTATTAGGCCCCTGCGGTTTCAGTGACTTCCCCCACCCCCTCCGGTTGCTAACTAGCAGGTCTGTAACCTGCCCGGAGGAAGATACAGTCTTCTGTAAGCTCCGGGACTTGGGCTGCCTCCTTTTTCTTTTCTTTTGGTTTTGAATGCTGAGATTTAAAAAGTGATGTTGGGAGGTCCCCCTCTGTAGGACTGGAAGTTTAAGGGCAGCAGAAGAAAGCTGCCGTCAAGGGGAAATCTTAGTTATTTTGATCTCTTGTTTGGGGAGGAGGAGAAATTTTGTCTTGCCTGTTACTTTGTCAAATGCACTCGTGAATCTTGACTGTTTGGTTACACCAATCCTTTACCACTGATCGGGTGGGATAGTATACCTTTGTTGCATTCTTTCTGAGTCTTCCTTTTTCAAGGTAGTTAGGAACTTGGGCTTTTGAACCCTCGACCTTGTAAGAAGTGTTCTGTCTAGGGAAGGATCTATCTGGTCAGTGTAACGTGAAGTCTTGCTTTCTTCCTTACTAGAGTAGGACACATACATGTTTTTTTTCTTCAGGGGATCATGGGAACTCAGTCTTGAGGGCTTCATGTTACCCAGAAGGTTCTAGAATGTCCATTCTGTTAAGGAGCTGGCCTTCATACCCCCACTCCCAACTCCTCCTACTCTGCCCCACTCTCAGTTCCAGTAAGGGGTGCCCTTTGCAGCCAGAGGGCCATTGTGACCTGCAGAGGAAGGAGCAGAACGTCACCCACCCTGTACGTTTGCGTTCTGGTTCACGCGTTCAAGGCTCGGGCGGTTCTGTTCCCTGTGGTGGCTCTGAGTCCAGTCACGCCATCACAGGGGCATTTTAATTAGCAGTGCGTTAGTCATTAGTGAGTTATTGTTTTTGTCTGGAAACACTTAAGTACTGTTTACTCGATGTCTCAACGAAATGCAAAACAGCAATTAAGCAGAAATTTGTTGTATGAGGCAGGAACCAAAATGGATTGTCGAAAGCAGGTCGTGGTTCCTCCAAACCAAGTAAAATCGCTTTCCTCTTCAGCCTCCTGATACCTGGAATGCTCCAAATCCTCTCTTTCTTTGCGACCTGCCCCCTAGAGTTATCTGATAGAAATACTTGGGAACTTGGTGTCTTCCTGTGTCCTTCCTTCATGGGTACGGACGTTTAGGTTTGGTGTAGTGTTAATGTTTACTTTTTTTTCCCCTGGCTTTTTTTTTGGCTACCTGAGGTACTTCAAAACCCTTTCAAATGAAATTATTTGTGAAAACTGTTGCATATCCTTGTGTGATGGTTTATAGAACTTGAGTATATTTTCTTTGCTCTTCTTGAGACCAAGTGCCATTGTTAGTCTGATAGATCCTTTGTGACCTCTTGAGAGGGTTGGGGTGCTGGGGTGGATATCCCTTTTACTTAAGAAAATCCTTTTATGAGTTGGTGGGAAAGAAGCTAAAACTAAGAATTCTGGCTGAGGCAGAGCTGGAGAGGCTCTAGGATGCAAAAACAAAACAAAACAAAACAGCCTACAACTTCAACAAGAATCACTGAACCCAGAGGAAGGAGTTGCTCCTTGCTGAAACAAACAAATAAATAAACTTTGGTAGGATTCCCACCCTTCCCAGAATCCAAGGGTTATGGAAAAAGGAATCACATGAGAAGGCTGAGGTGGCCGGTAAGGGGAGCAAGTTAACTCTGAATGATATCATATTGGCCTCCTTTCCAGGATACCAGTTGGTGTAAAATTCTTCCCACCAAGTTCGTCATTGGGGACCCCAGTTTCAAGCTGCTTGGGCTCCTGTCTCACCCTCCCTGTCTCTTCTTTTTTTTCTGTTTTCCCCTCAAACAGTATCTTCTGACTTCCAGATTTCTGATAAATTGATAAGAGCCATTGCTTGAGTCAATAGAGCTGTAGACACTTTGCCAATATAGCCCCGGCTCTATTGATCTGCCAGTAAATTAAAGTCTTACTTAGAGTCTGCCGATATTTCTAATCTCCTGCCTCACCAATTACATCCTCCCAGCTACCTGGAAAGGGGACTTGAGCTTTTGAACCTTTTGTGTATAGTTGCGAGCGGACAGCTGTCTTTCCACGGGGTTGGGGCCACTTGCTTTGCCTATCTGGGGGGGGAGGAGGAGGAGGAGGAGGAGGAGCATGGAGGAAAATGAACCAACTTCACTCCTTGTATGGGATCGGTTTTCATGCTACAAGGTTCATTACTAGAAAACAAATTCCATCATGGTGGTCACGTATATTTTATAGCAAGTCTTGCAGGCCACTCTTACCCTTGGATTTGTTCCAAGTTTGGAAGTAGAGAAAGTTGAGAGTAGCTGTTCTTGGAGTTTACCCTGGCATATTTCATGGCTGTCTTGCACTTAAAAAAAATTGTTGACAGCCTTTCTCTTGCACTGGGAGCGAATGGGAGTTTGGATTAAAAGCTGGGTTATTAGTGTTTATCACTTTAAAAAAATGCCCGAAAGTTTGTGGAAAAGAAGAACAGAAGAAGAGTGCCCAAAATAGGAAGGACTGGAGGCATGCAGAGGTGCTTGCTGCTTTTTTGGGGTTTTGCTGTCATTTTGCGTTCTCATTGAAGCAGAGGAACGAGGGAGAGAGAATTCATTTCTTTGTCTGTTGTAACTTTTGCCCATGGTGTCCCCTCTGCCACTCCCTTCTCGCTCACTTGTTTGAAGTTGAGTAACAATAACAACTGCTTCAAGATGTCTGTGCAGGAACAATGGGGCCCACAGAGTTCCCTACCGGGATGCCCACTTTCCGCCATGGCAGTTTGAGCAGATCGTTTGTCCGATAAGCTCTTTTCAAGTCCCGTTTATGTGGTTGGCTTTGGGAAGAAATCTCCAGATAAATGCTGTGTTCTCTCTAATACTCCAGAGTGAAAAATCAATGGGAGGGATAATTCCTTCCCTTGTCCAGCACACGCTTCTTGTGTGTTTCTACTGCGAGCAGCACTCAGAATTTTATTATGAGAAATCCAGTCCTGAAGTCCCTTCTCTTCTCCAGCACTTTGAAGAAGGAAGCCTTAGGAGATGCCTGTGTCCCCTCTAGTAGAAAGAACGGCTCGAACCCTGTGACCTGGGAGTGTTTCTAGTCTCCCTCTTTCTCCCTCTCCTTACTCTCAAGTGGGAGAGGTTGATGGTGAGCTGGGGTCAGGTCATGTGAAAAGCTGGCCAGTGGGGTTCGTCAGCTGCCTGAGGGAAGGAGGGGATGGAAGGTTCATGGGGGCCCAGGACTAGGAGTGAGGCGTTAACTGGCCTCCCCTTCTTAGCCAAGGCCTTGCAGGACTGCCAGAGGGTGGCCAAGATGGCGGCCCGCCTGAGGCTGTGAAGGGAGCCTTGCCTCTCCACATGTTCCCTCGGCTCCCTGGGCTGAGTGAGTGAAGAAGATGTTAGACAAGGAGAAACCCCAGGAGGTTGGGATTGCCTTTCCCCTTTGTTTGGATTGCATTGTGTTGTAGGAGGTGTTTAAATCTTGTTCACACCTGTCGAGGCTGAGGCCTGGCTTTGAGAGCAGTTTGTAACAAGACTTCTGTTGTTGTTGCCGAAAAGGTTTCTAGCTCACAACAGAGGAACTTGATTGTAGCAACTTGTTAATGTTCAATTAGGCAAATTCTGGGTGCCCTGGGGCAGTGGAAGGGCCTGCTGACTTTCCCTGGCTGCCTCTGCCCCTGTTTGCAGGGCTGGGGTGGGAGAAGCAAAGTCTCGTCCGTGGGCTCTTCCAGGGGCCACAGGTGGGGTCTTGGCTGAGCTTGAGAGCCTCTGTGAGGCGTTTGAGGTTGGTGAGGGTGAAGGGAGCAGGTCTGATGGCCAGCTCTGTGTCTTCAGCTGTAACAGCCTTTGCCTGTGTTGGCACTGGCTGACTCTCCCGCTCTTGGGTGGGGCGCGGGCTGTGCATCCTGCACAGTGTGCCTGTGGGCTGGGAGGAGGGGGTGGAGTGAGGACACAAACCCAGTGTGTGGCGGCTTCAGCATCATGCTGCCCTGGGCCGTGGAACCCGGTTATCTTGCGGAATCTGAGCCTGACTGGCCCCACCTGGGTATGTTCTCCGGCATGATTCTTCTTGAATGACTGTCCAGTACCTTGATGGGCAGTGTTTTCCACCTCCTGGTGAACTGAGGTCTTGGGACGGTGGAAAGGGAAAAACAGGAAGCTCGTTTCTCTAATAGGATGTTTGACTCGGAGGTGCTTACATTCTGCCACAGGAACGTGGTTGGCTGACAGTTGTCTCTTCGTGGTAGAAAAAAAGAAGAGGGGATGTGGGGTGGAGGGAGACTGGAGCTGTGCTTTTAAAAAAGAAAAGAGCAGCTCAGAGGGGCCGTGCTCTATCCTGTCCTCCCCTGGCCCACTGTCAAGGTGTGCCTGGGACCTGGCAGCCCGGAAGGAGGCGAGAGGTGTATGGTCCCTTCCCGCTGTCTCAGGGAGCTTCTGTGCTGGCAAGGCCTGGCTGTAAAATATCGTCCCCTGTGGTAGCCTCGCTCCGCAATGTTGAGCGATGAGGAGTGCGGGGCACCCGGCAGTGTATTAAACACTAGTTGAGCACAGGAGGGGCAGTATATCACAGGAGAGAGATAAGCAAAGTTCTCTGATAGTGGATCAATAAAGGTTAGTGACATCATATCTCAAAGTGAGGGAACCTGCTTTCTACACAGCCATTTATCAGATCACAGCCTGGAAGGGCGTTAACCCCTTTCTGGCCAGATTTCTTCTTTCTGAACACAGACCAAAACTTCTTCTTGGGGGGCGAGGAGTTCACTCCCCTCAACACTGTTATTTAAGCACTCTTTGTGTGCTGGTTTTGGAAATGCCTTCTGCAGTTCTCACATTAAGCCAATAGTGGCTTTGGGCATGCACTGTGTGTTTATGGAAAGTTTCTTAACTTTGAAACTTGTTCAGAAATTCCCATAAAAAGGCAGTGTTTCTACTGAAGCCTTAGGACGATGCCAGCGTGTTATGGGTGTGCAGCTGTCTTGCTGTTGGACACCTGGGGGCTGGGCTCTATGTTTGATGGTCAAGCAGTTTGACTGGACGGGATGGTTGCAATTGTCACAAACCCAAGAAGGCTCATGGTTTGTCTTTTTGGCTTTGTGGTGTTCTGGAGATTTACAAGTCTCCCAGTGGTCTGAGATTGGGAAACTGCAGCCTGTAGGTCAGAACCGCCCTGGTGCTTGTGTTTTTGTGTACGATCTGCCAGCTAAGAATGGGTTTTTACATTTTTAAATGGTGGGGAGAAATCAAAAGAAGAATGGCATTTCACGACACATGAAAATATGTGAAATTCCTATTTGTGTCCATAAATAAGGTTTTAGTGGAAAGCAGCCAGGCTTGCTCATTGACGTGTTGTCTGTGGCGGCTTTCATGCTACGATGGCAAGCCGAGTAGTTGCAACAGAGACTGAATGGCCTGCAGAGCTGAAAATATTTACCTGGCTCTTTACGGGAAAAGTTTCCAACCCCTAGTCTAGCTTCTAATCACAAATCTGCTGCTGTCTAGCTGTGTGACCTTGGGTAAGTCACTTAACTTCTCTGTTTCATTGGTCTCTGTAATAAAATCTTATCCCTTGTCTCCTCCAGGGTGTTCTGAAAGTCCAGTGACAATGGATGAGAGATGGGTTTGAAAAATAGCTTGTGTTTGCACACTGTTTATTATTAAATTAGCAGACCCTCCAGTATGTAAACCCATCTAAGATGGCTACGACATGGGAATTTTCCTCATGGAAACCTAGTGCCTGACATGACTGCTTGAGCTCTGCAGAGGTCTTGTACCTTGTGTCATTCCTGTGTCACATTGGGTGAAGTTTGAGTTTCTTTGTCTCTCTGAAAACTTGAGGGCATGCATCTTCCCGGCGCGAGCATCTTTTGCTTTGCGAGGGAACATCAATTTTCCTCGGCGACTGCTGAGATTTTTATCCTTAAAGAGTTGGATCACTTTTCTTTCCTTCCCACCGGTGATTTATAGATGGAGAGAGCAGGCCTTTTCCTGTAGGTCTCTGACTGTTTATCTTTTTGCTTGGGCCCTGACAATATGCTGGCTGGGATGTTCACATCAGCTGGGGCGTTTGGGGGCGAGGTGCCAGTTGCAGGGCTGGTTGTCGGGGGGTGGGGGGCGGAGGCCGGAGATTCCAGCCCAAAGCTAATGGGCTGATGTCCAAGTGGGAAGCGTATTTTCATTGAGGAAGTGTAGATATTAGTGGAGGCTGGATTACTGTGTGATTGTGCTGTCAATACTGCCGTATTGAGTCCATGAGAGCCCGCACAATACGGGGAAACACTTAGCTCTCTGCTACTGCTTATTGAGAAGCCAATAGCAATTTACTTGCTGACACTTGACATCAAATCCATTCCCAGAGGTGGAGCTCCTGCAAACGACCATGGAGCTTGCTTCCCTTCCCAGGGCCCTCTCCTACCTTGGGGGTCCGCACTGTGCATCCTGCAGGGCCCATGGCTGCCTCCTGGTTGAGGGAGGCAGCGGGGTTGGGTAGTAATGGGGGAGATGTTCCCCTTTAACTTTCAGAGCTGGCAACACGTTCTCTTCTCTTCCTAATGGCTCTTGTGCTCGTCTTCTTTCAACAAGTGCTAAATGACCCTCTCTTCATTCCTCCCTGGGGTGTGAGTTTCCTGCATGTGGGAACTTTCTTCTCTCTCCGTAACAAGTTTGTTTCTTAAAATGGATCCATGAGGCAGTCATATGTGGGAGAGGGCTGAGGAGTGTTTCATCTCCAGGAGATGGCGAGTGCCTAGGGGAGGATGCTGTGTTGGAGAGCAGAGAGCCCCCCATGGGACCCAGGGCAGAGGAGTAGGGCCTCCCCGCGCCGACGTTCGGGGGGGACATGTGACTCCAGGGCTGCGGGGATCGGGCACAGCCGAACACTTTGTTCCTTCTCTAGCTACACATGTGGAGTCTGTCTGCAAAGTGTCTGGCTGCTTGATTTACAGTATTTTCTCATGGCCAAGTTGAGATGCCTTCAGACCCTGGATTCTTCTCTGAATAATCAGCTTGCAAATCAGAGTAACCCGCTTCTGGGAGGCGGAACCTGACACACGGCAATTTAGGGGTGACCAATCCCTGGCTCCCGTGGGCTCCTCTGCCCTCACTGAATGGTGGTGCGCTTGGAGTTGTGTCTCTGCATTCCCATGCCTCGGGCCCCAGTCCAAACACCCTGTTAGTGTGTGTCTTACATGGGTTTCTTTGCAAACACTACTTGGAGGTCGGATGAAGGGAGAATGAGGCCTGCTTTGTGAAGGGTGGATGACCTTGAACTCAGTCACCATGGATGGTGCCTGTTGAAGGTGGTGGGAGGAAGCTATCTCTTTGCCTGTGGGCTATCTCGGGGCTCCTTGGAGACCGGCCATCAGTTCAGTGGATCTGCGGCCTCCAGTCTAGAAGTTTCTCCCTGACTGGGAGACTGTCCTGCCTCACCCAGCCACCTCCTCCCTCTGCTGAAGACTTGATTATTTCATTCATATCAAGCAAAGCAGAGTTGCATGGAAGTAAGGTTAGGGGGCACTGATGCTTTTACCTTTTCTCCAGTGACCTTGATTAGACCCAGCATACAGTGCAAACGTGTGTGCAGCCTGTTGAGCACTGTGCTTGAGATGATGATATTTAATTATGATAATAGGCAAGCTTTGTTTATAGAGCATCTTTCTCTGGAAAAATGACAGCACTCAAAGGAAGTCATTCTACTGGGTTTACAGCAAAAGCTGGTGTTTCCCCTGGCAAGCCTGTCCAGAAATGGAGGTGTTACTCAGAGTTCTGTTGCTGTTTGTCACAGTCTAAAGGAGGTGGAGCCATGTTGCCTTTGGACCGACAGTGTGGTGTGTGTTGTCAGAGCATCCTTCTGGTTGCTCAAGTTTCCGGGATCAGTGTGGGTGGTGGTAAGACGACACGAAGCGCGCCTGGTAGGTGAGGTTGTGGACCTGAGCTCTAATTCCAGCAGACTTCAACCCTTTTCTAAGCTCCAGTTTTATTTAAAACAAAGGGACAAACTTGAAGGGTGCCTTAGGAGTCCTTCTAGCTCCAGAGCATCATGGGAGGGAGTCCAGGAGGTGACTAGATCTGTTTGAGGTGGCAGGAAGCACACTCGTTGAGCACAGTGACATTGCCCTGATTCCTGGGAGAGGTTGATCATGATCTGGTCTGTTCCTTGGCGGTCTATGTGGACTGAATGGCGGGAGAAGGTCCACCGAGGGGCCAGGCTGGTTCTTAACCACTACACAGATGTGGAGGCCTTGGCGTTGTCCAGGACGGGTTCCAGGCTAAGGGTCATGTAGGTGCAGGCTCATATGCTCTTTAGAATTAAATATGGGACTTCCTGCATTTATTTTGACCTTCAAGAGACTCCCCAAAGCCTGTGGCTGTTACTCTGACACTGTGGCTCACAGGCCTGTGTTGTAATAAAATTCGGGGAGTTGTCCTGGTGTGCTTATCTTATTTCACCTTAAGCAGTTCTGGGATTCCACCCTTTTTTACATCCTCTCACAGGCCTAGTCCAGGACCCATCCTCTCGTGGCCGAATAAAACAAGTTCCTAGTGAATCGCTCATCTCCCCATCTCTTTCCACCTCCAGGCAGCCTCTATGCCAAAGATCGCAAAGTTGTGGCCTGTAGGCAAAACTTGGCATGTAGACGTGTTTTGTTCAGCACACCTACTATATTTTAAAAATTGGTATGCTTCATGTAAAAATCTGAATTGGAAACTTCTCTTGGAAAAAAAGGGGGAGATTTGGCAATTCTGGGCCTTGAGGGCAGAAGCTAGCTAGAGCAGGACAGTGGCTGCCCCTCCTAGAAGGGGCGTGTGCTTTTTTGGTCACCAGGTGTGTCTCACTCCATTACCTGACACCTGGCCAGCTTGCTCAGGTGTGTTACCTGCCTGGCCCCTGGAGGCCTGTGCATTCTGCGATCGCCCTGTGTGCACCGCCCCTGGATTGAAACTCTGTTTCAGTGGTTTTCAGTGGGGGCGATTTTGCCTTTCACCCACACCAGGGGTATTTGGCAGTGTCTGGAGACGTTTGTGGTTGTCACAACTGAGGGGGGAGATGCTACTGACATCTGGTGGGAGGAGGCCAGGGACACTGCTAAACCTCCTACAGTGCAGAGGCAGACCACTCCCCCTCCCTGCCCTCAACTGCCCAGCCCAAAATGTCAGTAGTGCGGAGGTCCAGACCCTGCTGTGTTTTCTTCCTTTCGTTCTCCTGATCAGGGGCCTGCAGTGGCTCTTGATGCCTAGCATTTTCCACCTGCCTGCAAGGACTTGCAGGCCCTGCCGCCACGAGGCTGGGCTGTTCCTGCTCGTCCTGATCGCCCCACTAAAGCTCCCAGTGTCTGTGCTTCCTTCAGGCTGCGCTCCATGCTGCCGCTGCCTCTGGGCCTCGGGCTCCTTCCTGCCCTTGACCTTCTGTTCACTCCCTCATCAAATGTTTGAGAACCCTTTGTGTGCCAGACACGGTTCTAGGTGCTTGTGATTCTGCAATGGGGGGAGGGGAAAAAAAGGAAGAATCCTGCCTTCATGGAGCTTGACTCCCTCCTTTCCCTCAGTATACATAATTAGTAAGTAGAATACAGTGTTTTAGAAGATGCTAAATGTTATGGAGAGAAGCCTGGTAAGGGATTAGGGAGTGCCACGAGTGGTTTGCAGGTTAAGTAGGGGGTGAAGAAGGCCTCATGAGAAGGCAGGGTTTGAGGAAAGACTGAGGGGAGTAAGTGATGTAGAGAGTTCTGGACAGAGAGAAGACTCCTTCAGAGTTCCTGAGTGGAGCATGCCTGGCATGTCCAAGGAGCAGTGGGAGGCCTGTGTGGCTGGAGTGGGTGTATGTGGGAGAAGTGGCAGATCCTGTAGGGCCTCGAAGGCCACTGTGAAGATTTCCCCTCTGCTCTGAGTGAGGTGGCTCCATCGAGGGGATTTGTCTGCAGGAGCCACTGATCCGACTTGGGTTGGACAGGCTCACTCTGGCAGCTGTGCTGGGCTGAGGGGGGAAGCAGGGGCTGGGGACAGAGAAATGATTGCAGCCAGCCAGGCAAGAGGTGGTTCCCGCCCGTGCCCTCACAGTCCAGGGCCCAGAAGTGGTGTACGAGTTTCCTGTGGCTGCCTTAACAAAATCTTACAAACTGAGTGGCTTACAACGACAGAAATTTGTTCTCTCACTGTTCTGGAGTCTAGAAGTCTGAGGTCGAGGCATCAGCGGGGCCACGCTAGCTTCCAGTGGCTGCTAGCAGTCCTCGGCATTCCTGGGCTTGTAGCTGAATCCCCAGTCTCGGCCTCTGCCTTCATGTGGCCTTCTTCCCTGTGGATATCTCCGTGTGTCCTCTCCTCTTTTAAGGGCACTAGTCATTGGCTTTTAGGGCCCACCCTAATCCAGTATGACCTCACCCTAAATTAATTATACCTGCAATGACCCTATTTCCAAATAAGGTCACATTCTGAGGCTCTGGGTGGATGTGAAATGGTGGGGGACACTCTTCAACCCGCTCCAAGTGGTCACCCTCTGGATATATTTTGAAGGTGGGGTATGGGACAAGAGGCAAAGAAGAGTCAAGGGTGCCTTGAGTGACTGGAAGAATGGGATCCCTATGAGCTTGGGCCGGGCAGCCTCCTCAGGGTCCCCCTCTCTTCCCCTGGTCCCAGAGCGGCAAGCCCCACTTCTCCAGTGTGTCTTTCCTGGCTGCTCTAAGCCCCGCCACCTTTTGTCCATCTTCTGCATGTCTACTCAGTGTCACTGTTTAGGCCTCTTTAGTTTGCCACTCAAATATTTAACTGTTTAATTCTACAAGGGAGAGATGGCCCATCTGAAGAAGACTGAAAAGGAATTTAAGAGGCTTCATTTTTCAAAGCCCTCGAGCCTGTGCTCTTTCAACTAATCCTCATAGTTGTTCTGTAAGGTATGCAGGGTGGCGACACGTCATTTTTTTAGATGAGAAAAACTCAGAGGCTAAGTGTCTTACGAGGATCACCTAGCGGTTGGTTCAAATCTGAGATTGAACTCCGTGGGCGGGCAGGGCACCAAGATGGAAGAGTGTTGGGGGTGGGATGGGGATGGATCCCGGGGAGACATTCTCTACTCACCAGCCCCCCTCTCCATCCCAGGATGGCTCAGAATCCAGACAGAGGGGGGCCTCAGAACCGCCTGCATGCATGTTGGGGATTCACCCTTTGAGGGTCTGGACAGGAGAGGGAATGGGTCACACTCCTCCTTCTGAGATGAGCAGGCTTTTCCCTGATAGTTTCAAGAGTTATAGAGAAGAAGGATAAATCGAGATGAACTCCTTGGCAGGAACTGTTTCGCATGTGAACCAGATGTTCTGCAGTCGATGCTCATAATTTGTTTGTTGGTTGGTATGGACTACCCTGCCTGGAAGAATGTCTACAGGTGCTTGTGCTCCCAGAGGCTCTGGTGTTAGAAAAACCAGGGACTGGATTCTTGCTCTGATACTTCCTAGCTGTGTGGCCGTGGGAAAGTTGCTTGGATTCTGTGGGCCTCGATTTCCTTCTTGGCAAAATGGAATCCATGCTAGTACTCAACTTGTAGGTTGTCTGGAGGATGAAACAGAGAGAGCAGGTAGAATGTTTAGCATAGTTTCTGGTGCATAATTGCACAGGTGTTAATTGTGCAGTTACAGTAACTTAATGCATTGTAATGTTTCCCCCGCTTTAGCTAGACTTGAATAGAATAAGATAGAAAAGGACCAATAACTATGCCTGGAACTCCCTGGCTTTACCTTTAAACCAATTTTTAAGGTAAATATTTGAATGGAAAAATGTCAAGAACATGTGGGGCATTGAAGAGTCATTGAGTCGAACTCAACACTGGAGGTCTGAGCTGATCAGTTCCACTTGATTTCAGTTTCGATAACTTTATTGCTGAGTCGTGGTTGACAAGCACTGCCAAAGCAATGGGATGGGTCTGGCTGGGGCAGCTGGTTTCACAGTGGTTTGTCCCGTGTGTTGTACAGTTCCCATTTTCTGTGTATTTCAAAAGCTGTCCTGTATGGTGAGGCCATTATTGGCCCTTACAGGCTGCGTGCAGGGGGGTGTTTCTTTCAGAATTTAAGATGGAGACCTTTGTTTTGAAATTTCTTGTCAGAAATCAGAACTGTATCTTTATTTCTTGATAGAACAATAGCCATGTTAGCCCTTTTTATGGTTTCCCTGGCAATCTCCCTTTGATCTGATCTGAAATTTGGTCGTGATGGCTAAGAAAGTCTTCTTCCAGTGAAAGTTTTCCTATGTGGTTCATTAAATTTATTTTTAAAACTTTTCAGTAAAGTACCCTGGTATCTCTGTAGAGTGCAGTGCTTGTTGGTGTTTCTTATACTGGGGACAGTGGCCTTTCCCACGTTCCTGGTGTTGTCCTGTCTCTTTCTTGTACATGCTCAGCTCTCAGACCAAGAATGTGAAGGATCCGTGTGAGATGTTGCAGGGTAAAGTGGATTTTGTCTTTCAGCAATGGTAAGGAATGGTGATAGTCAGTTCCCATGGAATGTCTGTGGCTGAGGCTCTTTCGAAAGGGTAGAGGGCTCAGGACAGGACCCATGTGAAGTTGGAACATATATTTTTTTAAAAAGTGTTTATGCCCTGCCAGGAATGGCAGACAACTTTCTCATTTTTCTTACCAGTGGGCTAAACAAATCAACAGTCCCAGTTGTGAGTAGATGGAAAAAGAGATGTTGAAAAGGCTGTAGAGGCAGGGGATGGGAGTGGGTGAGGCTGAACACATTATGAGACCAGGGGAGAGATTGGATAAATCTCTCTAGGAACTGGCTCAAGTTTTGGATTGGGAGGTTGCTTCTTGCGAGTAGCGATGACTCACGCTCTGCAGGTTCATGCCCTCTGAAGCAGGAAGGTCTACACGAGGAAGAATGCTAATCTGAGGGCATAGATATAAGCAGTGTGGAGCCGTTGCCCAGGGTCAGCTCAGGTTTGGACAGGAAAGTGCTGTTCCCTCCATGCTGTAGCAAGGCTGGGAAAGGCATGGGGTAGAGTCCAGGCAGAGGCCTCCAGTGGGCACACTGGTAGGGAAGGGCGGATTGTGTTCAGACGCAGTGGGAGGGTGGCAGTGGCCTATAAACCACACAGATCATGTGCGCGTGTGCACACACGTTGGTGCTGATGGAAGGTGCCAAGGGCCCTCTAGGGCTTAGTGGTGTGCCCGAGGGCCATTTTCCTGGGTATATAAAGTGAGAGTGAGGCAGACAGTCGCTGGCTGTTGGCCACTTAAGCAGCATTAGGCCACTTCTCGAAATGAACTGACTGCAGAGTCCTTCCCTCATAGAGGTAGCTTTGTAAAGTCACAGGAGGATTTAATCCCAACTCTTTGACTTGAAGCAGGATGAGAAGGTGCCAGATGTATGGCTGTTTTACTCTCATGTACAATGATGGCCTCAGGACTCTTGCATGATGCATCTCAGGAAATGGAATTATGGGAGTGATAGAACGGAGCGCTAGGTCTCTGAGGTGCGTGTTCTGAGAAAGCTAGGTCAAAGTCTTTTTGAGACTGGACACTTTGGCACCAACACTAGGGCACAAGCCAAGCTGGATGCTTAGTTCTTTTTGGGTTGGCTTGAGGAGGATGACCTTTGAATGAGAAGAATTGTAGCCTTTGGGATGAAATCCTGGCAGACAGGCATGGGGGAGATGGTTTGATGACAGTGTTCAGTGTTGAGAATTTATGGAGACTGGCTTCCTTCAGTCTTCAAGGGGAGGACATACTCCAGCTCCCTAAGATGAAGAGAATATGGCAACACACACCAATCAACGTAGGTTGATTTAGTTCAGAATGCCCCCAGAAATTCAAAGAAAATTCTAGCCATTTATTGCCTAAATAATTTTTTAAATAAGATCAAAAACGTGGGTCTTCCCTTCCCCCCTCTCAAAAAAAGCCAGAACTTTTCAGCTAGACTGGGGAAATCCTCCTAGGAAAAGAAGGGAGTAGAAGTAGGGAACCAAGGGGATCTGAAAACCTGGTGATGGCTGTGGTGGGAGGGCCTGCTGGGGCACGAGCTCTGTGCAGGCAGTGGGCGTCCCGGCCTGTTTGGCTTACTGCTCGTCCCTAGCCTGAGCCTGTAGGTCAGTCCCTGGCACACCGTAGCCACTTGGATATTTGAATGCACGGATGGACAATTCCCTGGACAGACCCTGACAGGAAAGAGTCTGGAAAGGCTCCTTGTGCGGGGCGGTGTTTCTAGCTCCCTGGAGTTGGAGAAGTCAGCTGATAGGTTGTGCTACAGATCAGAAAGGCACTGGTCAGGCGTGGAGAAGAGCAGGCGGTATTTAGACGTGAGGGCCAGCAAGACGTGGGCGGGGAGCCGAGGGAAGTGCAGCAGAAAGCACAGTATTGGCCAGGATTTGATGGCTGGGTGAGGGGAATCCTTGGGGTGGGGGCTGCAAAAATCTTGGAGCACTTTCAGATACTCCTTTTAAGTATTTTTCCTCCTTGGGCTGCTGGAGATTATTTTCTGGGACGTCTTCCCATACTCGCCTCCCTGAATAAAAACAAAAACAAGACCCCCCACTCCCCTTCATCCAAGTGTATAAGAAAATCCCAATCAGATCTTGAGATCACATACTAATTGCCGACCCAGGCTTCGTATTCCTTTGTCTTTTTTTAAAGGCACATTAATGCATCAGGAGTAGTCAGCGAACTCCCTAGGGACCTACAGCTGAACTTGGGTAGGGTCCCAAGTGAGCTTACACTGGTGGAGAGATTCTGCTCTCTGCAGGGTGTGATCCCACATCCGTGGGAGGCACGGAGAATGTTCTCGGTTCACGTAGAGGTTACAAGAGTGGCTGTAAATGGACGTTCGTATAGAAGAGGAGGAAATTACTGGAGTCAGAGCTCTGGTGCAAGGGCTTTAAAGGAGGCCATAAATTAGTCATCAGAGCTGAGGGAGATGGGATTCTGTTTCTAGGGCTGGTTTCTTTTGAGGGGGACATCGCAAGAAGCAAGAGGTAAAGAGAAACTGGTCAAGTAGCCTGAAGATTTTGAATCTTGGGCAGACTAGATGCCACTTTTGCTAGAATTCAGGTGCTCTTGGACTTTGAATATGCAAAGTTATCTTTGTTAAGCGGGAGGCTGAATGAGAATCCTCTGTGGAAGGTGGTTAATTTTTTTTAACTGCTTCACCCTGTTTAAAGGAGTATTTGTACATATGCACTGAAACTGCATGTTTAAATCCTATTGAGTAATCTTCTTTATCCGACCCTAAACATCATAACATAATACTTCATGTTAATTGTTAACATAAAGGAAATGGGCTAGACTGAGAGAGTGCAAACAAACGTGTAGGATTGGTAGAAATGGGAGAATTAAGTAGTGATGGGTGTGGAGGATTAAGTGGATGGATAGTCTGGTGATTAGAAGAAAGTTGGGGCAGATGGGAACAGGAAGGAGATCCTGGTGGGATCCTTCGTTGCATAATAAATGAGAAGAATGTTCTTTGCATAGGGGCAGATGTAAAGCAGAAATGCACTTAATTGCTCGGCAGCAGGACGTGCTCCTCTATCGTCCGGCCCCTCTTTTCATCTTTGTGTGGGACGTTCTTCAAGGTGCCATGCCTCGGTTTGGTCAACAGTGGCCTGTACCTGTGTGGTATGTAAAACCTAGTCCTGGAAAGCTGGCTCCTACGGAGGTGTTGGGCAATTGGGTCCAGCTGGCAGCCAGCTTCTGATGTGGTTGGCTGCCTGGCTCACACCTCTCAGGTGCTGGCGAGATGGCGAGATCCAATGGCCCCAGGCTACCACTGAGGTGGGCAGGATGCCACCACCTTCCAGAGCCTTCCTCCTCTCTTTGTCTTCAGGAGCCCAATGGGCACGGGCCTTGGCTTTCCTGTTCTTCAGGCTGGCTGCCTGGCAGCACAGCAAGGCTTGAGGCCGGCCCATCTGTAGGATCCGTTGGCTGAGGTTGGCCTGGCCCAACTTCTGTCCATTTGGAACTACGGATCTGGGGATTCTTCCCTGCAGAATTTTTTAGCCCAGTATCTCCTGTTAGATAAAATCAAAATATCATACACATATATTCTTTGTTTAACTGCTGTTTTTCTATTGTTTCCGTGGTTTATTCTGGAGGTTTATGAATCTCAGATGCAGTAGGCTAGTATGGACATTTTTTCCTGTCTCATGCTAAGATGCTCCACTGAGCACTACCCATAAGATGTAACCCTGGCTTATGGCATCAAGGGTTCTTGCTTTTTGTTCTAATTTTTGGTGATGGGGAAAGAGAGAATTCAGCTGGCTCTCAGAGTTTAGAGAGGGAGGTTGTTTGAATCCTAATGAGGGACATTCCTGCTTTGTTCATTGTCACAGTCCCCCTTTCTCCAGAAGGGTCATATTTGTTTCCTATTGATGCTCCAACAAATTACCACAAACTTTGTGGCTTAAAACAACATAAATTGATTGTCTTACAGTTTTGGAACCCAGAAGTCCGAAATCAGTTTCACTGTGTCTAATAGTGAAATGTCTAATAGGCTCATGTCAAGGTGTTAGCAGGGCTGGTTCCTTCTGAAGGCTCTGAGGAGAGAATCCGTTTCATTCCATTCTCTGGATTCTGGAGCCCGCCCACATTCCTTGGCTCCTGACCCTTTCCTCACATCACACTACCTCTTGCCTCCATCATTACGTCTACTTCTGTCTGACTCTTGACTTCTCCTGCATCCTTCTTATGGGGACCCTTATAATTTACATCAGGCCCACCTGGATATCCAGGATAATTTCTCCTGTCTCAAGATTCTTCACTTGATCCCATCTGCAAAGCCTCACTTGCCATTTAAGGTAACACATTCGCAGATTCCAGATTTTAGGATGTGAACATCTTGAGGGGCTGTTATGCAGCCCCCTGTGGTGGAATTGTTTAGTCAGCAAGAAGGAAAGCCCCATGGACCTGGAGTTATGTGGCTCGGGGTGGTAAAGCTAAACCAAGTATCCTCGTGAAAACTGGAGCAGCTTACCTGTTCTGGCAAAGGATGTTTCCTTGGGAGTGAGGGGGAGCCTTTGAGGTGAAACTTAGTGGCTTCTCTCCTCCCCAAATGATGTGATATTATTTTGTGAGATTGTATTGTGGTGAGATGCCAAGAGTAGTACTTGCGAGAGAAAGAGAGTGTTTTTATAAAGGGTCCCGAGGAAGAATCCAGGTGTTGTAAGAGTAAGAACAAAGGTTCAGGGCAGCCTGACATCACTTGAGAGGTCAGTCATAGGGTACAAATAGGCAGCCCGTGATGTTGAGTGGGACAGTGGCCTCTGCACTCTTTGAACAGCCTCTCAGGGTGGGCACCTCCCCTACACGAGGGCCAGGTCTGTGGCATGTTGCCAGCAGTGGTTCCTGTGTGCCCAGCTGGTATGTCCAGTCACTGGACCATAGCTTTCTGGCAGCCTCAGAGGGTCGCATGTTCATAGAATGAGGATATGTTTCTAGAACCATCATGGATACATTTTCTACTAAAGGCGAAATTGCAGTGGTACTTCATTCCTTGGCCAGACTCTGGTAGTATTAGTTTGAACAATATGGAATTGGCCTTTTTGGATTAAATTAGAGCAATTAAATGATATTATGGAGGAATGTGTTAGGTTCTAGGTAAAGATCTTAAGGGCACAAGTTTTGGAATAAAGTATAGGTAGTTGGGTGCTCAAATCATATCAGATGTGCCAGGATCTCAAAACTTGAGATAAAAATGATTTCTCTCAGATTCCTCTTTTTTATATTTAGTTGCCAAGATTAAGAAAAAAGTGGTTTCAACCAAGTTCCAAGGAGGACTTGTGGGCTGGAGGCCAGTTGCTGCCGTAACACGTGGCCACCATCGGACGTTGGCTGTGGGCTTGGGGGCCGTCGTGGTGCACAGGTGGAGCTGAGATGGTAGCTCCAATGCGCCATGGAGTTGAATGGGAGTGCGAGGCTCTCCGCCTGCTGTGAGTCGTACCTGTCCCATGAGATGGGGTGCTGTTGGGAAAGTGAGATCAGGTTCTCAATCAGCAGTGGCTGCAAAGCTAGGTGAGAAGACGGCCTTCAGGTGCCTCGGTTTTAAGTGGCTGTGACATTTGATTGTAGCTTGAATGTGCTTTTTGCTTGATGAGCTTGCATCACCTGCCTCTCTTTAGTGACAGTATTTTAGTAGTGGTGGAAGAGGCTTCCTCCTTGGGCCTGGAAGGCAGCAATCAGCTGCTCCTTGATAGAAACTTCTCTGGTGCCCCCAGAATTTGTATGAAACATCCAAGCAACACCAAAAAAGGGGGTCCCACAAAATGAGTTGAAGGGCATCTTAATTCTCCTTGTGTTATCCCAGCATTATTTTGGAAGATTAGCTTGAATCTTAAAAATCTGTCTGGGGGACTTGTGATGTTCACGTCTTCCGTGGTAGGCAGAGAGCAGGACTTGATTTGAATGGCTCTTTATTTTGAGTAGAGCCTGTGCTCCGGATGGCCTGGCTGCGCATGGCGTGGTTTCCGAAGACGGACGCGGAGCGTATCGGCCAAGTGGAGACTTCTGGCTGCCAGCTCAGTCCTTTTATGAGGTGCTTCGAGTCAGCTCCCCTGAGAGGAGGAGGCTGAGATGAGGTAACCTGGTTCTGCAGGTCAGCAGGGGAGGTTCTGCCTTGGGGCGATGTGCTGGCCGCTCTGATAATGCAGCATTTTCGCTTTAATGCATCTTAAATGTGAATTATACTATTAATTACTGCTGGACGAAAAGGGATTAGTGCAGCTGGCCTGCTTTCCCTTCTGCACTTTTACACTTCCCCTTCGCTAGGGGACGGCCAAAGGGCAGTAGGTTTTCCTGTCATCTGTCTTTTGTTTTAGCGGCAATGGCTGCAAAGCCTCCTGTGCTCATGAAGACAGTGGGGAATGCATGGGGCATGGTGCAGAGTCTTGAACTCTGCTTGGCACATGGGCGATCAATGGAGATGGTGCTGTTTCCTTCCCCAGAGTTGGGCATTCTTCACCTGGCTCTGAGGGTGTCTGTCTGGATGGCTCTTCTCCAGCCAGGAGAGTGGCCTGCTGCCTCTTAGCTATCAGAGGGCCTTGCTATGTGGTGGGAGCTAAGTGCTCCCTTGCCATGGGGTTGTGCCTCCGTGGACGCTGTCAGTGGAAGTCCCTGGGTGCTGTGTCCCTTTGTGAATTTCTTAAATGGTCAAATAAAGTCCAAACGATGGCTCTGACTTCTGCTCCTGGTCCACTCTTGTCCCAGTGCCAAGGTAGAGATTTTAGTAGCCAGCAATGCGCTAATACCTTATAATTTGAGACATTCTGAATTCCTAAGCTTTGGTACTACTACCTTACCTTTGTATAAAATGGTATAGATTTTAAGCAATATACGATTACATTTTATGTTTTTCCCGTATTCAGGCTAGTATACTCATTTTTCATCCATATGGAATGAATTTTTTTTGAATAGATGAGGCATTAAATAACAACATCTCACTAATAATACTCCCAGGAGTACATAACTTGGTAGTGTTTGCAATTACATACAGTGTAATCTGTTGTGTGTGCAGGCGTGTGGCTTTCTGTTTACTGGCATCCTTCATTATATGGTAACATAATATACAGAATTTCCCAGTTGCAGAAATTAGAAAGTGGGAAACAGATTTCTTTAGCATAAATTAGAAAACTGATTTATGGAGTTTGTTTTTTCTTTTCTACTTGATATTGCAAAGTTTGTGGGAAAGATGGGAGTTGACACTGCCTTAATGCTTATAATCACAAGTTAATTGAATTTTAAGTAATAAGGGAGAAGTCTGCAATAACCAAGATACACAATATGGGACGTTCCTAAAATGGGAAAGACTAGGTGAGGAGGTGGAGGAAACTGGAAATTCTACCATCTTCTCAGCTGTACATTTGTGAATTTCAGGTTTCAAAATGGTAGCCTGGTGGGAAACCTGGCTAAACTTTTTTTTTTGATAGTTTCTTTTTTTTTGGAGCTCTTAATTCTTCTGAGCTTGGAGGTTACAGAATTTGAGATCATTTTTTTCTCCTCCCTTTTCTAGCCACAGATGTTTATCATCTTGGAGCCAAGTCTTGCTTAATGAAACCAATCTCTAAATCTCATCAAAGAAAGTATGGAAATTTACTTGGTTGTATACTTAGTATATCTGGGATGGTTTTATTTCATTTATTGAGAGCTGGCGTTGCTTTTTAAATGAATTTTTAAAGAGGCAGTGCATGCCTATAATAAAATTTTCAGAAGGTACAGAAGAGACTTCCTTTCCCCTCTCTTCCTATGCTGCATGCCCCTCAATCACTCAGTTCCCCAGAATCACCTGCTGTTACAACCCTTCTGTGAGGCATGTACTTGGATATAGCTGTCACAGCATTATATAGTTTTTATTTTTATTATTTTTTTTTTGCTGAAGAAGATTCACCCTAAGCTAACATCCATTGCCAATCTTCCTCTTTTTTTGCTTGAGGAAGATTAGCCTTGAGCTAACATCTGTGCCAGTCGTCCTCTGTTTTGTATGTAGGTTGCCGCCACAGCATGGCTGATGAGCGGTATAGGTCTGTGCCCAGGATCCGAACCCCCGAACCTGTACTATGGAAGCAGAGTGCACTGAACTTAACCATTACGCCACGGGGCCGGCCCCTGTAGTTTTTTTTACTACTTAAACATTAAGTAGTGTTTTCTGCTTAAAAGGTTTTTTTTTCTTTTGCCAGAGTTTCTTCATCTTCTTTTAGAGATGTTTTTATCCTCTGTAGAATACTTAATATTAAAAATATTAATGAAATCCAGTTATTTGAAAATTAAAAAATTTTCTCCTGAATCACTTGGATCAAAGGGGAAATGAAATTACTGTTACAGAATCGTTAGGAAATTTTGAGAACTCTGTATATCTAAATGTATGGATTATTGCCAAAGTTATATTTAGGGGCACATTCATAGCTTTAAATCTTTTGATTATTAAATAAGAGAAAATGAAAATTAATGAATTAAGTATTCAACTCAAAGCTGGAAAGAATAAAACAAGCCTAATAAGATGCAAATGATATTAATGAATTAGAAAACAGACAAAAACATTGAACTGATACATCTAAAAGCTGTTTATTTGGGGGAAAAAATCATGGAGCTAGACCAGACCACTCTCATGGAAAAGAGAAAACCCAAATACACAAAACTAAAAATGAGTTAATGTGATGGAAAAAGAGAGTAACAAATTACAAATTATATTAGCAATAATTATTTTACAATGTAAAAATAAAATACAGTAACTTAAAATAGCAGAACTTCGAAAATCTCAGTGGACACGGCTGTTCTAGCAAAATGACTCAGAAGTCTGAAGCTTTAAGCCAGGAGCTAGGGAAGAAACTGAACATTTAAAAAAAAAAAACTTCCAAAAAGGGCTCTGGATGCAAGCAGAGTTAATGGGTGAGTTCTTCTAAACTGTGGAGGACAAAATAATTGCCTGTTAAATAAACTGTTTCAGAACATAGAAAAAGAGATACAGCATCCCAGTTGGTTTTACAAAGCTAGCACAACTCTGGAAACCAACATCATTACGAAGATTACACAAAAAGAAGGCTGAAGATTGAGCTCAGGCATGAATATAGATGCAGAAACACCAAATAAAACAGTTGCAGATTGAATTCAGTGTTTTAAAGGGATCTTGACCATATAGGGTTTACCCCAGAAATGTAAGAAGGGCTTAATATTAGAATGTCTGTTCTTCAAATACATCATGGAAGTAGAACAAAGAAGAAAAAGATAATATATATCCGAAAAAGGCATTTGGTAATTTTCTACTCTTATTCCTAGTTTGCTGAGAATTTTTGAAAACCAAGCTACAAAGAGATTGCATTAATTCGATGAGGAAACCACAGCCCCCAGTAGGTGGAGACTTACTGGTAACCCATGAGAAGCAGCGTAATGAAATTGGAAACAAAATAAAGATTGCTCAGCGTGCTCATTTCTTTTTCCTGCCTTATTGAATTGGCCAGGATGTGTAGAAACCAAAGTCAAATAAAGGTTAAAAAGAAGCAAAATTATTTGCAGATGTTATTGTCTTCCAAAACACACTTAAATTAAGTATGAAGTTCAGTTACAAAGTAAAACTTCAAAAATCATTAGCTTTCTCATATACCGGGAAAACTCAGAAAATATCATGGAGATCACTCAGTGGAATGGAATCAAATAGAAATGTGTCTGGGAACGGTAGCATTTCAAATAAATGAGAGGGATTAAAATAATAACAGCTCACATTTTTCAGTGCTTTTAAGTGCCAGGCATTATGCTGAATGCTTTTGCATGAACTCATCTCATTTAATCTTCACAAGAACTGTATGAGGTGGACACTACAAATAGTTCCATTTTTATAGATGAGGTAGATGAGGTTTGGAGAGTTTAAGGAACTTTCCCAAAGTCACTCAGACTTGAATACTGATCTGACTGACAGCAAAACCAATGCTTTCCATCACCGTGCTTTACTGCCTCTAGTATTATGTGGTATTACAAATTTTGCAATAAATGGTTGTAGGACAGTTAGATAACCAAGAAGGGAAAAAATTAAGTTAGAGTCATTCTCATAGCATATATTACCATAAATTCCAGATGAATTAGAGAGGTAAAAGTAAAACTGAAATCACAAAAGGACTAGAAGAAGGTTTAGGTAGATATTAATCTGAATATGGGGCAGGGAGGCCTATTAGGCCTAACTCTTCTGCTGAAGAAGACATAATGGAAAAGGCTCATGTACTACATTTTTTAAAAATTCTTTATGCTGGGCACTAATAACAAGATTTAAAGGCATATGACAAACTGGGAAAAGATGTTGACCATACATGTAATTGACAAAGTTTGTCCTAAGTATCCTTAATATATAAAGAGCTCTTGAAGTCAATGATAGCTAAAGATAGTGGAAAAATGAGCAAAGAATACAAATGGGCAACACATATGAAGAATAAATTCAGATTGCCCATTGGAAAAGCCAAATGATAGTTCATTGTTTTAACTTAAACGAGGTTGAGTTTTTTGTGTTTTTTAACCAAGATGTTTTTATAAAGCAAATACCCTGTTATGGTGAGGGGGTAGAAAAATTGGTGCACCCTTTCTGGAGAGTAGTTTGTCAGTGTGTGTCAAGAAGCTTTGAATACTTCAATTTGTAGCTTGTCCCATCATGAATTCCTGATTCTCCTTACTCTGTCCTGTTATTTTTTTTCCATAGCCTATGTTGCCTAATAAAATGCTATCTAACTTTTAAATTTACTGCCTTTGATTGTCTCCCTTGCTAGACTATAGGCTTCACAAGGGCAAAGATCTTTGTCTGTTTTTTCACTAATTTATCCCTAATGTCTAAAACAGGACTGGTGACCCAGCATTTTCAGTTATAATAAAGAAATCATCAGTTGTGCGTGGGAAATTATAAATAAAGGTTTTCATCACAGACATTTATAATAGTGAAAAACAGCAACAATCTAAATCTCTCAGAAGGGATTGATTTAAACTGTGGTATATCCATATGGCCGATTCTTATGTGGGTATTTAAAACCCCTGTCGCATGGTTATGGATGTGGGAAAACAGTGATGCTAAACTCAATGAAAGGAGGCTGTGTGTACTATAGGACTTCAGTTTAATTGAAAAAATATGCGTAAAGGAAAGGCTGAAAGATACATAGAACATTAACTGAGTGGTTATTTCCAGGTGGTAGCAGTGCAGGCTGCTTTTAATACCTTGTTTTCTGAACTCTGAATATCTGTTACTTTCATAATAAAGAATATATCTGTCGAAAAGTTACTGAGAATGTAAAATCACTTGAAAAGCAGTGGTCTGTGGCTATATCTGGAAGACTTTTGGAGATTATTCGATCTTCTGAATTAGCGAGAGCCTAATTAAAAAAAAATCAGCAAGAATGCTTCGCAAAATCTCCTTAGGCTACTTAGCCTTAATTATTTATGATCTTTACAGTAAGTGTCTAGAGTATGTGTTTGTAAAAATAGTGGAAGTCTTATGGATGTGCAAGCTTGTGGAATCCTCCTGGAGATGCGAGAACACCTCTGCCCACTTGAGCTTTCTTGATGGAAATGTGTCATCTTCCTGATGTGTCATACAGTCTCCAAGTAAGCTTAGATTGGGCCTCAGCATAAGCTGAGAATGAGGATTTTCAATTCTCACTTTCACCGAGAGGCACACTATCTACCTGTTGTGACCCGTCACTGTGTGGAAGGACCTAGGGAGACAGGTGTAGGAGACTCTGCCAAGTTAGAGGGTGAAATGTCCAGGGGAGGGGGACCGGCTGCTATAGAACGTTAACAGTGAAGTGCTGAAAGAGAAGATCAGAGTTCCTGATGGGATTTTCCTGGCCATTAGATCAGAAGTATGTTCAGCATGTTTGGGGTGAAATTTCCCAGATCGCTAAAGAGTCATGTGCCATCTTGGCCAGCATTCTGAGTTCCATGTCAGTTACTTTATGACTGTGGGTCTCAGTTTCTTCATCTGGAGAAGGAGAAGACCATCTCTTCACTCTGCGTTCAGATCTGACATTCTGAAAGAATCTGATGTCTTTGTTTTAAGGCATGTGTTTTAGGTATCTATGTCATCTGTGGTGATGGAAAGGCCCGGTGAGTGTTGTCACTTCATAGCTTCGTGGACCAAAATGTGCGCTTGATAGCTGAAGTCACATAGTCAGTGGAAGGATGAGTCTGGCCTAAATGAGAATCCCAGTCCTGCCGGTTACTGGCCCAAACCTTCTACTTTTCATTTGTAAAGTGAAGGGGGATATATTAGTTATCTGTTGCTGAAGAACAAATTACCCCTACACTTAGTGGCTTAAAACAACAAACATTTATTATCTCACTGTTTCTGTGGCTCAGGAATCTGGGTGTGGCTTAGCTGGGTCCTCTGCCTCAAGATCTCTCACGAGGCTGCAATGAAGGTGTTGGCCAGGCTTGCATTCTCACCTGAAGGCTCGACTGGGGTGGGGCCGGCATCTGAGTTCATTCACGTGGTTGTTGATAGGATTCCGTCCCTCCAGGGCCGTTGGATCGAGGCCCTCTGTTGCTGGTTTGCTGAAGGCTGCTGTCAGTTTCTTGCCTCTTGGGCCTCTCCTTAGAGCAGTGCACACATGACACTTGGCTTCCCTTAGGGAGAAGGACAGAGGGTGCAGAAGACAGAAACTACCGTCTCTTTGTAACCTCATCTCAGAAGTGACCTATTCTGTTCACAGATCCATGATTACAAGTGAGTCACTGCACAGCTCACACTGAAGGGGAAGGGATTACACAAAGGTGTGACTACCAGGAGGTGGGATCAGAGGGGCCTGCCCACCAGGGATTTTAAGTACTGAGAGAGGTGGTGGTTTGTTAAAGTGTTGGGAATGTCTTAGATGCTCAGTGTTAGCTCCTACCCCTGGCTTAAAAACTGCTTTTTTTAAGGGTAATCTGTGTGGTTGAGCAGAGACTCTAGGAGTGGGTTGGAATGTGGGGAGGGTCTCATCTCACAATCTGACATCCATTCACTGTCGTCTTACGTTTAAGCCTTCAAGTGTCTGTTGGCCGGCCTGTTAGACTCCCGACTCCTGGCCCTGTGTCTGCTGGGTGTGCCATGGCTAGCGTAATTCGAGAGGGAACTGGGTGTTTGGCTGCTGAAAACGTCCCGTGTGTTTCCGTGGGTTGGGCAGCATTCCGGGAAACACCGGGAGCTCTATGGGAGCCTGCACGTCGAAATGGAACAGCCTCCCGAAGTTGTCCCTTTTTTGTGCCTGCATGCCACCACCCATGAAGTTGAGGTCTGCCTGGCACAGCCTCTGGTTGGGGACACTCCAGTGGATCGAGCTGGGTGCCAGACATTGCCACAACCCTCGGAAATGAGTAAGAAAAAAATTTAAAGCAGAGACCTCCCCCTAGAACAAGCTGAGCTTTGTGCAGAACAGGCTCCAAATATGAAAAGACCATTGTTCCTGGATGGCTTTTTAATTAATGCTCACCACTCACACCCATCAGCTCGCCAAGAAGAGCCGCCTCCTTCCTTCCTCCCTCTGAGCGCCGGTCCCCTGCTCCTCTCCCCATTGCCTTGGGGACAGGTTGAGGGACCCTCGGGGATGGGAGGATGTTGAGAACAGTGTTGACGAGTGGTTCCCCCTCTTTTCTCCTGCCCTGGATGCTTAGTGGAGGGAGCCCTCCACCTGTTGGAGAGCAGCCCTCTGCATTTCCAGGTTCAGGAGCCAGGCCTGTCCCTTGGGGGCTCCTGGCACAAATCCCAGCCTCAGCCCATTCCAGTCCTTCCTCCCAAGCTCTGTGCACACCTTCTCTTGCCTGAAGCCAGAACAACAAGCCAGGATGAACTGTTTTCTATGTATTTCAGTTTCCCCTCGTTTTACTGCTTTTAGAGCCGAGTCTGGATTGATGAGCCTGCAAAAAGTCTAGCTTTCTAGATCAAATCCTGTACTCCTCTGGATAGGGCCAGTGTAAATGCCGGGAAAGGGGCTGGTTTAGGAGTTGCTACTGGGATGCTGTGTCTGGTGGGCTCAGCCCAGCCCCCTGCCCCGTCCCACCCTGGCGTTGGGAGGCTTGCTGTTTGGGACCTCATTTGCTTCATGCTCACTATCCTTGAAGAATGGGGTTCCTGTTGGGGCTCAGTGCTCAGGACAGATGCATTATCCCTGAGCTCTTGTACTTAAAGTAACTTTGTGCCACTCCTACACAGACCTGAACTGAGCTTACAGAGTTTTCTGGTTAACAGTTGCCGAGCCTCAACATTTTATCTCCTGTGGAAAATTTTTTTTTTCTGTTTATAGCAGCTCCCGAATTTGTGGGTTTGTCCTGTGTCTGTGCTTTAGGATTCCGCAGGTGTGGCCTCAGTTGATTATTCTGTATAATTTTGTATGTATAGTGTATATACATCTTTTGTGACCAGGGCAGAAATAATTCAGCATAATGTTGATTTCAAAATGGGATCTGTCATAGTCAAGAACACAGCAACCCAGAGACATTTGTGTGGCCACCACAGAGTTAACTACGAGTCGTCATCAAGATGGTGAATTTTCAAGTTACAGGGGTATGAGGATTTTAAATTAAGAAACCCCGGGGGTCTAGATGAATGGTGGACAAGCCCTGGAGTGAAGATCTGATTGACCAGATAAGTTGTACACGATTCCTTGAAAATCTGTTCACTCTGGGCCCGGCCAGCTTAACTTCTTGACATGTCACCCAAGCATAATTGTAAATGCCGTGGGAAAGAATCTTGAGTAGGGGTGAGTTCTGTGAAGTCTGTGAGTGGGAAAAACAAGCATGAATTATTACAGTGAGGCCAGATTAGAGTTATATTTTAGGTTCTCATCAGCTGAGGAAGCCACTGCTTTAGATCTCTGTAATGTGGCAGCCACCCGCCACATGTGGCTACTGAGCACTTGAAATGTGTCTGGTCTGCGTTGAGCTTTGCTGTAAGAAGAACATACAGCAGATTTCCAAGGCTTAGTATGAAAACAAGGGGGAGATATCTTAATAAAACTTAGATGGATTACATTTGAAATAATGTTTTAGACAAGCTGGGTTAAATAAGATATATTACAGTTAATTTCACGTGTTTCTTTTCACCCCACCCCCACCCCCGGCCCCAACATGGCTACTAGGAAATTTAAAATTACATATGTGGTTTCCGTTTTAGAGGAAGGATTGAGATGAAGGATGGCTAAGCAAGGGAGAAGTGCTGGTTTGGGTTCTTGGTCAGTGAACTTTGTGGAAAGTCAAGCTTGGCTCCACTTGGAGTACTGTGAATAATGATGCCATGGGAGCCGATCTGTGCTTGCTTTGCGGACTAACCCACCCTAGACAGAAGTTCGTCAGCTTGGGTCCCTCTGGCTGTGGTCTCGCTATAAAAAGTGATGAGACAGATGCTGTGGCCAGGAGAATGAGTCGTCCCACGTACTGGGGAGGCCTGAGTGCCATTAGATGCACAGAGGCTGTGGGGCCTTATCATGGCAAGCCATCGGGGGAAGGACGATTACTCAAGAGCTGGAGCAGCCCTCCAGGCTGGAGAACTCTTGCTCAATGGTGAGACCTTTAAGAGAAGACAACTATTGCTCAAATGGACCTCTGGACCCTCTGAATCCAATCGTTCCAGTTACATGGGCCCACGGGCAAGACAGCCCATTTAATTCTTCAGTGGTATTAAGATCTTACCCCACAGTCATCGATGGGCCTGACAGAGCAGTTTCATGTAGAACCTGTTTGTGAAGGTTTGCCTTTATATAAAGCAAAGTTAGACTTCTGTCTGTGATTTTCTTTCTCAGAATGGTTTGGGAGGGTCTCTTTTTGAGCAGGGCCCAGCGGGCCTCTTTCACGAGCACCGGATCTTGCCCTCCTGCACGGAGGCACGGACGCTTTCTGGGCAACACAGAATGTCCGGCCTCACTGTTGGCTTTTACCAGCCGAGGGGTCAAGGGTTCACCACTCCAGTTGTCGGTAGTATTATCCAGAGGGGTAGCAAAACAAGGTCGACCTTAAGCTGATTTTAAGTTTGTCTTTCTTGTGTTCCTGCATCCAGAGTACTGGTCAAACCAGTCTGTATCTGGCTGATTATTATCAATAAAGTAAACTTAACTCTGTGGCCAGAAACAGTCTCGAGCATCCGGCAGCTTGGGTTTGCCAGGTTAAACTGCCATAGCGACTGGTTTGCATTTCAGGGAGGGCAGTATCTCTTAATGTGAGAAGTCAGGGCCATTTCTGCACACGGGGAACCCGAACCCCCGCTTATCTTGTAGAGTCACAGACAGTTGGGAGTCTTGGTACGAGGTTGGTCTCTTTTCATAGAGTTGATGGATAGTTGTTAGCACATTGGTACTTGAGAATGAATGGGTAACTGCATGGGTTGTTGACTCCGATCCTCTTGAGGGTCACTTGGTGCTGGTTGGTGGTCTTCACACATTGGTTGCAGAAGATAAAAAGCCACAGTTCCTGCCTGTGAGGACACCATGTCTAGTTGGACTAATAATTATCCACACATAATTACCTACATTTAGGGGCTTAGGAGAAGTAGAAGAATCTATGAATAAATATTCACAGTTAAGCGGAAGGCAAGGATAGCATAGTGCCTCTTGAACAGAGAATTGAGAAATTCTGGAGCCTAAGGGCTTCGGTGGCCGGGATAATACCTATGTTTATTTGCATTTTCAGTTTACACTCTTCTCCTGTGTGCTACTTTGACCCTCTTAACAATCTCAGAGGTCGTTTGGCCAGACCAAGACTTTTCCTGTGTTCATGGAGAGTTCCCGGGGCCCTGTGAAGTTACACGATTCACCCAAGGTCACGCAGCTAGGGAGCAGCGCTCACCATGGGGTATAGGGGCTGATTCTTGTGTTCTTGCTGCCCACCACACTACATCCCTCAATTACACTTTCTGCAGAAGCTTAGAGAGCTCTGGAGACTGACTGATATAGCTTGTGTGTGTTTCATGTTAGAGGAATCTGGGGGCTGGCCTTGGGGAGAGGAATATGACAGCTATAGTTGTGGACGTGATTAGAGGGACAAAAAAGGTGTCTCCATCAGAGAGGTTTGTGCCAGCGGTTTAATTTCCTTTATTTCAGGACTGGAAGTTATTTAAATTACTTTATAGACTTCCTGTTTCCTTGCAAGAGCTCATTAAGCCCAGGCTGAACTGCAGTGTTGCCATAATGGAGCCGCAGTTCCCGTTCCATCCTCTAGGGCGCCCAGATTGGAGAGGTGCGCGCTGAGAGTGGAGGAGAATTTGGGTAGCTTGTTTATGGTGACCCTTTTAATAGATGTCCAGTTATGATTTGTCATTGACGGTCTTCCTCAAGCGTACCCAGTACTCTGGACTCTGTAGACTGTTTTCTGGACTTGGTAGCTTCACCGTCACATTATGGAGAAGAGGCAGGTGCATGATCTCATCTGGCCATGGGACTGGGAACCCTGCCTACAGTTTTGGTGATTGGAGTGCAGCCTTGGCTTAGATGTGGCATTAGAAGCTGACGTGTGTGCAGTGAAGGCTGAGGATTTCCTCCGTGATCAGGAACACGTGTTTGTGTGGGGGTTATGTTAACCCTGTCTTGATGGGAAGGTTTTCAGATAGGGATTCCAGAATTGTACTACAGCTTTTGAATCCAAAGACAGCTCTTGAAGAGATGTGTATTTGACTATGTGGTTTACCTTTACACTTGCCAAAAAAAATCATTTTAGATTACAGAGAAACACTCCGCCCCTCGGCATCCATAACTGTTCCATCAGGGGAAACTGCCCCTGCACTCAGGGCTGAGTTTGTTGCAGATGCTTATTAGAAATAATAGCAACAGCAGACAGGTGTTAGGAGGGAACATACGTGATGTCAACATCAAGAATCTGTCAATGGCTCCGTGCAGATTTGTGGGCCAGCTGTGATGCAGGGAGGCTGTGCTGCTTACCTACCATCCACCTGGGAAAGGTAGAAATTGGATAGGCTGCCACACCCAGGCCTTCCTTGACTCAATGACTTTTATTCCTTGGTTTGAAGTTCTGTTACACGCTATATATCCCTTTGGTACTCAGGACGTACTCAGTTATAGGTGGTCCAGAAAGTCCTGGGGGAATCCTACACTTGGGAATTGGGGAGGGATAAGTCATTTCTTACTAATAGGCAGACAAGAGTCTTTCTGAAGATGGAGGTAATACAGCGACTTAAGTGTAGCCTGAGTCAGTCTAAGTCAATATGCATGTGCGTGCCTACGTGAATGCTGAGTCTTAAATATTCATTTACAACGTTAAGATCTGTAATTTCTTCATAAAGAATTCTAAAATAATAAAGATGACCTGGTAGGCAAAATTCACTTGTATGTTCTAAAAGCTTTTGATAAGGTCCCTCATAAAAGATTAAGAGAGAACAAAACCACAGTGTGGTGTAAAGTCCTTGTTGTGGATTAAAAAATGATTAAGTGATAGGAAACAGAAGGATTCTGGTGGAGACCCACTGCTTCTAGTGGGGAGAGGTTAATAGGAGGGTGTCTGAGGAGTCTGTCATTGGGGCCGGAGTTATTAAGTATATTAATTGTTTGGAGAAGGAAATGGAGGGTGAATTAGTGAAATCGGCTGCTCTACCCTGGCTTTTGTCACTGGATTCAACCCAGAGTCTACACAGCCTGGAATGCACTGGGGGATCGGGTGGTGCAGTGGCAGAGGAAATGGAGTTTGAGGAAGGCTATAGTGTAATTCAGATTGGCAGAAAGTCTGGTCGGCGCGGGGAAGCTACAGTACTCCCTGAACTTGCTGCCTCTCCTGAGGAACGAGCTTCAGGGGTTATCAGGTGCAGCAGCAGTTCAGTGAAGTGGCTTTTTTGGGACAAGTAGATAAAGGAAATGGGGATGGGATGGGGTTGAAAAATAAAGGGTTTGTTAGGAAGGAGAAGCACGCTGTTGTGCTGCGGGACTTCTCTTACTGTCCTGCCGTATGGAAAGGAGGGACAATTCTGTAGCCTTTCTGACCATGTTCTCTTTTGTGTGGTTGTATTTGTTTTTAGAGTCATGATGAGGGTGGTCTGCTGTACATGGAAACGCTCACCTCTTTATTTCTCTGTGGGGACTTGGCGCATAACTCTGAAACATGTCATATGCATGTGTAGGCACCTAGTGGAGGTGGCCTGTTGGACGGGTCTGGTGGAATTACCAAACCATAGCAGATGATGATATAGATCCCTTCGGGTTGACCGCATGGCCTGGCATCTTGAATTTTCCAAGTTCAAGGTGGGGTGTCTAAGCTCTTTGGGGAGGAGAATAGTTTTGAGTTGAGCTGGTGGTGGTAGTATACTTTGGGAGTGCAGGCAAGCCAGCAGTGGAGCTGTCATTGTGCGTCCTGCCTTTTTGCATTTCTTTTTGTTGCCTCTTTAAGGCTGCTTGTTGTAGTCCTTCTGTGGCTGAAATGGAAGTTTCTTGTGCATGGCCATCTGCCTTGAGAGCTTGTACTTTCCTGAATGGGCTATTCCAGGCAAGCAATGGATTTCTTTCTTAGCCACTCTCTTTTATTTACCAATTTCCTTTTGTAGCTGTCTGTCTTCTTAACCGGGTCCCACTTTAATTAAAATCTGGAAAAGTGCTGGCCTCCTTCAGAAATGTTGCTGAGTCCCTCCTTTTGGCTGTGAGCAGATGCCTCTGTGTGGGTTGGGGTCCCCAGCAGGGTCCCCCCCAGGGAATTTTTGCAATCTTGGTCCAGCATAGTTAGAAGCTGCAATTACTACGTGGTCGCTAATTACCCCGGCCTAACATTAGATCAGTTTACAGAGGGAGCTTGGAGCCTGTCAGCAAAGGTCAGCCTGAGGTCCTCTCACTAAACAGCCCTCTTGTGATGGCTGTACAAGGGAAAAAGCATTAACGGGGGGAAGGCTGAAGAGCCAGCTCTGGCTGCAAGGTCTTTGCTGGGGGGATGGGAGAGGGAGAAGTGCTATTGATGACTGAAGAGGTCACAGAGGCTGATAACCCTTCTCACAGCGTTTCTCAGAAAGCCTGGAGGAAGGCGAAGCCCTTTCATTGAGAGGCCTTGCTTTAGAGAGGGTGAGAGGGATGCATGGAGGAAACCAGGTCGCTCCGCTCGGTGACTTAATGGTTGACTCTGTTGGAAAGATCAGTTCAGCGACAGCCTCTGAGAGGGGAAGTGGGGCTGAAGAGAGAGCTCCACGAATGTGGGGTGTCCTTTTTGTTACATCTTTTTACCACTTGTACTGTATTATTTGCCTAAAATTTTTCTTTTCATGGACTGTCCTATTAAAACCATAAATAACCTGCTCTAACATCATTTCCAGCAGTGATTGATATCTGAGGAATCACAGGTTTGGGCAGGTTGCATTGGCTCAAATACACATTAAATAGATAACGATTCGAATTTAAAATGTTTACCCCTGTATTGTCTACAATCACCCAGCCTATGGCCAGTGGGGCTTGTAGGACACGCTGGAAAGTAATGGCGGAAAAGACACTAGACTGGAGGTCTGAGTCCTGGTTTTCAAGCCCAGCGTTGCTTTCTCACGAGATGTGTCACGGTGGGTGAGTCTCCCTGCTTCTCAGAGCCTTAAAAATGAGGATACGGTCTTCGTTAGGTTTTATGCAAATGAAATGAGAACATTCTCTCTTTCCGTATGTGTATGTGTGTGTAATTATTAATAGCTGACACCTATTAAGCATCTACTGTGCTAAATACTCCACTGTCTTATTATTCCTTACACCAGTATGGGGCAAATGTGAGCTCTACGCCCCTTACATGTAGGATGAACTCAAAGCAGGTTAAGAACTTGCAGCTTTTCAGTGGCCTCCGTGCTGGGATGCTAGTCCAGGGCATACGCTTGTAGCCTATTTCATCCTATACTGTGTTATGTAGTGGAGTTTTTTGTTATTGACCCATTTCAAGGTGTTAGTTTGGTTCCTCTCTGATATCTGCCTGTTGGACTCAGTATTAGAAAAAAAACATTTGAAATGAGAAGGATTGGAAAGAAAAGAGTGTTCAGCTCGCCGTGGGTGGGTCTCTGAATTCCCTCAGTGGCTCGGTTCTAAGTGGCTCCATTCCAGTCATCTGTTCTTCCCTTCACTGGTTGGGACAGGCCTGGATTTCACCATAGCTCTCCCCGATCAAATCAGTGCAAGATCAGTATGCGGTGATGGGGGCCTCAGAGGCAGGGGTACGATGTGTTACATTGATAAAGTTCTTGCAGCCTGAGACATGGGCTTCAGAGCAGTTTCAGAACTCCATGTGCGATCTCGTTGCAGGTACAGCGTGTCTCCCTGGCCTCAGAGGCTCTGGCACTGCCAAGACCCAGGAGGACACTGTGCCATCCCGATGCTCCAAAATGGCCAAGGGACAGCACTGGGTTTAGTGATTGTCCCTCCATCACCTTAAGTGGGACTGCTATCTCCCACACTACTGTAGTTATGGATGTGTGCCCCTCTCTGGACTCGCTGAGTCTGAAATGGGCCCAGACTTAGCACTCTTTGATTTGTATAACAAAGGTACGGAAAGGAAAAGAACCCTGTCTTATTTTATAAATTAGGAAAGTTCAGCTAGAGAGGCCCAGTGAATGGGCTGTGGAAGCCCTGTCAGGGGAAGGTTTGGAGAGAGATCCTGGCCTCTGACTCCTGATTCCTCTTTTCTGGAGCCAGAGGAGCCCCAGGCCTGTGCGGGGAAACATGTTTTACTAAACTATTTTACTGAACTTCCACCCCCCGGGTGCTGACTAACACCACTTCCCCTCATATAACTTCACGTTCGTGTAATTAACATATAATTTGATACCTGGAAATTCATGCTGGGTGGAGCTGGAAAGGATTACTCAGCTTTTAGCAATTCAGACTCTCGGGCTGTAGAAGTCTGTGCTGCCTCCTGGTTCTGCTGTTACTGCTAGCTTGTTTTGCCAACATCTTGGCTACTTAATTCTTCCTTCTGTCCTGAGAAGATGAGTGAAATGACGATAGAGTAGGTTTTATCAGTTAAACTAGTGAAGAGTTGTTGACTTTTACATATGGACTGCCTGCTTCTCCAGTATGCGTGTTCTTAGCTTTCTTCTCCCATCGGCTGGTGGAGTTTGATGGTGCCGTAGTTTATTTCACTTCCTGCTTCTTCACTGAGGCAGTGCCATCAGTATTAAAAAATGCAGTAAGTAATTATCAGGGAAGAATAAAGATGAAAAATTAGAGCAATTTTGCAATTTAAATTTATTTACAGTGTATACTGGTGGTTATAGGTTTTGTTGGAGAAATTATTTACTGTGTTGACACATATTAATGTGGAGGGATCATAGTTCTTGATGTATATGATACCTGCCCATTTAAAGATATAAAGGCTGGGTAAACTCTGACCCGGAGCTGAGAATCAGCATAGTGGAAAGGCGATCAGGATATCTTGAAAATAAATCCGAATGTCCGCGTGCTTTGACAGAGGACATTTAGAGCCATACAGGAAAATTGTACATGATGTGAACTCAAAGGAAGGAAAAGAGTGAATCCCTTAAACAGCGATGGGAGATGGGTTCCAACTTGCGTGCCAACTCTCTGTGGTCACAGCTTTCTGATCCAGTGGATTGAGAAGGATCCCGAGTCCCGGCCCCAGCTGAGCATGCTCTCATCAGTTGGCTGCAGGGCAGGTAGGAGCAGGGAGAGTAGCTCAGAGGCTGGCCATTTGTTCCCTGCCCTGGATTGTGCTTGTGAGCCTCTCAGGGTTTGAGAACTTGACTTTGGAAAGCTTCTAAATTTGTTCCTAGTGGGTTGATTTATTTTGTTGAGGTCAAATTAGAGCTAATGGCCCTAATGGTTTACAATGCTCCTAAATGGTTCTTAGCACTTAGCCAGCCTTGGCTGGCCATTGTGGGCGGGTTTCCAAGTGTGGACCATATCATTCTGAGGGTATATTTTTTGTTGAAGTTGTTGTTGAGAGTACAACTTCTATGTGTGAGTGAGGTTAAAAGGTAACAGCAGAATTAGTCACACTTAATATTCAACTTTCTCTGGGTTTCAAATCCAGGGACGTGTTGGTTAACATGGGCCCCGTGGGCATATGGTGGATGAGCAGGGCATCCAGCTGGGAGTTCAGTAGTTGGTGATTGTCCTCGGCCACTTTGCCTGGGAGTGTGTTGTTCATGAAATGCAGTCATAGGGAAGCCTCAGATTTTCTCTGGCCCTTTCTGGTTGCCAGGTAGTTCCTGTGAGAGCAGGTAACCAGGTTAAACTAATCTCGGTGCATCCCTTCCAGCCATGCTGTGGTATCTGTGAGTTCATTGCAAGGTCTTTGGCAAGGAGATTATATTCTACATAAAACTGGCTCCAGTCTCCTGATTTCGGTGTGATTGGGAGTAGGCGGAGCAGACAGGTGTCTACAGAGGAGCTGCGTGTCTCTACTGGTCCACGGAATTAAACCATGCATGTGTATGCACAGGCGGGCTCTCTGGGCAGTGACCTCTCAGGGCTACTGGGTGCAGCTGAAAAGGCAGAGAATCAGGAGGGTAGGGGCTTTGCTACCTAAGCTGAGGTGGTGCAAAGGTAAAGGCAGGATTATTGGTTAATGACTTCTCCATGCTTTGATTGAGAAAAAAAGCTGCCTCCAGTTCATCTTTCTTTGGCCTATCAAGTCTCAGAGTAGTGCCCCCTAAGTTGCAAATGTGGTTTTGAAGACCAAGTCCAGTTGAATTCTCTTAGGGTAAAACCCTATTGGTCGCTATGGATTGAGCCAGAGCTCTTGAAGGTTGAGTGGGGGATGGGGGCTTTGCTTTCTGGTTGCTAATGGAATGGCTACTGGGTTCTTCTCAAAACTTGGATTCTTTTTTTTTCCTCTTGCACACTCTGAAAATACACTTTTAGTATATTTGCATGCTTTGTAGTCCTGAAGCTACCATACTTATTCTCAGGACCCAGTGGGTTTTCCCTTGAGCAGTTTGAAGAACATAATCTTCCTGTGAGTCGCCTACTTCTACTGAGAAAAATCTCCACATTCATCCAGTTCATCTTGAAAATAATATCACAGCATGTGAAAATCATATCACAGTCATCATTAACAGTGCTGTTAATCCAAAGACTTGGGTCTCAAGGCAGATGGCTGTGTTTGTGACCAAGAAGGAGTTAATTTCCACTGTTAATAAAACGAAGCTGGTGCATTGGGCGTGATAGAACTCAAGACATGGGCCCAGTGTAGCAACCAAAGTCACCATTGAGTGTTGTGTTGGCGGAAATGCATTCTAGAATCAGCCTTGACCATGTTCAGTTAGTTCCATGGCCACCAAGTTCTCCAGAGAAGTTTTAATTACAAACCAAGGTGATGTGGTTTCTTAAATGTGTTGTAACAAATGGATGTTAGTCCAAGTAGCCCTGAGCACCCCCTCCATCAATAAAACCCTCTAATTATCACATGGCGGGCTCTGAGGAGGAAATCTCAACGCCCTGAGTGTCTAGTCGGCTGTGCTTCCGGCCTCCCTTTCCTGAAGTTGGGGGCAGGGTGAGGGGTTGAAGGAGAGCCCTTTCCTCAGAGGCTCCCCGAGAGTGATGACACACCCAGGACAGGCTCCAATGCTGTCCCAGGGAGGAGCATGTTAATAGCCCCGGGGTGAAGTCTGCTTTTTGGTGGTGGGCTGGGGTTGGGAGTTTGGGGGAGGGAGGGTGGTTAAAATGGAAGACCTTGAAATGGCAAATCTTTATTAGTTTTGTAAACAGCTTTAGGAAGCGCTGGGAGCATCTTGCAGGGACCCTGCAATTATCATAATAAACAGTTTTATCATCTGCTTGGCAATCAATATTGTGGCTTATGCTGCTTTAGTATCTCAGTGGTATTGATTACTTTAACAACTGTGCTGCGGTCAGCTTCCATTAACCCCTGCTCTGCTGGCAGGGCCTGTGCCTCCCACGGTTGGAAGGAAGACTGCTCTGGTCCCAGCCCAGGCAAGCGCCAGAATTTGACAGCTGGCCAGAGAGTCAAAGATAGCTTTTATCTCAAGGCGCCCAACAGAAGGAAGAGTTTTAAACAGGGAATCTCGAAGCTAATGCGACTTTTTAAAGGCACCTTTTTTTTGTGGAGGCTGTGTATAAAACAATTAGAGCAGTGGGGTTTCAGCTGTGACTTGGGAATTTGAATGTTAAGAGCGAAAATTCCGATTCTTCCTGCGTTGGCTCTGTCCAGTGTTCCTCTCAACTCCACCTCCACCCTCCCCGGGGGAAGATGGACATGTGTGGAATTGAATTGAGGACTGCAGTGCTTATGCCCTTATGCAACAAGCATTCCTGAGACTCTTAAGCATTTGTTTTGCAATCCACATTTTACTTTTAGAGATAAGCCACTTCTTTGGGGACATCTAGTTCTGGGATTCAGGTTCCTCTGGACCAGTGAATGTCTGAAGTGCAGTGGTCCATCGTAAGATGACAGTATGCTAGAGAGATATTTCGGTGCCTCGTCAGTGTCTATCACTCTTGCTGATTGCCCCTGTCTCTTGTCTGGTTAATGTTTGCAATCTCCCTCTGGCCCAGTTTTAGTGAAGACTGTCATAAGGGTCTTCAGCATTGCAGACCCAACAGCAAAGGTGCTGTTCAACCTGAGTGACACTGACCTCTAATGAGAAGCCAGCTACCACATCTGAGAGTCAATTTTTAAAGTTGATGGGTTTCATGGAGTCTCTAGGGAGTGGAGGAGGAAGAGGAGGAGGAGGTGGCAATAGTTGGACTAGGAGGAGAGTGAATTGTGTTGGCAGCTGCCACCTTCCTGCCTGTCTTGCCAGGCTGCAGCCTGTGGCTTCCTTCTCCCTCATGGCTGCCCAAGAAAAGGCAGGAGTGGAAGTTTATCAGATGGGGAGGAGGCCAGTAGGTATGTGATGAAGGCGAGGGCTGCAGACTGAGCGTGGAGAACTGCAGGTAGCTACAGGCAAGGGGGTCGCAGGTGTGTGGGATTCTCAGCCATGGGATTCAAACCCCAACCAGATAAGGGTCCATATTAGAGAAGGTCGGGAAGCCAGGCCATAGAGTCTGGGCAGCAAATGTGTGGCAATAGGCTCTATCTGGTGAGGCCCCGGGTAGTAATAGCAAGACTTGACTTGGTATGAAGCCACAGGCTTGATGAGCCTGCAGATGGCAGTGAGTAGATAAACCTGTGCAGGTGAGGGCAGGGCCCCAGGGAGTAATGGTGGGTCTCCTCTGTTTGGAGGGGAACCTGGTGGGAGTGGTCCTCTACATGTGGTTGGAGAGTCTGCAGAGGGCCATGGCTTAAGCAAGCCTTCCCTCTTGACCCCACCCTACCAGATCTTCTCCTCCAACTGGGATGTCAAGGGATCTCCATCACTGTCTTGTGTCCTCATTCTCCCTCTGTCCAGGCTACCTTAGTTCCACAAATTGGAAAGTTTTATTTTAAGCATAATGCTCTTCCTAAGAATGTCACGTAGAACAATTATTGAGGTTCAGGAGGTGGGCAGTGGTTATCAAGTTGACCAAAGTTCCATTGTTTTCCATCATGATAGGGACTGTAGCTCGGAGGACTCCATAATGACAGAGGGCAGACTAGACTGCTCATGCCATAGAATAAGCAACATCTGTGATGGGAATGAAGCCAGTTCCCCAACTTTTGGTTTTACGTAGATTTGTGCACTTTGACTGGGTCATGGTGCAGTCATACTGTGGCCAAAATCACCCTTTATGTGACCCCACTGGTCACTTGAACTCTGCATTGATACTTGCCCTTCTAAGTTTGACCTCATTTGTGAGGAGCTCCTAGATGTTCACAGCTTTTTACTTTGTTTTTGCAAATAGCTTTTTGAGACGAGTGGTTGGACTGTCTCGGACGGTGGTATGGTCTGTGTGGTAGAGGACATTTTAGAGGGACTTGCTCTCCGCTGGCTCATGTGTTACATTTTGTTATGGCTGGAGATCCTTGCTTCAGCATCTGGTGCTTTACTAGGTGCTTTTCCAGGCACTGCAACACTCTAATCTACATAAAATGTTAAGACTTAGTCTTCCATCAAGGTTCTTGGCTGTGTGGAGCAAGCTGATGTTTGGTGTTATTTGTAACTCTGCTTTTTTAGGTGTGAGCAGTGAGATGTCTTTTTTGGGTCTTTGGTGTACTCAGATTTTCTTTTTTTATTTAGAAGATGAAATGTGATTTTGAAGGGTTTGGAAAGCTGATTCTCTTTCGGGGTATGATGTCTTCATCTCGAGAAAGGGAAACATGAATAGAAACCCAGAGACCGGGTCCTGGTCCCTGATTTGCCGCTAACCAGCTGGTGACCTTGCGAAAGAGTGACTCATAGTAGCCACTCTAATGTTTGCTCAATCTTTTTAAACCTGTAAAATCTGAATTATGATTCCCATTCTGTCTCCTTAACAAGACAAGATTGTTGGAGGTCAAATGAGAAATGAATATAAGAATGTTTAAAAATGTGTAAACCACTGTATAAATGGAAGGAGCATTGTTATTTGTTCCTGGGGATGTTGGAGCCGGGTATGACTGTTTTTTTGGTCAAATGCTAATGCTACTGTGAAAAAGTCCATTGCAAAGAGTATTTACCAGGAGCCCGCAGCATGGTGGTCGGTGTGTGTGGGCGCACTTGTGGCAAGAAGCCCACTTATCATTGGGCCATCCTAGTTGCTGATGAGTTAGAAGAACCAGCCCAATGGGAACCAGCTCAGTTCAGACTTTACAAAATAATTAAGGTGACTTATAAAACATTCACACTGAGATGAAAGACAGTGAGCTCAAAAACAATGGTTGGTAAACATTGCCTTGTTTTGTAAATTCACTGAAAGTGTTTATAACTATTTTTTAACCCATTAAATCAACAAGTGGAGGCTTTTAACTTATCAATGGATATGTTTTTCTTTTTTTGTGTGTGTGTGAGGAAGATGAGCCCCGAGCTAACATCCATGCCAATCCTCCTCTTTTTGCTGAGGAAGATCGGCCCTAAGCTAACATCTATTGCCAATCCTCCTCCTTTTTTTCCCTTTTCTCCCCAAAGCCCCAGTAGATAGTTGTATGTCCTAGTTGCACATCCTTCTAGTTGCTGTATGTGGGCTGCCACCTCAGCATGGCTGGACAAGCGGTGTGTTGGTGCGCTCCCAGGATCCAAACCCGGGCCGCCAGTAGCAGAGCGCGCGAACTTAACCACTAAGCCACGGGGCCGGCCCCTGGATATGTTTTTCTTAATCAGAGTTTGGCTCCAAGCTCTTATGTAACCTTAGGCTGTTCCATTGGGCTCGTTTTTGCTCAGTAATGATAGTGGTAGTTACCAGGTATGAATGTGTCGGGTCCTGTGCCCAGAGCGTGATGCATATCGTCCCTTCCTATGTTCTTCTTGACGTTAGCAGATGGTGGTGCTTGGTACCTTCTAAGGGTAGGCGTAGGGGTGAGGTCAGCAGGTGATTGAGTTTTGAAAGCAAGATTTAGAAATAGGTGGGGCCTAAAGGACTTCTTAGCAAGTCCTTGAGTCTCTTAAAGAAATCAGAACCCATATTTCTATGAAAATAGGCTTAGCTTGCCATGAACATGTCAACTCAAGGCTTCTGAGAAGCTTGGCTCTGGCCAATGCTGTTCTTTTTTCAGAAGATGCTCCTGAACTGGGTAAAGACAGAACTTTCTTTTTTTAAAGAAAAAAATTATGTAAAAATAAAATCATATGATGAACCCTATCACCTAGACTGACCAACAGTTCACATTTTGTTAGATTTGTTGAATCTTTTTGTTAGTTGGCTTTGATTTTAAATCCCATCAAAGAGCTCATGATGCTTCTTCATTTTCCTAGGTGATAATATTATGTTTACATAATAAAATTAACAAATTCTTAACATCATCGAATCCCAAATCGCTGTTCAAACGTATCTGATGGTCCCCAGTTGTGGACCTTTTATAGATGGTTTTTAGAATTGGTATCCAAATGAGGTCGACACAGTGCATTTATTTGTTTGGTTCTTAGGTCTCTTAATCTAGAACGGCACCCCCACCCCCCACCCCTCCTCCAGCCTCCATGTGTGCCTCCCGACCTGACCCAGCCAGCCCATGGATTTTGCAGGATAATGGGGAGTGGCTACGTGTGGTAGAAAGAGCGTTGTTAGTGTGGTGTGAATGTACCCAGGTCCTCTTCCTAGCTCTGCCACTGACCAGCTCTCTGACCTTGGGCAAACCACCAGCACCCCCTGGGGTCATTATTCTTGTCCATCAAAGGAGGCAGTAAGACTGAATGGCCTCAAACACAAACATTTTCATTATGACCTCCCCAAAGAGATCAGGGACCACTTGCTACCAGTCCTTATCCCAATTTTTGTAATTGAGAATTTCTTGGTGCTAAATCATCTTGAGCAATTGGCTTGTTCTTTTTTCTCTTGGACATTGTGAATAGTGTACCTAAAACAAGGCTATTATGTTTTTCTTCTGGACTTTTAGAAAGCTTAGAGCCATATTTATGGCTCAATGAGTTGTTTATTACTGTGTGCATTTTAAGCTTCATTTTTGGCTCAAATTTTCCTCCACTTTTGTTTGTTTCTTTCTTCTTTTGCCCTGGCCTCAATTTGTGCTATGATGTTGTACTGTATATTCTTGTGAGCAGTATAAATAAATAACTGTGTGCTGGGTATTCTTATGTGACTCTGACTAGTCTGTAAGCTCATGGGGGCCGGAGTCCCTGTCTTAGATGCTCTCTGCTTTGTTGAGCCACAAATTAGGTGACCAGTAAAAGCTTACTGATAGATTTTGGTTTGACATATTGTCATCACTTACGTACCTACTTTCTATTTTAGTGGTGAAGAGTTGTTTGGAGCAGTATTAATTTTGTGACTGTGGCCTGGTTCTTCTCTGATTCACATTTTATATGGCAAAGTGGTCTGGTGAGCCACCCGTCTGGTGGTGGTATTTTTGTAGAACCTGTCTTCTTGAGTACCTCTTTGCTTTTTTTTTTCGTAGGCCTTTGGTGAGTGAAGCGATATTTGCTGGGCAAACAGTTGGGGTGGGAGGGATCTTAACTGCTAAAACAGTAGCCATTCTACGCATTCCAAAGAGTTCATCTCTGGTTCCAGCCTTGGACACAGGGAGCGCTGTGGTTGGGATGTTTAGGGTGATGGAGGTGGATGAATCAGAATCTGTCATCTCCTATATCTGGAAAAAAGTAGACTGGACAATCAGAGGTACTTCATCTTCTCTTAGGACTCAAGTGTGAGTGAGCGAATTCTCTCATTGACTCTCACTCAGCCTTTCTTTGCTGTTTGGGAGAGTCTGTGCTAACCCTCAGTGAGGCATTGGTCCTAGCTGGCTCTCTCCTTTACCTCCCAGGACCTCTGCCTCCTCGATTGTCCAGGAGAGAGAAGGATGTTCATCCTGGAGTGTTAGGGGAGGATCTGAGTTCATGCATTTTGAGCATCTAAGCACGGCCTGGCACCAAGTGGACACTCAGTAAATGGTGGGTGCCTTCAGGATCATCTCTACTAGTGGTTGGGGGACATATTTACGACTATTGCTCGGTGGCCTCCTCTTTTCTTGTTTGTTGACACTTGGAAAGGGATCCTTTAAGCATTGGTTTTGAGGGGCTGTGGGGCTTGGTTTTGAGGGCTCCTATTCTGGGTTCCTGGAAAACTTCCCTGTTATCCACAGAGAAGAGCTGAGGAGCCCTGGTTGGTTGAAGGAGCCCTGCTGATGTTCCCCTTCCAGTTGGATGCTCTGCCAAGCCAGCAGTGTGGCATTTATCCTTTCATTGCTGTGTTGAGGAGAGCGCTTCCCATCCCTTGCTCCGTGTGGACTTAGTCCAGAGGAAGGCGAGACCCCTGGGGGTCCTGGATGTGGCGAGGAAGTTGAGGCTCAAGGCTTGCAAGTTTTCTTCTAATGGAATTTCCCATCACTTACTGCCCTGCTGATTTCTGATCAATGAAAATGAAATTGCATCACCTCCTCAGAGGCTCCACGTATGCCTGCTGCTTCCAGCTGTGTCAGTTCCGGTAAAATAATCTCATCAGGCGTGCGAGAGGGTAATAGGAAATAAAAATAAAAACCCACAATTAGCAAGAGGCCTTGCAGCTGAGTAACACTTTCCATCCCGGAGGCAGAAAAGGCTGGGTAGTGATGCTTAGGAAAGATTCCCTTTAAAAAAAAAAAGAAAAGAAAATTCCTAGTCCTTTTCTTCTCCCTGCTGCTTTTCCTCACTGCACCTGAACTCTTGCCTCACCCAGATGTGTGTGCGCTTTAGAATTGTGCACAGGTTTTTCCTGCCCTACTTCTGAGGTCAGTAGAATTGCTGTGTGATGGGCACATGTTGGGGTGGCATTTGCTTTTCCTTCTCCCGAGTCCCCTCAGAGAGACACCAAATGACTTCTAGACATTCTAGCTTCTCCCACTGACCTGTGACAGGGAACCAGATGGTCGGCCGGGGGGGGGGGGGGAAGCAGGCAGCTTGAGGCCAAGTTAGGGCTGTGAATAGACTTCTCAGAGTTGGTTCATTTTAATTCCTAGACTTTTTGCTTCAATTATCAGTCCATTAAGAACAAGACTCCCCCCTCTGTTATTCCCTGACACTCCCTGTACCGTGTCGTGAACACGAGGCTCTGTGAAAGGGCATTGCTTGGTCGTGTGGAAGATGGGCCGAGCCACCTCCCCGTGGAGTGCAGTGAACGTGGGGATACGCCAACCCCAGCGCCTCTTGATGAGACTTGGGGAGGTCCAACACTGCCCCTGGAATATTCTGCCGCTTACGTGCACGGAGCCTGTCAAGTTACAGAGTTCGGCCTAAAGAGGAGCCAAGGCCAAAAGAAACCAGGATGGGTAATACAACGGGGAGGTGAGGACGTGGGAAACCTGTTGGATCACTTGAGAGGAACCAGTAGAAATGAATCACATTGTCTCTTGTCTCTTGTCAGCTTGACAGCATCAAAGGAGAAAAAATGCTTGTGTGAAGGCCAATTCAGTGGTTCTGAAAGTTTCTCATAGGTATCTGAGGGACAGCATGCCCTTCATCCTGGGGGAGAAAATCTTGAGCTGTCAGGAAATGGTCGATCTCAAACATCCTTCATCTTCCTTTAATTGGTGACTCCCATGTGGATTGAGGGCGAGACCCCCGAGGGGACAAGGTAGAGGTGAACTGAAATGTGGGGGCCATGGTGTCCCCGGCACCGTAGAGTCTCAGGGCAGTTGCACAACTTGCCACACTATGTGTTGCAATAGTCGAAGCATGTTTTTAAATGCAGTGGATGTCAGAGGTCATCGCTGACCACATCTGGTTAATAGGAGGACAGATTCTGGCAGTGGAACAGGAAGATTCTGGAATGGGGGAGCAATAACCTAGATAATTGTGTTGATACAGTGAATCCAGCAACCGTGTGAAGTGCTAAGTCTGTCCCCACCAACACCATGATCATTGCCATCCGGGTTCTTATTTCGCATGTCTGGACTCTAAAGAGAGAAGCTAGTAGGAGTCTGTATGGATAAGAGGGATGCTGTGTATATTGTAGGCACTCAGTAAGTATTTGTTGTGTGAATGAATAAAAATCAGTAGAGCGGCTGGTGAGTTTTTGGCTAAGCATTATGCACAGGAGCTTAAAACTAAGAGCAGTGGGGCCAGAACCCCAGTGGCCTCATTATTGTGGCCTAAGGAATCACCCCGTTAACTGGCCCGGTTGGTTCCTCAGTCTTAGCCTGGCTTAATAAGGAAATCTTTCGGAGCTGCAGGAGCAGTTTCCATAACTTTCTCTTGTTCTGGCGCTGTCCAAGATTAGGACTGCTGGCTAAAAGTTTTGGTGGAATGAGCACAGAGCTCTAGGGGCAAAAGGAGAGAGGGTGCCACCTCAGAATGGAAGCCCAAGTTCTTTATGTTAACATGCATTTTTCATATGTTTATGTGTCTCCACAAATATGTTTCTCCTCTCTCATTTTAGACACTTAGCACAGGGTCTTGATCGACATTGATCACATTTTATGACTTGAACTGGCAATTCGCCCCCAGGGATCAGACCTAACCAGGGTGTTCAGGAAGCCATTAAGGAAAAATACATAACCACACTCGTTCCCAAACTCAATTGTTGGGTCTTCGCAGGGCTTGGATAAGAGACTTTCAAGCATAATTAATCTAAGTACTATTTAACGTGGCCTTGGTGATTCTTCAGGGCAGCTATTGACCCAAAAGCAGCATTTGGAGCAGCAAGAGGAGAGAGACCGTCTGGTCCATTTTTGCTGAGCTTGTGAGGGTGTAATTATTCCCCACAGTCACTTGGTTCCTTGGGAGGCTTCCGGAGGGTTAAGGAAGTGCGAACTCTTGGATCCTTACACTTGAAGAAGAAATTCTCCTTTGTTGTTTTGCCTAATTCCCAGGGCCACTCTTTGAAGTGGCCAATGGTAAATATGTCTCAATCTGTTTTTCTTGATTAAAAGTAACAGGGCAGATAATGGGCCTCCTAATGGCCACGTGGGATGGAGAAGGGGCCAGGAGGAATAAGACACACAGTTAAGTTTCTCTCCCCCCACAACCCGCACACCCACCCACCACCCAATGGGATTTTAAGCTTTGGAATTTGGAAGTCCTTCAAACACGCTCAGAGGGCAGACAGAATCTGCACCCTCTTCCATCTATCTTGAAGCCCTCCAAGGTCCTGATGGCTGTTCTTGCTGCTGTTCCACTCTGCCATAAGGAGGGGAATTGAAATTTGAAATAACCCCTTAGGCCCCTAGGGATTGAGGACTGCCCAATATGAAATACGCTTCTCAAATCTTCAGTTTAGTAAAAGGAAGCTATTGAGGAGGAAACTCTGTGATGGAATCGCCATCCGCAGTGTACCCTCCAAAGAGGCAGTCGGGGGGACGCTTGGCACACACAACCCACGGGGGTATCTGAGGGCTCCCAGCCAAGGTACACCCTTCCTGAGGCACGAGGAAGACCCCGTGCAGTGGTTCTCCCTTTGTATGGCCATCCCCTCTTCACGCCCTTGCCAACGGCTGGGCCTTATAGCTTCGGTTCCTGCTTTACTTAGTGGTGCCTCTTGCTCCCTGCTGTTTGAAAAGCTGTTTATGCTAACGAGCCAGGGAAGATCTGAAGAGCTTGCTGTGCCTGCGCTGGTGAGAGGCCCTGTGTGTGTGTGTTGCCCCATTAATGAACCTTCGAAGGGCAACCCTTGTTTGTTTTGTCATAGTGCCAATTCCAGAGCCTCGTGCCAGAGTGTGCTGCCAGTGGTGAGCCCACCGTGTGGCCTTCTTCCTGCTGAGAGGAAAACACACTGCTTTTTTCAAAGGGTCATTTTAGAGATGCCCATTGAGGGAGACTTTCCTTCCCCAAGGGCACCTCTCACCTGGCCCTTCCTGGGCTTCCCCAGCGTCCCGTGAACAACAGGTGGTGGGGTGATTGGAGAGCAGGGATTTCCTCTTTCCAGGAAAGTTGGATGGGTTTCCCAGGCGCTGCCCCAGGACCAGAGAAAAGCAGCTGTCACAGGTTACTCATTTGTTCTCACGTACGTCAGATCCGTATAAAGGAAAGCTTAAGGCTCGTGGCTGCTTCTACCTGCATTCCTGAGACAGCAAGTACAAACGAAGAACCTGGCCAAGTTCAGTTTCTCTTGGGTTTGTGCGGCCTTGAGCTACAGCGGTTACTCCTACTGTTCAAGTGAAAGGTTCTACTGACTAAGAACTGCTAATAAGAATTCAAGAACCGTCCTAGACTCATCATCCTGTTAAACTAGGGATCATGGCTTTGATAACCGTTTCATTGATCAGCTATTTAAGATGGCTGTCATGAGGGCTGCCTCTGTTGACTTCAGACCTTCTGTAATTTTGGAATAGAAAATAAGAAATCTAATGCTGGAAACCACAAAACCCTGAAATACTCAGGTATCATACCTGAGCCTCAGACTTAAGATGATTGGGTCTTTGGTGATTAGTTAACACGTCATGTTGAGATCAACACGCTCCCACTAATGTTATTTAAGGTGTCTCCTAGAAAGAGAAGTTGTGCTATTCATCAAGAGTTTTGTTCATACTGCAGGCTCAGCATGGTGCTAGGAGATGAACAGAAATACAGGCTGATTTTGGCCCTCAAGCAGCTTATAGTCAAGTTGTAGAGATAAAAGTAATCGAAGTGAAACAAGGAGAGGTTGTTTCAGTGACAAGCAGTGTGGGGATGATTACTGAGGAGTGCAGAGAGGAGAGAGGTTGGTGTGGGCTTGAGTGATGGGAGGGGGTTTTATGGCCTCAGTGGAACTTGAACTGTGCTTGGTAAAGGATGTCCAAGGTTTGGATAAACGTTGGGGAAGAGAAGGGACATCCTAAGGGCATGAGGCTGCAGAACAGAAGCAAGAATGCATTAGAATGTGGAGCTGATGGGGAGGAGACCCTCCTGTTGAGGGAAGTGAGAGAGATGATTGAGTGGGAGTGTGGGGTAGATTTTTAGAGTATAAGTTTGAATATTTTGGCAGTTGGCTCTTGTGTGGGAAAGGCACTGGATGCATATGACTATTCATATTGGGAAGGCTAGACGAGTCTTTCTTTTCTGTTTTCTGGAATCAAAGATGGTACCAAGAGTTCCATCCAGAGAGACCAGAGTGGTCAGGGTGGGGCAGTTCCGTGTGGACATGTTGAGCCATGCTGAGTGTTGAGTGATGGAAGGCCAGCCACTTACAGACATCTTGTGGTCTGCTTAAAGTATGAGATGCATATTCAAGCGATAAGTCAGGAATGGAAATTTTTGTTTTGGGAGTCAACTCATAATTTCCGTAATTGAAACCACAGAAGTAGTTAAGGTAGTTGATGTACAGAGATAAGAGCAGAGAGCCTAGGGAAAAAAGTATGATGATGGTTAAATACTATAGGAGAACAGAGAGGAGAGATTTCTGTGGGTTAAAGTAATAGGGAATTTTATTGAGTAGGTGGAAAAGCGCATCCATGGAGAGCTGTAGGAGCGGGAAGAGGGGCAGGCAATGTAGAGATCGCAGAGGTAGCAGGAGAGCCAGAAAACTACATCAGAGAAGCAGAGCAGGGAGAAAATTTCAAGGTGGGGTGGTCAGCAGTTTTGAATGCAGGGGAAATCGAAGCTGATGAAAGTAGAGGAAAAGCCATTGGCTGCCATGAGGAGGGCACTGATGACCTTGGAGAGAGGACCAAATCTTGGAGATGCTGGGCCATCTAATCCACCTGAAGCAGTGTCCAGCCCTCCCCTTCAGAGAGCCCAATCCTATATTCCGGGCTGGGGCCTGGCAACTGTGTGTATCTTCACTAAGCTCCACGGTTGGTTCTGCTGCACAGCAGAGCTTGAGAACTGTTGATGTGGCATGGCTCTCTATAAACACACAGAGGAGGAGGAACTCACCTGGCTGTAGAAAACTGGTATTGGGGAAGCGAAGCAGTGGGCAAAGTCCTTTTGTTTAAAGGAGTTGAGGTCCGAGGGAAGGACAGAGAGCATTGTCTGACGGGCGGTGTAAGTGGGTCAGACTCTGATCCAGGAGCTCATGGGGTAATGGAATATGGTAGAGACTCAAGTGGGAGGGATTGCCAGTAAAATCCTATAAAGCCCTTGTGTTAATCGTCGTGGAAAAGACAACACACCCCTCCCATAGAAATAACAGGCAATTCACAAAAGAAATATAAATTGCCTATAAGTATCTGCAGATGGGTTCTGTCTTCCTAGCAAAAAATGTAAGTTAAAATGAGATGCCATTATTGCCTGCCAAATTGGCAACATTTTTTTTTTAACAAAATAATGCCGACTATTGATGAAGGTGCAGAGAAATGGATGCTCATGTGCCAATGTGAGTGTGATTTGGAAGAACTTTCCTAGAGGGCAGTTTGGCATGTGCCAGAGAGCCTTAAATGTTCCCAGCTTTTGAGCCAGCAATTCCACTTCCAGAAATATGTCTTAAGGAAATAGAGACAGAATGTTGTGTAAGAGCCTGGGTTTCAGAGTAGTAAGGGAGGCTCACCTGGTTCCAGAGGCTGCCTTAGCTAGTATGTGACTTAGAGTAAGGTACTTAACTCTCTAAGCCTCACTTTCCTCATCTGTGAAATGGGCTGTTGCCCAGGTTGAATGAAATAATGTATATTTAAAAAGTGCTTAGAACCACACCTGGCCCTACTAAGTGGGTAGTCATGGAGCCACTACTTATTTTTATTAGTTATTTTGTTATTACATGTGCACCAAGATTTATGAGAGTTTATTGCAGTATTAACAGCAGAATATTAGGAATTGCCTAAATGTCCAGTAATAGAATTTAGTGAAATTATGCTTTGTCCCTAGGATGCCGTATCCATGCAGCCATTAATTCTAGCTTATGAAGAATATTTAATGTCATGGGAAAACGTTCATGCTAAATTAAGTTAAAAGGGCAGTCCACATAAGGAGCAGTGCGATCTGAGGTTGGTAAAGAAGATCTGGAACGATAGACGTGCAGAGGTAAAAAGCCTAAAAACTATCTGCCTACAAAGTGGTTCTCTGGCTGGTGGAATTACAGGTGATTTTATTTTAGCTATTGAGTCTTTCTGCATATATTCAATTTTTTTTAAGAATGAACTCATACTACTTTAATCAGGAGAAATTATTTAAAATAAATTTAACGTCATGAGATGCCAGATTGAAACCGTGTTGGGCCAGGTGGCACATTTTTACATCATCTCCTGGGTTTTGCAGCCTAAGAGCAAGAATGGAGAGATCAGAAACGGGATCTCTTGAGGGGGATTTTGAGGAAGTTGGAGGAGGTGAAAAGTTGTGGGTGCTGCAAAGAAAGCAATGAAGTAGTTGCTTACAGTTCGTGTGGGAAGGTACCCAGTTTACCGGGGAAAGCACCAAGGGGTGAGTGCAGATGCGGTGGGTGAGCTGCCTACCTTTCTGCCAAGTAGGAGGGACAGTTGATGCAGTGGGGTAGTTAAAGCTGCTGTTTTTGGTGAAAGGCGTGCTGCTTCACATCTGGGGGGTGGGGATCAGTGCTTTATGGTGATCAAATCCAAGTCAGGAGAGAGCCATTCAGGCCATTGATGGACCAAAGATGCTGCTCTTCTGTCTTCAGGGTGTGGCAGAAAGGCCTCAGGGTGGATGCTTAAGTAGCTACCTGTTGGGATACAAATACTTGAATAGTTGATTAAATTGTCCCAGATGCTTTTTGAGAACAGGGCAGAGTATAGGTAATAGCTGGGTAGTTTTGCTTTTTATTATTGTATCCATAGCTTTGGTGCTTGTTGAACTGTGGGTGTATCTACATAGAGAATAAAAAATTCTGTTCCCTTAAATACCAGCTCATCTCTTCCAATACCCACAGACTGGGTGCCTAGACCTGCTCTGCTTCTGATCTCACGACTCCCTCCTCTGTCTCTCCACGACTCTACTACAGTCAGAGCATCACTTCAGTTGTGGATTCCCTGCAGGATGGACTGAGCTAGCACTTTTCACTTCCAGGCTGATTTATGTTGATGCTGGAAAGAGCACAGATGCACTTATTAGCAAACATGAAGCCCAGGGCCTGGACGATACTCGGGGCCTTCCGGGCAGTGGGCCTCCTGCCACACGAGGACCTGTTTGAGCCTGTGTGTGTTCTCTGACCTTGCCATAGTTACAACATAATTCTTAAGGCTACTGGAAAATTGCTACCACGAGGATGGAATCTCACCTATTTATGCTTTAACACTTATTGACTTACTTGCAGCAGCGATATACAAATACAGTTATTGTATAAAGCACGGAGTGGAATCAGATATGGTTCTTCAGTGGATTCCAAGCTCAAAAAGTGAGAGTATTATTTCTTTGCCCCTTGAATGAAGTTTCTACTTATCTCAGAATCTGGGTTGCCTTGGGTTTTTTGTTTGTTTGTTTTAGGAGGTGGGGATAGTTTATTCACTGTTGTGTATTTGTTGTGTATTTTTCTTTAATATGTTTTAGCCTAGATTGAGCAATGCTCACCCTCTGTAGGTTGCTGGCGTTGTTCTTTTCTATGGTGGCTTCCCTTGTCCTTATGTTTAGAATTGCTTTTCACCAAGTTAGGGAGATCTATCTGAGTCAGGATCACAGATGTTTGGGGTAAATGTCTTTTAGTATGTGTTACTTGAAATTCTGCCCAAGTCAGAATGCCCATGTGTCTTCTCCAACTAGGGGGCTCTTTCTAGAACCTCCTGGCTGGAGGAAGGAACTTTTCTGTTCTTGTCTGTCTCCACCTCCCTATCCAGCCTCACAACCACAAAAAGTTGTGCCCGCGATGAATGTCATGTGAACATAAGGATATGGGGATCAGGGATGATTGGCTGTTCATATGTATTTTTGGAGGTTCAATATGTAGAGTTCTTATACTGGACAACTGTTTTTCCTTTGTTTTGACATAATTTCAGATGTACAGGAGAGTTATAATAATAGAATAATTTTCATATCTTTCATCCAGACCCCCCATGTTAATATTATCTTATATTCTGTCTGTCTGTATGTATACACAAATACACACAAACACAAATACACAGTCTTTTCCTAAGCCATTTGAAAATTAAGATATCATGCCCCTTCATCTCTAAATATATCAATGTGTTTTTCTTAAAAAACAAAGATTTTTTTTATATAACTACTCTGCAGTTATCAAAATTAGGAAATTAACATTCATATACTACTATTATTTGATCTGCAGACCTTATTCATATTTTGTCCGTTGTCCCAATTATGCCCTTTATAGGAAAGAAAATCCCAGATTGTGTTACGTTCATTTGTCTTGTCTCTTCAGTCTCCTTTAATCGGAAACAGTTCTTCAGTCTCTTTCTGTTTCATGACACTGACATTTCTGAAGAGCATAGGACATTTCGTAGACTGTCCTCAATTTGGATTTGTTTGGTGTTCCCTCATGATTAGAGTCAGGTTTTGCCTTTATGGCAGGAATGCCAGGGAAAGGGATGTTGTGTTCTTCTCGGTGCCGCCTCTCAGAGGGCACATAATGTCTCTTTGTCTTGGTCTTGGTGATGTTAACTTTGATAATGTGGTGAATATGGTGTCTGCCAGGTTTCTCCACTGTAAAGTTATTGTTTTTCCTTCTGTAATTAATAAATATCTTATGGGGAGATATTTTGAGACTGCGTAAATATCCTGTTACTACTCAAACTTTCGTCCACTGGTTTTAGTATCCATTGATTCCTTCCTGAATGGGTTATTATTATGATGGTTACCAAATGGTAATCTTCTAACTCCACTATTCCCTCTGCATTTGTTAGTTGGATTTCTACTCTAAGGAAGAACTTTCCTTAATCTCACATTTGTTTTTCTTTAATTTATAAAAGCATAGAATTATGGATTCTTATTTCACACGTTGGGTTGTAATCCTTTACTCTTGTGTAATTTTCTTGCTCAAATTGTCCCAGGTTGGGGCAGTGGGAGCCCCTGCAACCTGCTCCTGTGTCTTTTTGGTACACTCTCTTCATTCTCAGAGTACTTCCTTGTGTTCTGGCTCAAAAAGATGCTCCGGGCTCATCTTGCACTCTCCCTGCCTCAGCCCAAGAATTGGCCATTTCTCCAAGGAGCCCTGGTTCCATTTAGTGGAGAATGGTTACACCGGATATTTCTTCACCTAAGAGAAAAAGAAACAGAGTGTGTTAAGGGATCATCTTTTTTCCTCTTGAAGTGTTATAATTTCTCCCAATACCCTAATTTTCCCCATAGTTTTATTGAGCACCTATTACATCTTGGGTGTGAAGGATACAGAGATGAATGAGACATGGATCCTGCTCTCAAGGTGCTCACAGCCTAGTGGCAGAGATAGACCCATCAACAGATAATTGCAGCAGTATGATAACCCCAGAATTGCAGTGGGCCGCCGTGCACTGTGGGAATCACAGAGGAGGAGGGTAAAGCTGATTGAGTAACCCAGTCGATAACCGAGGAATGAAAAGAATCTTCACCTTTCAGAGGACCTGAGAGGCTGCCTGATGGGACCTCTTGGCCACAGCAAAATTCCCTTCTCCATTCATGAAACCAGGGAGAGCAGTATTTCACAGAGTCAGCATTCCATTTGGGAACCTGGATCATCTTGAGAAAGATTTTCATTTATATTGAACTGAACTCTAATTCTGTATAAATGCTCCTCATTACTCCTACTTAAACCCTGAAGTTAGGTAGAAGACATGTAAGTGGTCCTCACTGTTGGTGGCAGGCAAGACTTTGCTTGGTTGGGAACAGTTGTCTTGCTCTGCAACAGGAGTTTTCTGCGCTCTTGAGCTGTTTCTGGTCAGCCCTTCCGACCATGCTCCAGTTCGTTTGTCAGTACCCCTCTTATGAGATTGCCCCAAGTGGGAAATCAGAACATTCTTCCTGCACACAGAGAAAAGGCTGGGGCTGTGAACCTACTGAGTTTCAACAGGTACCGTGTACACCTGTATCCAGAGGACACATTTACATCTTTGGCCACCATGTCAGCTTTGGGCTTCCACTGAGTTTGTGGTGAAGTAACACTCCCAGATGTTTTTTGCATGAACTCCCGTTAATCCAAGTCTCTTCCCTCCTCAGTTGGTTTTACGAATTGCCTGAACTTAAATACAGGGCTTCCTATTTATCCTTTCACAATGTCATCTTGTTCGTTTGAGCTTGTTGTTCCATCTTGTGGAGGTCTTTTTTTTAGTCTTGCTTCCAGCATTTAGCATATTAGTTAGTCCTCTTAGCTTTATGTGCTCTGCAAATTCGTGTGTGTGCCTGGTCTCGTCCCTCAAGTTGTTGGTTTAAATGAAGGGAACAGGGACAAGACAGAACCCTGAGGCATGTCACTGGACACACTGAGTGGAGACTTAGGTAATGGCTATAAAATCGCCCGGACTTTATTATCTGAAAGACCTTTTGCTATCCTGGATACAAAGAAATGATAAACTTTGGGATACCTTATTAAAATAAAAAACTCTCTACTGCATTTATCAGATCATTGAATCTAAGCGAGGCTATTTTTCAGTTTATGTGCATTTTCTTACTGAACCTATAGCTAAAATTCCTCTGGACCACTTTTTTTTTTCATTTGATGCTATTTAGCAACTGTTGAATCTGTTCTAAAACTGAGAGGAACTTGGTCTCACTCTCCCTCTCGCTCTCTCTCTCTAATCTACAACATATCCTTTTAAATTTAATATCATTACTTTATCCAAAATAATGTACCCACACATCATTCTCTCCCCTTCTCTTGCTTTATATTATTTGAGTGCTTTTCACCACTTAGTGTTACATTTGCTTGTGGTCTCTCCCCCACAAGAATGTCAGCTAAGCCCTGTTTATCATCGATTCCCTAGCATCTGACATATAGTAGGTACATGGTAAATATTGAATGAATGAATGAGTGAATGAATGAATACAATTCTTGATTTACAGTTTCTGGAATCTGCCTTTTTTTCTTTAAGACAGTCAGGATAATAGGCCTACCATACAGTTCTTTGCAACAGCTTCTCCCATTCCCTTCATCCTATCTCTCCTGTGTGAAGATTTTCAACCATTTTGAGTCTATTTTGAACTCTGCTCCCCCCACCACTCCCAAGTCAGAAAACGGCGTGTGTGTGAATTGGTGATGTTCTTTTACATCACAATCCTGGTATCCTATGGTCTTAGGACAGTCCCCGGGTACATAAAGATTGAATGAGAATATTGGCTTGGAACATTCTTGAGTTCTCTTTGAGAAATCGACACTAAAGAAAAACGTAGGAGAGTGGCTAAGAGCACAGACTCCACAGCCAGACTATGGTTTTGTCTCTAGGCTGCACAACCTTGGGCAACCTCAGTTTTCCCATCTTTAAAATGGGGATAAAAATAGCATCCATCTCAGAGTGGTTATGAGGATCAAGGTGGTGCCCTACCTGCAGGCCTTAACATGGTGTCTACCTCAAGAAGCCATGGCTTCTCTTATGATGGTTTTAATTTTAAAAAGCTTTGGGGGGCCGGCCCGGTGGCGCAAGCAGTTGAATGCACGCGTTCTGCTTCGGGGGCCCAGGGTTCGCGGGTTCAGATGCCGGGCGCGCACTGACGCACTGCTTGTCACAGCATGCTGTGGCGGCATCCCATATAAAGTAGAGGAAGATAGGCATGGTTGTTAGCTCAGGGCCAGTCTTCCTCGGCAAAAAAACAGGAAGATCAGCATCTGATGTTAGCTCAGGGCTGATCTTCCTCCCCCCAAAAAAAAACTTTGGGACATACAAGCACGAAGGAGGAAATGGAGTCGCCCATAACCTCATCCCCTAGCAATTACCATTGTACAAAGTTTGATATGAATCTCATGTATTTCCATATGCAGACCTCTATATACTTCCTTCACTTAGCATCCTGTGTGACCATTTTCCCACGCCTGTAAATAGTTTCTTTAAAAAATGATATTTTATAACATCCTATGGAACTCTAGGCACTGTAATTTATTTAGAGAGTCCCTTGTTTTGCCAGATTATTGCCATCTTTTTTTTTTATCTGCTATAAATGTGATGAATAATCTTCTATCTCTATGCATATCTTGGGTTGTTTCCTAGAATGGGGGAATTGCTGAGTCAAAGGGCATGTGCATTTTTGAGGCTTTTGGTACCTTCTGCCAAATCGCCTTCAGGAAGATGGTGCTCATTGACTCCCCTCCAGCGGAGCAGGAAGCACCCGGAAACCGTGCTGCTTGCCCGCTGCGTGCTTCTCTCTGGCAATGCCGCACGAGTTATTCACAGAGGCAACAGTTCCATGCTGTCTAGATTCTCTCTTTGTTTTTCTTTTCTTCGTCTTTGTTTCCTTTCTTGGTTTTCTGCCAAACAGCCTCTTGTGAAAGGACCGCCTAATTAACCCTGTGCTAATTAACAATTTAAAATTACACAGTGCGACTGTTCATGTTTAATTCTCTGGGCGCTGGAGCAACAGCGGGTGCCCCCTCCTCTTCCTAATAACTTCACCCCCCACCCCCAGCTTCCCTGTAACTGTTGCATTGAACCCAGTCCTGTCTCCTTCAAGGAATGTGATAAAACCGTCACATCGCATCTTCTCAGTTGAAAGAGGGAGATGGATGACTTTGTTAATGGGGGGCCCTAGGGTAACTTGGTGGAGTTTTATCATTTTAAACAATCTTTGAAAAATAAAGACTGATATTTGCAAAGATGCTGGGGGCTTTACAGGTGGGTTCCAAGGAAACTCTGACTTGTGAGAGGAACAAGAGTGGGGGCTCTTGATGAAGTTATTGGAACTTTTCTGTACAAGATTACTCTCAAATGGCAGATTTAAGCACTAAGCAGAGAGAGGGCACACTAAATCACTCCTGTATCTTCCCTTTATCTCTCTTATTGGAGAGATGTGCTCTATTGAAATCTAACTAAATTCTTAAAACCACGTAAAAACCCATGTTGAGTACAATATTAGTGGTCGTGAGTAGAACACATCTATGTTTAAAGGGAATTTTGGGGTGTAAGCGGCTGAGAGAGGCAGGCTGCAGGAAGAGTTGAGGGTCGCGATGTGCAAGTTGGTCCTGACGTGAGTGAAGGATGAGGAAGGGGCGCAGAGACGGGGGAGGGGTGTTCTGAACAGAGCTGCTGGCGGGGCTGCCTGTGAGAGCGCGGGACCTGCTGGGTTCCCAGGCTGCCCTCTGTAACTGAAGATCATTGATTTTACGGGAAACCGTGTTTACAGACAGAGTGCTGATCGACCTGCTGAGTTGACTTCTGCTTCCTTAAGTAAGAACTACCTTTTTCTTATTGACTGGCTGATAAACAGTGCGAGAGGGACGGCCAGCCTGGTAGGAGAGTGGTGAATGGCCTGAGGTCCTTGAACTGAAGGACTGAGCGGTTTAAGCGATTTCTTCATCTCTGTGCTATGGTGCCCTCTTCTCTACCCACCATCCCTGCACCTCCCAGGGACTGGTCAGGGAGCCCAAGACCGACCCTGCCTAGTTACCTAGCAATAGAGGTACCAAGCATGGACGAATTGGCAATCTGGTGAAGATGTTGTGAAACAGAGAGTGTCTCAAGCTTTAATAATGTGCATTCTCTGGGGATCATGTTAAAATGCAGATCTGGGGTGGGGCTGAGAGTCTGCATTTCTCATAGGCTCTCTGGTGAAAATGATACCACTTGTCCCTGAACCCCACTTGCCTTAACAAGGTTGTAAAAGGTTCCGCTTGCTGTGGCCAGCGTGCATTGAAAAGAAGCCCAGAGCAGGCAGCTCAGATCCTGAAGTGGGATCCTTCTTTGCCACTGGTGTCTTAATGGACTGTCACTCCCTGCGAATGAGTGGTCTCCCACTCGTCCCCTCTCCTGGGGCTGGTGTCACCATCACAAGGTCATCTGACTTTCAGAGGTGGCCACCATGTCATCCTTTCTTGACACCTTTTGCTTGGGAATAGAAGACAAAGTTAGGCAACTTTTAAAAAAGTCCCAACGCCTTAGCTGGATGATTTGTGGAGGAGGAGGAGGAAGAAGAGGAGAGCAGAGCAAGAAAAGCCCACCAATTAATTGGTAAACGCTTGCAGGTTTCTCTGGCCCAGCTGAGGCTGGAGAGGAGATTGGCTTTGCTGTCGATACACAAGTCCCTGGTGAAGCATCAAAGCTGTTCTCCTTTATCAATCGTGGCCTCCCCTTCCCGCGTGTTCCTGTAACTTACCAAGCATTTACGACATTGATTTTACAATCCGGCTGTTAACCCTCCCGCCCCTTCAGGCCTGCCAACCTTTTTGGCCCGAGCTGTCAATCAGATGTCGTCCAGCCAATCAGGCAGCGTCCTTAGGAAGAGCCACCGTGGATTCTTACCTGTATCCTAGCTAAGCCTTTCGAGGAAGCCCCATCACATCTGCTGTTTGGTTTAGCATAGTCATCTTTGTTAAAAATCAATATGTCTTTTCTAAGGCATACGGAACTCTGTTGTAATGGAGTTTGAGGTTATAAACTGAGGGGTGGGGTGTGTGTGTTTTCAACAAAACATGACACATTCTTCCAAAAAGTTATTTCTCCTGAGACTTCTGGTAAACCTGCCTTCCCCGTCTTTTCCTGAGGGGGAGCTGTTGGCTTGCTGTGCAGTCAAGAATCGAGAGATCAAAAAAGAATGGGAAGATGGGGCTTGGGAGGGGGAGGGAGAGGGAGACCAAACCCAGCCAAAACCTTCATCCGCTGTGTATGAATGAGATGGTGGGTGGTGACGCAGCCAAGTGTTCTCCAGGAAGGAGGCCTGGGATTTGCAGGTGACTGATCAGGGCCGTGGGAGGTGCTGAGTTGCCCGTAGGAGCAGTGCTGGGACAGAAGAAATGCCCCTGTGATGTTGTTGCCTCAGGAGTGGAGTGGCAGCGGGTGAACTGATGCCTCCCTCCCCAGGGACTCCAGGGCTCGGACGGCAGATTCAGCTCAGTGGCACTTGAGAGTCGGAAACGGAGAAGCCCTAGGGCTGAAGGACAGCTGCTTGGGTAATGACTAATAACTAAGAGGCAGGTGTGGAACCAGGGTTGGCCGAGCCCAGCTGCCGTCTCGACTTGCCGCTCACATCCTTGACAGCAAAACCCACCAAGCCAGTGGTGGCTGGGCTCCATCCAGCCAGGGCGAGATCCACGCTGCTGGAGGGGGCATCGGCCGATAGAGAGTCTGGGCGGTTCTTCCTAGAAACATCGAGCTCACGTTTTGCACCTACATTATTTTAGTCTGAAGCCAGCTGAGTCACAAGCAAGGGTGTTCTACCAGTTGCAGGGAGGAGATGGAAATTCGGAGATCTGCCTTCTCTGTTTCACAGTGTTGGGGTGGCATGGGGCTCATTTTTTAGATTTAGCCCCTCAGTTTTACTGTTTGTAAAATGGGACAATACTTCCCAGATCCCAGAGGAGGAATGCAGCTATGGGCCCTGCCGGGGGCTTTGCAGAGCGTATCTAGATTGCAGGCTTGCTCTCTGAGCTGTGCGGCCCTCAAACTCTTTCCTTTGAACTTTTTCAAACTAGAAACGTGGTGGGTAACAGCAACAGCAGCAACTTTGCCTCTAGATCAACCAGCGTGTCCCCGTGCGGGTTTGCGATCCTTTTTCTGGGGGCGCAAAATCTTCCTCCTCTCATTCGTCCCTGCCCCGTGATCCCCTGGCCCACGAGGCAGCGTGGGCAGCTGGGGGAGACCTTGTGTGGGCTGTCTGTATGCAGTGGGTCCACGTTCTGCAACCTCGGTGCGGCCTGGCGAGATGATGCGGTTCTTCTCCGCTTTGGCCTGTCACCCGGCCCTGACTCGAACGCTGTGCTTGCAAAGAACGGAAATTGGAACCCATCTCCAGGGGTAGAGCGGCCGACAATCTGAAGACAAAGAGGGATGCTCCTGATGCCCCCTTCCCTGTGCCCCCTGCTCATGCCAGAGACTTCGGCTGTGACCCCCAGGGGTGCCGCCCACCCTCTGCGAGTTGGACGGCGCGGGGCGATTGCTGGGGTCCCCGCTGCCCCTGCGGTCTCTGTTGTGGGTGTGGACAGAAGCCTGTTAGAGTGCTCTGTGCGGGACCTTAGCCTCGGCCCTCCTAACCTCTTTCCTTTCTCTCTCTCTTCCCCCTCTCTCCCTCCTCTCCCCCTTGCCTCCGCTCTTCAGGTCCGATCCGTACTGGGTGCAATGAAAGCTCCACGCAGGCCTTACCATGGAAGGCTGTGACTCGCCCGTCGTCTCGGGGAAGGACAATGGGTGCGGTATCCCTCAGCACCAGCAATGGACTGAACTCAACAGCACCCACCTCCCCGACAAACCCAGTAGCATGGAGCAGTCCACAAGCGAGAACCACGGGCCCCTGGACGGCCTGAGGGCCCCCTTCAGTGAGCGCCTGGCGGAGAGCAGCGCCTCGGCCGGCCCCCCCGCCGAGCCGGCAGGCAAGGAGGTCAGCTGCAACGAGTGCTCGGCCTCCTTCGCCAGCCTGCAGACCTACATGGAGCACCACTGCCCCAGCGCGCGCCCCCCGCGGCCCCTGCGCGAGGAGAGCGCGAGCGACACCAGTGAGGAGGGGGACGAGGAGAGCGATGTGGAGAACCTGGCTGGGGAGATAGTCTACCAGCCGGACGGCTCGGCCTACATTGTCGAGAGCCTGAGCCAGCTGACCCAAAGCGGGGGCGTCTGTGGCAGCGGCAGCGGGCCTCTCCCTTCGCTCTTTCTGAACTCTCTCCCCGGGGCGGGGGGCAAACAAGGGGACCCTTCTTGTGCTGCACCAGTCTACCCACAGATCATCAACACTTTCCACATAGCCTCATCCTTCGGGAAATGGTTTGAGGGCCCAGACCAGGCTTTCCCGAATACCTCAGCCCTGACGGGGCTCAGCCCCGTCCTGCACAGCTTCCGCGTTTTCGACGTGCGACACAAAAGCAACAAGGATTACCTGAACAGCGACGGCTCTGCCAAAAGCTCCTGCGTATCCAAAGATGTTCCCAACAATGTGGACCTGTCCAAATTCGATGGCTTCGTGCTCTATGGCAAGAGGAAGCCCATCCTGATGTGTTTCTTGTGCAAGCTCTCCTTTGGGTACGTCCGTTCGTTCGTGACCCACGCGGTGCACGACCATCGGATGACCCTGAGTGAAGACGAGCGGAAAATTCTTAGCAATAAGAACATCTCCGCTATCATCCAAGGGATTGGCAAAGACAAGGAACCCCTTGTAAGTTTTCTGGAACCAAAAAACAAAAACTTTCAACACCCTTTAGTTTCCACAGCTAACCTCATAGGCCCCGGACACAGTTTTTATGGTAAATTTAGTGGCATTCGAATGGAAGGGGAGGAGGCTCTCCCAGCTGGCTCTGCTGCCAGCCCCGAGCAGCCCCAGGCTGGTATCTTGACCCCCAGCACCCTCTTGAACCTTGGCGGGCTCACCAGCTCTGTCCTGAAGACCCCCATTACCTCAGTCCCCCTGGGGCCTCTGGCCTCCAGTCCTACCAAATCCTCAGAGGGCAAGGACTCTGGGGCAGCAGCAGGAGAGAAGCAAGAAGTGGGCGATCCAGATTGCTTCTCTGAGAAAGCAGAGCCAGCCGAGGAGGAGGCGGAGGAGGAAGAGGAGGAAGAAGAGGCAGAGGAGGAAGAGGAAGAGGAAGAGGAGGAGGAAGAGGAGGAGGAAGACGAGGGTTGCAAAGGACTCTTTCCAAGCGAGTTGGATGACGAACTGGAGGACAGGCCCCACGAGGAGTCTGGGGCCGCGGCAGGTAGCAGCAGCAAGAAGGACCTTGCTCTCTCAAACCAAAGCATTTCTAACTCCCCCTTAATGCCTAATGTGCTCCAGACCCTGTCGAGGGGTGCAGCTTCTACTAGTTCTAATTCCGCTTCTTCCTTTGTTGTCTTTGATGGTGCGAACAGGAGGAATCGTTTAAGCTTTAACAGTGAGGGCGTCAGGGCCAATGTGGCAGAGGGCGGCAGGAGGCTGGACTTTGCTGATGAAAGTGCCAATAAAGACAATGCCACAGCACCAGAACCAAATGAAAGCACAGAGGGTGACGATGGGGGCTTTGTCCCCCATCACCAGCACGCTGGCTCCCTCTGCGAGCTTGGGGTTGGGGAGTGCCCCTCGGGGAGTGGTGTGGAGTGCCCCAAATGCGACACGGTCCTGGGTTCCTCGCGCTCGCTGGGCGGCCACATGACCATGATGCATTCTCGTAACTCATGTAAGACACTCAAGTGCCCCAAGTGCAACTGGCATTATAAGTACCAGCAGACGCTGGAGGCACACATGAAGGAGAAGCACCCGGAGCCGGGGGGCTCCTGTGTCTACTGCAAAAGTGGGCAGCCCCACCCTCGGTTGGCACGAGGCGAGAGCTACACGTGTGGTTACAAGCCTTTCCGCTGTGAGGTGTGTAACTACTCCACAACTACCAAAGGCAATCTCAGTATTCATATGCAGTCCGACAAGCATCTCAACAACATGCAGAACCTGCAGAATGGAGGAGGGGAGCAGGTCTTCAGCCACACAGCCGGGGCGGCGGCGGCGGCAGCCGTAGCGGCAGCCGCAGCGGCCAATATCGGTAGCTCCTGCGGGGCCCCCTCGCCCACCAAACCAAAAACCAAACCCACCTGGCGGTGCGAGGTATGCGATTACGAGACCAATGTGGCTAGGAACCTGCGCATCCACATGACCAGTGAGAAGCACATGCATAACATGATGTTGCTGCAGCAGAACATGACCCAGATTCAACACAACCGCCACTTGGGCCTCGGCAGCCTGCCCTCCCCCGCCGAGGCCGAGCTCTACCAGTACTACCTGGCCCAGAACATGAACCTGCCCAACCTGAAGATGGACAACGCTGCCTCAGACGCCCAGTTCATGATGAGTGGATTCCAGCTGGATCCCGCCGGGCCCATGGCCGCCATGACGCCTGCTCTAGGTGAGGCTGACTCCGTGTTTGTTTGTTCTCATGCTAGGAGTTGGGGGAAAGTTGAGAATAGACAGGTCCGGTTGATTCTATCGAGTCCTGTGGATTTGGTTGATTTTTATTTTTTTTACTTGAGTGTCTAACAATCAAATATTTTTCTCAAGAATCCCTTGACCTCTGTGTGTGCATGTGGAAGATTGTATGCATTCTACAGAGACATGATTACACTCCGGCTCCACAGGCTGGGATTAAAATTTAGTGTTTCCTCTGGTTTTTGGCTTCTGGTCAACTTTCCTTTCTGTTCCCATTCTCTCTTTCTCTGTCCCTTGCTTAATTTGAAAAATCGCCACAATTACCCGAAACTTTTGGATTCCATTAAATATTTATTGAAACTTACAGGAAACTGTAGCTGGAGTTTTAAATCATCTCCACAAGAGGAACTCGAACCCGTAGTGTACCTTATGCAGATATCCAAAGGCTGGTTCTGTGCGGAGCCACCCAGATATGTTTCTCAAAGTTGTCTAGCGTATTCACGAGGATCTTCATGAAAGAGATGCGTTCTTTTTCTTTCTTATTTTGCGTGAATTGTAGCTGATGAGTATAGTTGGGAATTAAATTGCCCTGGGGCCCCATAAGGAGTGGTGTAACAGAATAAAAATGAATAAATTCTAAAATTGTACATCAAAGAAAGCTAAGTTCGAATATCAGATCCTGGTTGATGGAGCCTTTGTTGACATGAAAAAGGACCCACGTTAGAGAACGTGAGTTGGCTGTGTCCAGACACCGAGTCTTACCGATTGGCTTGATAGATCCAGAATGAGACCAAGAGGATAGGATTTGGATGCTGAAAAGCATGAGTAAAGTATAAAAAGAATCATGACTGCCTTTGAGGGAGAGCTCCTATGGGAAGAAAATGTGCAAATCAGTTTCGTAAGGACCAGGGTGATGGTTGGCCACTCCTGCCCCCCCAACCTGTGCTGGACAGGTGCTGCCTGGTCTCCATTCCCTGACCCTGCTCACCTCTTGGGACCGGCGGTGATGGCCCAAATTAAACAGCATCCCCTTACTGACACGGGAGTAAATTGTTCTCACCAACAAAATGTGAACAGTACCTTTATTCTGGTGTGGTTTAGGTTAATCCATGGGGCCAAACCTCACCAGTTGTCACGTCTTTATTTGTGTGGTGTTTTACTGCTAATTGTTGCTGACGAGTTCTATTTCATAGCATTTAATTTGTTTTTCCTTCTCTGCATTTAAACTTGAATCCTGCTATTTTAATCTTGTTTTCTATTTTGGAACATTGACCTGTTGATCCTTTATTGCCAAACGATTTGAAGATGTTTTACCGACTGGTTAATCGTGGATGCATAGGGATTAGTCGTCTTATTTGTCCCCAGAGTGAACCACAGGGGATGCACACTAGGGATGGCATCAGTACTCGAAGACTTTCTCTTTTAAGCCTAGGGGAATTGGGGTTTTCTCATCTGTAGATTTAAAATCTTGGAGAGGCAGATCTTGGAGTAAATCAACTATAATGTAGGTGGAATGAAGACACAGAAAATGAATGGGTTCATACTGGGTCAAAGTGAGATCTTTTTAATTACCTTGAAAACCAGTAATTCTGACTGAGGCTTGAATTGAGAGGTAGAGAAATATTTTGCTTTTACAAGAAGTGTCTGTGAGTCTGCAGTGCATCATGCATTATGGGCTTATGGCAGATGCAAAAGAAATAGAAGAATGAATCCCTCTGTTCTGGATGTACATAGAAGATCTGCACTTTCTTGCTTAAAGAGAATAGAGCTCTTCCTTCTAAGGACCTTATCCAGGTCAGCCTAGAAGGGCCTTTGAATTTCCAGTGTCATCGTTGTCAGCTGAGGTGAGTCTCTGGGAATCTCCTGCGCCTGCCTTAGGCCACAAGAGCTGTTGAGATGGAGCAAGCGTGGAATACTTCATGCTGGAAGCCTGCGTGGGTGTGGGTTCCATAGGACGTGTCCAAAGGGCTTAGAATTTAAGTCATGTGACCTCCGTAGAAGCCAATGCATGCAAACGAGAAGAGCCATAGCTTTCAGTTCTTTCTGTGACGCTATTGATTTTTCTTTAGGCCATTTGTGAGAGGCTATAGGTGGTATTAGATATTACTGGGCCCTGCAGGGGAAATAAAGTTTTTGTGAAATACACTCCTGCTTACAAAGTTATTGTTCTTACTTCCTTTGACAGAACCTTCTCTTTCGTGATATCACACGGATGCTGGTTCTGGGGATGCTTTCTTTCTGGAGGCCTCTAAGGGGTGGGTCGGCACCCTTGGTCTGGTCGGGTTGGATCTGCCGCCATTTTGTAGACAAGAGTTTAGACTTGAGGCCATCTGACTATCCTTCTGAACATCCCTTCAGACACTCAAGTTCAGCACAGCACTGAGAAATGGGTAGCTTGCGGGGGCTTCCTCCTGTTTCCCAAGTAGCCAGCCGGCCACGGGACACCTATATGAGATTTAATAGCTCCTCTGATTCTGCTTTTGATTCTAGAATGTGTCTTTTAATCCATGTGCCTCTGTGATGATGTGCTAATGGGCGGGCTCGGGTGCCAGGCTGTAAATTTCCAGGGTTAAATTAGGTGCATGTGGGGAGATGTGGGCCACTTCTTCTCAAGACCATCTATCCAGCATGACTCGAGTAAACACCTGCCAAGTTCTCACTTAGAGAGGCTTCCTCTGAACTGCCCATGAATTAGGTGAGGTTCCTCCACGTCTTGGGGGCCGAATTAGTTCCTTCCAGCTCTACGGATCTGTAGGATTCTAAGCCCTGGGTTTGTTTCTCCAAGGTCTAGTTCTCGGAGGGGGTTTGGCTTGCCTGTTGCCCTCATGTCACCGCTTCTCTGCTTCTCAATTTGATTTGCATTTCATTTTAAGAGCTTGGAATGGGAATAGGGACTTATTTCCTCTGTGCATTCTGAAGACTTCTCATTTTCACGCAGGCTTCCAGAGAGTGACAGCTGAATTTCTCTTTAGAGTGGTATTGATGTGCCGAGGTTAAATTTAAACAGTAGAGAAGATTTGATGCTTCAGGTGGTTGGCATCAGAAACAAATATATATTTGCTCCTTGTCTTACCCTCTGGGCAGTTTCTGCTTTTCCTGAACACGGTGTCTTGTTTCACAGATGCTGCCTGCTGCCTGGCCTTCATCCCCATTAAGCGATGGAGCGTTTAGGGTCCCCCCGCCTCTTTTTTTCTCTTGTCCTAAAAAGAATGTCTTAGCTATGGCTCCTCTCACCAGGGGAGATGGCAAGAGACAAGCGGAAAGCTTCCTGAGCCTTCTGGAATGCACGTGCCAAAGATTTCTGCGGCTTGCTAGACTGTCCACAGGCTTCCAACGCAGCCGGTCTGCTCAGTAGAGCCTGTGCTGATCTTCTCACTTGAGGTCTTGTGTAGCGTAAATAAGAAAACCATTTTTTTTTTTTTTAATAACAGCTTTTCTTTGATTAGCCACTAACTTGGATTCTAATCAGTCATTAAAAAAGAATAACCTCAGCCCAACCACACGTAAAAGGTCAAGTTTAAATATCAGTAGGGGAGAGGCAGGGGCAGACATAATAGCTCAAGTGTGCGTGTGTTTAGGGGAGAGGCAAAAACAGAAGCTGACGCTCAGCGTTTGCTTGACTATACGTGCTAGGGAATGGAGGGAAGGCTGCTTTTTCCGAGCCTTTCTCGTGATATAAATAAGAGCTCGTGGTATTAATTTACCGCTGGTGAATGAGAGCCCGTGCCTGGCTAATGCAGGGCAGTGATGGACTGAAAAAGAACGGGGGTGGAGAGAGAGGAGCAGGGGTGGAGGGACTCGGACCCTTTTTCTTGGGACCGTGAGCTGACCTTTGCGTGGCGTTTCACTGCCCACCTTGATCCCCTTCCCAAACCTGTAACATTTCGGCTCCTTTTTACCCTTGTCTGGCACAGCAGGCATTTGAGCATCTGTGCAGGGGGCTGGGCCCTCTCTAGAGGCTCAGCGGCGATAAGACTGGACCCCTGTTCTAATGAGGCTACACTCTGATGGGGACCCTGGCCAGCATGGCTCTGTATGTAGCTGACTTATGACAAAGGAGAATGTGACATGTCCCTGAGTAGACCTGCATTTCACACAGTGTGGGGACTCAGAAAAGGGAAAAGATTGTACTCTTGGGGAAATGTGGGAGGGGCTGGCACCATTGACGGGCAGGTAGGATATTGACCAGCAGGGTGTGATGAGGAATAGGAAGGTCGTTCCGGAAATCTCTGATTTAGAGCTGTGCTGTCCAGTACAGTAGCCACTAGCCACGTGTGGCTATCTAAATTTAAATGAATTAAAATTAAATAAAACTAAGTATTCAGTTCCTCAGTTGCACCTTAGCCATATTTCAAGTGCTCAGTAGCCACATGTTTCTGGTGACGACTACATCGGACACCGCAGATATAGAACTTTTCCATTGCCACAGAAAGTTCTGTTGGGCGGTGCTGCTTTAGATAAATTGTGGGCCCAATTCTGATTCGCCGTAATGCCCTGGTATCTTATATTGAACCTGTAACTCATTTCCAACTTTTGGGGTCTGGAGTTTCAGATTCTGTTATGTCCAGTAAATGATGCTTATTTCTGTCTCTTCTTGGATCTGAGCAAGGGGTTGCATTGAAATATTCAAGAGATTATGGTTCCTGCCTTTTTATAGGTGTTCTTTTCTAAAAGAAAAAAAACATGATGCCTTTCACAAATTTCAGACTATCTGTAGGAAGGATCCAAACACATCAAGTTAATTGTTTTTTTTTAATTGTTTTTCCAGTTAGTAGCACCTTGCAACACTTGAATTGTGATCTTTTTCTCCTTAAACCTGGGTTGAAGATGGGGGAGGGCTGGGTGGTGTCTCAGTTACAGCCGCAGCTGTGAGCCCGGCCTCTGATTCTCTTCCCCTGTCCTTCCCCGCAGTGGGCGGTGAGATCCCCCTAGACATGCGGCTCGGGGGCGGACAGCTGGTGTCGGAGGAGCTGATGAACCTGGGCGAGAGCTTCATCCAGACCAACGACCCGTCGCTGAAGCTCTTCCAGTGCGCCGTCTGCAACAAGTTCACCACGGACAACCTGGACCTGCTGGGGCTGCACATGAACGTGGAGCGCAGCCTCCCGGAGGACGAGTGGAAGGCCGTGATGGGGGACTCGTACCAGTGCAAGCTCTGCCGCTACAACACCCAGCTCAAGGCCAACTTCCAGCTGCACTGCAAGACGGACAAGCACGTGCAGAAGTACCAGCTGGTGGCCCACATCAAGGAGGGCGGCAAAGCCAACGAGTGGCGGCTCAAGTGTGTGGCCATCGGCAACCCCGTCCACCTCAAGTGCAACGCCTGCGACTACTACACCAACAGCTTGGAGAAGCTGCGGCTGCACACGGCCAACTCCAGGCACGAGGCCAGCCTGAAGTTGTACAAGGTGAGACCCATGCTGTCTGCAGAAGGAGGGATTGGATCCCTGGGGGATGGGGAGGGCGGGGGTGGATGGACAGCCCACCCTCTCGTGGCTGGGTTGGTTGCCGGATGGTAACCTGCTATTGGAAGAGGAGTTAGCATCTGCTTCCTCCTGAAGCTGCAGTGTGGTGGCAGGCTTCAACTGGTACCTGAAGGTTCCCTTGGTGGGGCACCCCCTTGGTGAAGGCAGGTTTTGTTGACAGCAGCCCGATACTGCCCCATTGTTCCCCTTTCCCCTCAACTCTCTCTACAGCTGACTTTTTTCCTTGCTCACAATTGCTGTCGCCCTAGTTCTGGCTTCTCTGTACCTTTGTGCTTTTGTCTCCTCTTTCCTGCATGTTTTCTGTTCTCCTTTTCCATCCCATTGTTCCCTTTTTTTTTTTAATGTCTTCTCTCCCGGATGCCCGAGGGATGCTTCATTCATTTGTTCGTTGACTTGTTTGTCCATTCACTCGTTCATTCAGCAGATAGCCGTTGAGCACCTGCCATATAGCAGGCGCTGTTGTGGGCACTTACCTGCATCCATGCACAAAATAGACAGAAAATCCCTGCCCTCATAGAGCTTCTGCTCTTTTGGGGACAGATGGGTGATAAACACAATGAATAAGTGATCGAGCAGGCTAGAAGGTGGTCAGTGCTATGGGGGAAAATAAGGTCAGGTAGGGGGCTCCTTGGTTCTCTCTCCCTTCACTTGCCATGTTGTGTGGCCCCTCCTTCCTCTTCCTCATTCTTCTATTTTCCAGGCTTCCCCCATCCTCCTCCTCTCCCTCTGTCCCCTTGCCTCTTCCTCCTTTCTGATCCCCTGCCCTGCAGCCTTGCTCTCTGTGGATGAGAACAAGGAGGAGGTGTCCCGGATGCTGTAAATAGTCTTCTCACTTGCGCGGCAGAATCGCTCCAGACGTCTCTATTGATTTTCACTGGACTTAAAGCCTCACCTTTTTCTCTAATCATCCCGTAATGGCTTTAGTATGAACAATCAGGTACAAGTGGCCATAAATCTGCCCAGCCTCCTTCCACACACCTTCCACGCCCTCATGCTCTCTCTCCATTTTCCTCCCTTTTGTTATCAGTCTCTCCTCCTTCCTCTCACATTGTGTTTCCCATGTCTTTGGGTCCCTGAGGGTTGAGTTTCTGCTGACCCTGAGCTCTCTGAATCCCCTTTCCACTCGTGGTGATTTCAAATGGAGACTCTGTATAAGGAAGACTTCTGATCCTTTCCCCATATCGGTGTCTGCTGAGACTGATCACTGTCATTCATTTTACAATTGCTCATTCTCAGCTTGGTGAGAAGCCTGTGTAACATGGATGAGAAACCATTTAGGGAAAGGAGGAGAAAGCAGGCATGAGGTAGTGGGAATAGAATGTTCTAGCATTGACTGCTGACTCCAGCATGGATGGGCTGGAGTGGTGCAGTGGGGGAGGTCTGGACACAGGCAGCCAACCCCCTTGTCCTAAGAGAGCACGAACCTCACTGGAGGGTTAGTTTTGTGCTATCGTTGAAAGAAAATGCTCCTTGCAGTCATTTTAAATTGGAGGTCTTAACTGGCCACAGGGTGGTGCCGATGTGGTCAAGGAAACCTGATGGAAAAACCAGTAGAAAAAAGACTTTTCAAAGGACCCGACTTAGCAAAATTAGTACAAAAGACTTGGTGTGGTCATTGAAGATTGTATGCAACTTTGATGAAGGTCATTTAGAGGTGACATGAAGCTGGCTTCTTCCATCTGAGGAAAATATTGCCCTTTAGATTATAAAATGTGCACGGTGGTGATTAATTCGACACTGTGTCCTCCAATAAGAGTATACCAGGCCCTTGGCTTTGCTTCCGAAGGGCTTAGAACCTGGAGGATTTGCTGAGAAATCTCCCTTTTGGGTTCCCAAACCACGTCCACGGTCATACCTGGAGAGTCAGGTTGAGGTGGTATCTAGGATGGATGTGAGGGAAGCAATTTGTGTGTTTCCATTTGTGTTTTGCTGAACTAGCTCAGGACACTCATTTTCTGTGGCCTAAATTTTCTCATCTTTTTTTAAAGATGGAGGAAACTCCTGCTCAAAAAAGACAGTGTGAGTAGAAGGGCCGTAGGGATGCAGGGTAGAACATGGGAACCAGAGCCTGAAGGAGAGGTGCACAATGTGGCTGGCACATCCCGGGGGGTGAGCAGCCCGCCACACTCAGGGCAGAATTCCCTCTGTCAGGAGCCAAAGGTCGTTAGTCTGGTCTCATTAGTCCTTGGGTAATGAATGTCCCTTGGCTTGCTGTGGCTCTGCTGTGGGGGTGGGAAGTTCTCCCACCCACTCCTGGATGACACAGAGACGGGCTCATCATTCCGATGCTTGTCCGGCAGTGTGACTAAGACAAACTTCTCTTGCCACCAAGGGGGCTCCCTCTCGCAGGGTTCTGTGAGTCCACGGATTTGGGGTGGGGACGGGAGGTGGTTGGAGAGTCAGTTTTCCTCTAGGCCCTGGTGTGGCCTGTAGTAAATGGAGATTGATTGCATGTTATTTTTCCTCTTGCTAATGTAATCCATTAGCCCAGCACATGCATAATCAGTTTAGAGCGCAGTTAACTGGGTGTAATCGAGTTCTTTACTGTCTGCTAGAGAAACAGCTCCAGATGCTGCTGCCCCAGGGAGGGCACCGGGCTTCTCACACACAGCCCTCCTTACTCACCCCTTCCCCACGCCCCACCCTGACCCCGCCCTGGCTCCCTGGCAAATGATTCATCATTGGTCAGGGAGACTCCCAAACTTGCTTTCTGCTGCACCCACTCAAGTGGCCGTGATGTATTTGACTTCCTAATGAGCCTCCCTCCCTCCCCTGAGGCTTCATTCTCCTCCTCTTCCTTGTCCACATTGGAGGATACGGAGCAGCGGTCTCAGGAGATGCGCAGAGGCGTAGCTTTCCGGTTTGTCATTTGACCTCACACTGGTCCAGAGTCACATCTCTTGGTGTCACAAATGCTGGGACACACATTGCTGAATTAGGACTGAGCTGTCTGAAAGTGGGAGATAATTTCTAATCTAGACACGAGAGAGGGTTGGGCTCATTTGCAAAAAAAAAAAACCCCAAAAACGAAACAACAAAAAAACTGGTGATATTATCTCTGTTGCCTGGAAATGTCTGGTTTTGTTTTTTGTGTGAGAACAGTTTTTTAAATCAAGATTAATGTTCAGTGAATTCTTCCTCCCTGCCTCCTGAAAGTGAAGGGGCTTGGAGGGAGGCAGGAGAGCCTCGGGCGTCGATGGAAGCTGTGTCCTTGCCCAGGTTCTCCCAGGACTCCCAGGTTCTTTTTGTGGAGCACCGTGGTTGAATTCCTGGAGTGTTTTTTGTTTTAAATCATGGTGGGCTCTGGTCCAGCCCTAGTGGTCACATTCCTGTATCCTCACACCTGCCATGATGGGGCACTGGGATTGATGGACACCACGGGAAGGCCAGTGACCCCAGTCCAGCTTAGAGGCTGGGCTCTTGCTTTCTGTCCATAGTCACCATCTGAGCCAGAATGGAAGCGTGTTGTGGAAGAGGTACTTGTCTCTTATTAGGGCTTCAATTCTCACCTTTCTCCTTTCCCGTGTAAGTGAATCGCTCCTTTCTTAGAAGACCTGCACCCCCTGGCCCCACTCTCCCCCTCCTTCTGCCCATAGAGATGTGGGGTGCTCTTGCTTGTTTTAAATAGGGGGTGGCAGGTACTGGCAGACGCCCACCCCCTGCTCTCCTCCAGGCTGGCGTAGATCCTGAGTCCACAGTGTGTGGGTTCAGAGCTAGTGTGAGCTCTTCTGTGTTTATCCGGACTTCCTGCTCTGTGACAGCCCTGGTGTGCTCTCTGAAATTTGTAGTTTTTCTTCTTGGAGGAGGCGGAAGGGGCGGTTGGTGATCATGCACACCTGCCAACTATTAGAATCTCCTGCTCACTTTGATGTTCCCCTTCACCTGAGAGTCATTGGGATGGAAATCCATCAACTTTAGCAGATAGATTAAGACCCCACCAGACTCGATTAGTCAAAGAGTTCCCAGCTGAGGCTCCTTTGATTGGGCCAAGCGCAAAGGTTTCATATTAATCTTAAATTATACACAAAGCAGGTTGTCGACCACGGAGTTGGGTCTGGGCCCCATGTGAGCTGCCTTGGGCCAGTCAGGCAAACAGGGTGAGACGCCAACTCTGCTTGGCTTAAAGTCGGAGGAAGAGTGTGGCACCAGTTGCCTGAAAAACACACCTGCAAATTCGCCACATATTGGACTTGCACTCCTGACATCCTGTTAGGATTATGCAGGGTGGAAGGATGTAAGAAACCCTCCGTCAGACTCGGTGTTACTTGAGAATCCTTCTCAGTTCTTTCCCTGATGCGTAAGAAACTCGTTGGGGCTCACGGTCCCAGCAGGGCCATAAATTCGTCACAGGTTGGTGGACAAATGAGAAGATGGAGAACAAGTCAGAGCAAGATGTGGTTTGCAGTCTGCATGCTCCTTTCTGGGTGCACTGGGGGCGCGGGGGTCTTAGCAAGACAACTACACTCTTCATGCCCATAGGTGGTCGCTGGTGGGCTTTGTCTTGCTTGGAAAGCAAAAAGCGTAAATCCTCTGGTGAGCCTGCCCTCCCTCCTCGTCCTCTCCGCCCTGGTGTGGCTACGTGTTTGAAGCGCTGGTGCAAGTGTCATCTGGTTTACATCGTCATTCTGGAACCAGTTTCCTCAAACCTTGTTTTCTCATTAGGTCGACTGTTTTTTTTTTAAGTGCATGCTTCTGCCTTCTTCTCCCCATACCTTGGAGCCCTCAACCAAAAATGAAAGGAGAGGAATGTTTTCCTGTGGTTGATTTAGAAGGTGTGAAGGGCCAGATGTTTTGGTAAATTTTAGCACCTTTAGCTTGCATGCCCTCCGTCTCCTGGAGCAGCTGGGGGTCTGAAGTTCATTGCCCTCACTTGATGGCTGAGCTCACAGGATGTAGGGCTTCTGGAACTGGGGTGGGAGACTGCCTGTGGGCCCCATGGTCATCGGGAGAGCCCAAGTTGGCTCTGGCAGTCCTCCTGCTCACCCGTTAACTTCAAGGGGACTCTAGCAAGATGGAAAGATCAAATCTTTTTTGGAGGGAGTGCTTGTGCGATGACAGAGGTAATCTTTTACTGCTGTAGGAACTATGGCCAATGTATCGCCAACATGTGCAGTGTGAAAAGTTGACACCTCACGGTAGAGGTTTCTTGCCCTTCCCTCCCTCCAGAACCATCCTGTCTACCTTCATCTGAATCCCCCCAGTGGGTATTATCTCAATCAACACGTTCATTCAGCTGATTGTCTTTAAGCACTAACTTTGCTCAGATCCCTTTAGTTACAGTGTTGTACTCCTCCTCATGTCAAGAAAGTAGGGCCAGTGTTCTCTTTTGGCTCCGCATAATGGAGCTTTAGACACCGCATAATGGAACTGAAGTCTTATTTGATGTGCCTGGTTTTTAAAAGTCCAGTACTAAATATGCCACCTGTTGAAAAACCAGTTTTACAACTGTTAACTTTTCTCTTTTTTCCAGATGCTTTCAGTATTTTTTCTTTCTCTCTCTTTTGTTTTTCCTGAATCCTTTTTGTGGATAGTAAAGAACTGATCAGACCCTTTAAAAATATTATTGTATTCTTAATTATTTCTTACAAGACCAGCATTCCATGTTTACCTCAAGTGTAAGCTAATAATAAAATGTGGATTCCTTATTTTTTATGGTAAAAATATAGTATGAGTAATGGATGATCACGGTAGAAAATTTGAAGAATTCAAGGAAGCATAAAAGAAAATAAATAGCCTAATCTTATCATATGAGAACATATTTTTATTTCCTTTTTTTGTGTATAACATAGACATTTTACAAAATTGGAATAATGTTGCATATATATGGTATTACACCTAAGCCCTTTCTCATATTAACTATTTTCCAATAATTTTTTAAATGGAAGTCCTTTTTCTACTCGCCAACTCTACTTTCCAGAAGCAAATCACTGTTATGTTTAGAGTATATCTTTTTGGGCTTTTTTCTATGCTTATACAGATAGAAAATGTGCGTGTGTACACATACATACTGTTCACTTAAAAAATCTTCATAGACACATGCTATGCTTTTGACTTGCTTGGTTTTTTCATACAACTTTTTATTATGAAAATTTCTTCAGGTCAGTACATATAGACTAAGTTCACTCTTTTTTTATGGCTATATAGTATTCCATTTATTAACCAGTCCCTTATTGATTTACATTTAGATTATTCGCAGTGTTTTGATATTACAGACAATGAGATAGGAAACAGATGTGTACATCTCTCTCTGCTTGTGCTATTCCAAGAAATGGGATTGCTGGGTTCCAGGGTGTAATGCCAGTAGATCCAGTACTTTCTAATGGCCCCTCAGAAAGAAGGTGACCGTTTAATCCCCTCCCTATTAGGTGGTGCTCAAACTCCCACACGGTGACCAACACCATTGTCATTTTTCTGTTTTCTTCAGATCAGCAAAATTGTTCTAATATGGGACTCTTTAATTATTGGGGTAAACATTTTTTCATGTATTTATTGGCCATTTGTATATCTTTAGCAGCTTTTCTGGTTATAGTCTTTGCCCTTTATTTATTTTTGGTTTGTTTTTTTCTGATTGGTTTGCAGGAGCTCTCGGTTGATCAGGGCCAACAGTCCTTCCTGGGCCGTGGATGTGGCAGGAGTTTCTCCCTGTCTTTCATTCGTCTTTAACTTAGCTTATGGTGCATGTTAACATACAGAAACTTTGCGTTTGTGTGATGTCTAGTCTGTACATCTGTTTCTGTATGTTTCTAACTTTTCTGTTTTCCCAGGGAGGCTTTCTCTTTGCAATATTATAAAATAATAAAGATAAAAGCTCACACCTACACAGCACTAATTAGAAGCCGTGTACTGTTATCTTGGCTTTACATATATTAATTGATTTAATCTTCTATTAATTCACCTCTTTTCAAATGGGGAAACCGAGGCACAGAGAGGTTACAAGTCACAGGCGAGTAAGTGTTGTCGGAGTCTGTTCAAAACCAGCGGGTTGGCATCACTTCATTGTTATTTTCTTCAGTACCTTTTTCCCCATTTACGTGTTTAATCCACGAGGAATGTATATTGTATATGGTACGTTGTAGGACTCTGCTTTTGTGTGTTGTGTGATTTAGGACTGTATTTTCTTTCCAATTGGATGGTTGATTGTCCAACTATTTCTTAGACACCCATCTTTTCCTAGCTGATGTGAAAAGCCATGTTTACTGTTCCCGCTTCTCTAAATCTCACAGAGCATCTCCAGAGTACTCGCAGATGGTGATCACTCTGAATGTATTTACAGTTTGTTTGTCGAAAGCTCTGAGGAGCAAGAAGAGGGAACAGAGAGAGTTCTCTTTCCAAGGCGTGTAAAGTCTTGTGGATGAAATTTCTTCCTCTCACCTTTTCCTGTTTCTCTCCAGCATATTCCCCGGGGTGAAATTTCTTGGATTAATTACCTTCACCAAATTCACTGAGATGAGGGAATGTCCAAGAGGAACAGGGGCTTGGGACAGGGGCCGAATTTCCTATTGTTCCTTAATGGAGACTGTGAGTCTCACTGTTTATCTTTAAAAAAAAGTATAGAGAACGAATACAGAAAGTCCTGGAAGTTCCTTTTTCTGAAGTTCTTACTCAGTGTGAAGATAGCATGACCGTGTCTGCATATTTCCAGTATAAATTGTTTTCAGCTCCTGGTGACAAGTCTCCTTTTGAATTCCAAAGGAAGTGTGCCATGGCCTTTGACTCAGGCTGAGGAGCAAGGAGGTCTAATTTCAGAAAATCGAGTAACTACCACTTTCTCAAAATACTTGAAAGCTTCCCCCTCTCCCCCAAATCCTCAAGCTAAAAGACCTAGACTTTCTTGTGAGAGAAAAATCTCAAAGTCTCCATCCCCTCCAGCCCACCATGCCCCCCATGTAGAGAAATAAGTCACACTTGTGGAATTCTTTGCACGAATGCCATCTGCCGTCTTAGGGGTGGTCTGTAACTCTTAGGACAGTTTTGCTGCGAATATTCCATTGCCTCCGCATTCCAGAATAACTCCATGTGTTACAGTTGTTCTAGGTGAACCCATTCTGGCAGGAAAATGGTGCCGTGTAGCAGGGCAGAGACATGAACCCAATTTCCAGTCCTTCCAGCTTGCTGAGGACTTGGACGAAAAGGGCAAATTTGAATACATTTAGTCCCAACAGGTGTTTCTGGTTTTTTGCTTTGAAAGGGAAATTGTAAGGGAACAATTAAGCATTGTCAGGAACATTGTCAGGAGAAGGCAAGAGCTTTTAAATAATTACATAATACACCTGAACCATAGTCTTTATTCTGTTTTCAACATAACTTGAAACTATAAATACTATTTAAGTGTAGGCTGGGAAAGACTCTTACTATGAAAACCATTTTGGTAGTACCGAGTCATTTTATACTTTAATAAAATTAGGCTTCCAGCACTTTTTTTTTTTTTAAGCAACCAGGTTGTAGGATGACAGTTAAAAATGTTTAATGACAGAAAATCTGTTGCTCACAGAAATGTTGGTGATTATTGAAACCAGTGACGTTAGGGTGGTGACCCTGAGGAGCATTGAAAGTACCGCAGTGGAGGCTTGCAGGTCAAGTCATTAAATTTAGCAAATAAAAATATGGAATACCCAGTTAAATGTAAATTTCAAACAACAAATAATTATAAAATATAATTACATTTATTTATCTGAAATTCACATTTAACTGGGCATCCTGTATTTTATCTGGCAACGCTACCTTGGGATGGCGAAGTTCTTTCACTGTGTCCTGCCAGCCGGCTCAGCAGGAGCACGAAGAGAGATAAGTGGCTTCCTTGTTGGTAAAACCTTTTTTTCCAGTGGTTCCCAACAAAGGAGGAAAATTACAAATGCCTCTAATGATGATTTCCAATTTTTGTTATTTATAGAAAACTGTCATATCAGCTTTTCACATTTTCTACATTAAATAAAGTGCTTTTCCTATAATGAAATCTGAAAATTTCTCCAGAGCGTTTTGTGAAAATTTGCTTTTCAATAGTTTTTTCGTGATTTCCTTTGATTGAAGTGCTTTTGTGTCACACAGCGAGATGGGCGTCCGGATGCCCAGTTTTGTCCACTGCAGCTTTGCCAGATGCTTCGAGTGTCGTTGCTCACACGTGGGCTCCTCGGGCCTCCTCCCGCCGTCACTATTTATCTGTGGTGATGGGAATTCTCGGCACTGGGGCATTGGCTATTGTACACGGAAGACCTCGAGTGTCTGCCGCATATGGGGCGTTAATAGGAAATACCGAAAGAAGATTTGAATCGGGACTGATCATTAAGAATGATGAGGGAACTTGCTCTAGGGCCTACGTCCTCATCCTGTAAAAGGCAAACTAGTTAGAAGGTTAGAAATATTTGTCTACTGATGGTATTTGATTTGTAACCTGTTAATTAGCAGGGCAGGTTCCCAGACCCAGGAGGAGGGCCTTCGAAGCACAGCTGGTCTCTTAGGTCAACAGTTTTACCACCGTTGCGTTTGCCGGGACCCTGCTGGAGTGCGGGAGGAATTTCTCACCCGCTTGCTGTCCCTGCTGAGTCTGTCTGCTGTCTCTGGCGATAGGCTCCTTCTGGAGGGTTGTCGGGCCTCTGTAACCACTTCTGAGCTGACCGCTGGACCTCCTGAGTGACCTGCCACACCAGGTAGTCCTTGATTTCCTGTCCCTCAGAACGAGGCAGGAGACTGGGCACAGGGACCCCCGGTTCCGTCATGGGGGTGTCCCTGCACCTGTCCCCTTAATTTGCTCTCTTCCTGCAGGTTTGTACCCCAGCCTTGGGAGCTAGGTGGGCAGGACCCTGGGGTTTCCCAGACCATTCTCCCCTGAGGTCTCTGGGGACACAAATGAATGGGAAGAGAATTTCTCCCTCTGGGTCAACAACACGCATTGAGTGCTGATTTTGTGTCTGAAGTAGGATTTTGTGTAGACTTGGGTTAACAAATCTAACATGTTATTTAAAAGCCTGTTTTGTGTAGGGAGCTCTTTGTGAGCAGCATGTGCTGGAGTGTGTTTCACCTCCAGTGTCCCAGCTCCGTGATGGGGACCCCCAGCCCCTGTGTGTTGCTGTTTGCGTTACTTGTTGCTCTTTCTTCAGAAGCCTCGTTCCGTCTGAAGAGTGTCCTTTGGCCAAGCAGAAGGAGGTGAGCAGATACCAGGTGTGGTTCCAAATTAGGAGAGGATTATTTTTCCAAAAACTTGGGGCAGACGAGTCCTACCTGTGTGTGGCTGGAACTTTTTGCCTGGTAGACTCTTACTTCCCTTATGTCATCTTCCAGCCATAAAGCTGGAAAGATCAACCACAGCCTAGTGGTTCCTGTGCCCCTCTGACGACCGAGGAGGACAGAATCCTGAATGACCTCAAGGCTTTTCAAACAGAATTCCACCCCCTTAATTGTTGGAGGAGCACTGGTGTCACCAGGCTGTGGTTTGTTGCATAGTATTGGGGTACACTTGTAGATTTTACTCAGTTCGTTTTTGGCTTTTATGTAGATGCATCTTATGGCCTTTGGGACAGTGAGATCAATAATGCCGGGGTTTGGCGGTGGCTCCCTGGTTCCCTTTTGCCCTTCGGAGGGCACACATGTCACCTCGGAGGTCCTGCAGATGAGATGGTGCTCCTGACAATCTAGGAAAAGGCTCTGATTTTATTATGGCGGAGAATGTCCTAGAGGAATGACCCGTTTAGCTTTAGAATGTCTTGCTGATTTAAAATATGGCTTATTTGAATTGAATGCTTCATGTTCCAGCCTCTTTATGAACTATTGACTGTCAAGCTCCCAGGAAGGTTCTCTGAGCGACTTCACGTTCCTCCTCTGTCCTGGGCCCTCTGTGCATGTCTGCATGGGAGATAAAGGGCCACCCCAAGGGCTCACCTTCAGCTCAGGAGTCCCCGTGCCACGGCGGTTTTCAGTGTAATCTTCCCACTTCTGCTGTGCCTTCGTGTTCCTGTGTTTCCCTTCCACCACCCCTTCTCTTGTTTTTGAAAATCATTAAAGATAGAAGGAGCTTGGGGAGCATTCCTGGGCTCTTCCAGGCAGCCAAGCCAAGTGGCGTGGGTCCCGGGACTGATTTCCTCAGTGTCCTAGACATTAGTCAGCGAGCGCGACTTTGCAGCCAGCTGTGGTTTGGGAAGCGCCGCAGGGAGTGACTTGGCTGGCGGCATCTGCTTGTGTGTGTTTGTTCCACTTCTGCTTCTCAGATTAGGATCCGACCATTTTTATAGTTTTTTTTTTTGCCCGGGCTGGGTTCCCATTAGTGATGGCCACAGCTGCCGGTGTGGGGAGACCAAACAGTTCCTCCGGGGACAAGAGTCCTGTCCGGTCTCGTCGTGTCCACGTTGACCCCGTACCCCCTCTCTCCATCGCCATTATCTTGCTGCGATGATTCACGTCTCTGAGCCTTTGTGCTTCGAGTTTATCCAGAGTTCAGACTCGGGCATCTGCGGGTTTGCTCGGAGACGGCAAGTTCTTGAGTCATTCTTCTGGGGGTGACTTTTCCTCTCTGGTGTTCTAGCTCCCAGGGGACCCCAGAAGTCCCCTAGATGCTCCTTCTGCCTTCTCACTGCCTCCCACAAACACTGTTGTGCTTTTCTTCTTTGCCCGCCTGCTCTCGATTCCTCTTGGAGCATGGCATTTGGAATGAAATCTCACCTGGGAAAGCCTCAGACAGCAGCGACAAAGCCTGGCTCCACCGAGGGGAGACTAATTATACAGCTAATTAATCCAACAGATGTCATTGTAAGTGCTCGTTTCATCGTGATTTGGATGCACGCAACCCCCGTTGCTGAGATAGGCTTTGGGCCCTGTTGGAAAATATCTTTTTTTTTTTTTTTTTATCAGACTTGAAGGAATAACATACTTCCTTTCCAGCCTTTTTGCCCCAGTGACACATCCCTGGTTTTCCAGAAAGCTGTCTCCCACTGCTGCAGCCACAGATGGTGTCTCTGCCCCGAGCCCATGTTGCACCATTTGGCACCGAGCCGGCCTCTGTGTCTTGTGTTAGTTTGTTTCCCCAACTGGTTTGTGAACCTCTTAAGGAGACAGGCCGCCTTACCCAGTGTGAGTATCTCTCAAGAACGCGGCACGAGACAGGACAAGCAGATACCAGGAAAGGCTCACCAGTTCTTTCCCTTCACTTCCTTGTCTTTCCTGCAGGCAAGTTTGTTTGCAGTGAACACAGCTGAGGAGTGTTTGAAAGGTGCTGTTTTGGTATCAGATGGTTAAAAAGTATAGAACACGCGTGATTTGGTTAGTGAAATTGAACAAGTCATGCTTGGGACAAAAATGAGTTCTTGGAGGCGGAGGAGGGGGCTCAGGAAGCGGGAGGGAGGCGGTGTTTTCATTCCCTCCCTGCTCTGTCGCAGCAATGGAACGGGCAAGAGGAAAGCAACTGTTTTCTGCAGGTGGCCTGGGTGTGGCTCTGGGGTGTTACTAGTGGCCGTGGGCCTCAGAAGGTGACTGGCTGCTAGTGGGGGTGGTGGCACCTGCTCGAGGCCACGCTAACCGAGTTCTCTTTGCTAACAGCCCCTCACCCTCCATCATGCCTGCCCTGTGAGTGAACTCACCATGTCCCCTCCTAAAAACTGGATCCAGAAGTGACACATTTCGCCACTGATGTGACAGGTCGCCAGTGGCTTCTGTGTTGCCAAATCCATGGGCTATGTTCTGACTCAATGTGGTTTTCAGCAGCTTTTGCCACTCTTCCCCCTCCTTCTCCCCCCTCTGGCTTCTGTGACAACAGTCTTCTACTTTGCCTGGGCCCCCTCTGGCCCTCCTTCTTGTTCTCCTTGCTGGCTTCTCTTCTGTTACTTAGTGGTAAGTGTTGGAGTCCCCGGGGCTTGGCCCCAGCCCCCGTCTTTCTTGTGTCTATAAGTCTCCCTGAGTGTTTTGTTCAATCCAATGCTTATAAACAACACCTACCTTCTGTTGACTCTTGAGTCTGTGTCTCGAGCCCTGAGCTCTCCCTTTATCCACCTCCCTACTGGACATTTCCATTCAATGTCTGGTAACTGACTCCTCAGGCTTAGCCTGGCCTAGAGAGAGGTCTTGATGACCATAATCCCCAACCACTTTCTCCTCTGGGCTCTCCCTTCTGGGTCAGGGCCACCTCCGGTCTACCATGTGCTCAAGCCAGTAAGCTGGGAATTGTTGGTGGGCCATTCTTTCATTCATTCACCTACAGCCAAACTGTCAATAAGTCCTGTTGGCTCCATCTTCAAAATATGTTTCCACCACCCTGCCTGTTGTCTCTCACTGTGTCACCTCTCTCTCTGCTTCTGTTTTTGCCCCTTACAATCTAGTCTCCATACAGCAATTTTATGAAAAAGAAAATCAGGTCCTGTCACTCCCCTGCAGAGACTCAACAGTGGCTTTCCATCCCACTTAAAATAAAAGCCAAGCTTTTTCCTCTGACTTATAAACCCCTTTGTGATCTAGACTCTGCCCACCATGCCATCCTCATCTTGTAACACCCTCCCCTTTGCCCACTATGTTGGAGCCACGCTGACCTTCTTACTGTTCATTCAACGCGCCAAGCTTGCGCCTCCTGCCGGGTCTTTGCACTTGCTGTTCCACTGCCTGGAATGTGCTTCCCTGACCTCGACATTCAACTCTGATTAAATGTCTGGTCCTTGGAGAGGCTTCCCTAACCACCCACTCTAAGTAGCTACACCATCACTTTACCTGAATTTACTTCTCTGCATTGACAGTTATCTGTTTTTCTAATTTGTTCATTTATTTATTTGTCTCCCAGAAGATCAGCGACCTTGGTTGTCTTCTTAATGGCTGTATCCTTGGTGTCTGACACTAGCCCAATACATTTTTATTGAATGACAAAAGTACTACCAGAATATGCCCAGGGTTTCTCCTCTATCATAGGATCTGGTCTAGCAGCCCTGTCTGAACACTTGGCATTTATTTATTTATTTATCCCCCCAAAGCCCCAGTAGATAGTTGTATGTCATAGCTACACATCCTTCTAGTTGCTGTACGTGGGACGCGACCTCAGCATGGCCGGAGAAGCGGTGCGTCGGTGCGCGCCCGGGATCCGAACTCGGGCCGCCAGCAGCAGAGCGCACGCACTTAACCGCTAAGCCACGGGGCCGGCCCTGAACACTTGGCATTTAATAACTGAGAGTCTAGAAGCATATGTTGGAGTACACTGGGTGTCCTGTGGACCAGGGCATTCCAGAGCTGTTTACAGCCCTGTCCCTTACTGTCAGTTCTGCACAGAGCTTTACTCCTGTATTGACCCACTGAGAAGCAGTCTGGTACGATTATGCAACTTGTATCTAAGTATTTTGAAAGTTCCCTCGTGCAGCTGGCCTTGGTTCTGCATCCCAAAATTCTCCCAACAGAAATTACAACTCTTTCTACTCAACAGTCATGGATATTGATGTCTTGGTAGAAAAATTCATGGCGCTTTGCCCCTTTTACTTTGTATTATAGTCCATTTTTATAGTCATCTTTCTCCTCTGTACTAGCTTCTTTAGGGCTATGGTCCTAAGTGTGTAAACTTTGTTGACTGTGATCTAGAAAGAGATACATTTTACAGTGGTGACCCAGCCCATACATATTGATAGATATTTTGTATATATAAGTGAAACAAAAGTTTTACAAAATGTGCTACATTTACTACATGTGCTACATTCTGATACTTTCTGTTCTCTCCTATTCTGTTGTTTTACACAAATGCTGGTTGTACTCACAGCATTGATTTCATGACCCCACTAATGCAATGACTCTCAACCCAAGCCGCTTTAAAAAAAAAAATAATGTGCATGCCTGGCCGACCCTTGGAGCTTCTGGTTTAGATTACTGTGGGGTTCTAATGTGCAGCCCCAGGTTGAAAACCATTGCACTGGTGAATCACAACCCACAGTTTGAAAAACATTGCCATGCAAGATACAAAGAGGAGTTGATCATTCAGTAAGAGCAGTCAGATATGTACACAAGAGTTAACCCAGCCTGGAGGAAGGTGGAGGGAGAGGGAATTCACATCCAATTGGTTAGATCAGAGAAGACCTCCTAGAAGAGAGGGAAGCTGGAGTTTGGGCAAGATTTGAAGAGGTCGCACAGTGGTCGCACAGATGGGCAAGCTGGGCAAAGGCAGATTCTTTTCTTCTCCTTACCAAACCTGAGGCCATATTACTAAACTGATTTTAGTAACTGGAGCTGCCTTTCATGCACTTGTGCTTACTATAACTTTTCAAAGACAATCAATTGCGAGTTAAACATTTCATACTAATAACGCACTAGAATTGGGGCCTTTCTAGTGTTTTGCTAGTCAAGAGTTGTGCTCAAATGGTGTTAAAATAATAAAAATACTAAAAAAATACCCCATAAACAAATACTGAACTATAGTTAATGCTATGCGTGCTGGTATTTGGGGGGGTTAACTGTACTGATATCTGCAGTTTAGTTTGAATTGTAGCAAAAATGTAAACTGCATTGATAGATGGATCAGAGGATGGATATAGATGTATAGCTAAGTATTAGTTTTAGCATCTGGTTGGTGAATAGATACGTGTCTACTACATGACTTTTTCAACTCTTCTCTATAATTGAAAATTTTCATAATACAATGTGGGGGTAAAATACTAAAAACTTATAGTTAGGTATTCTTTCCAGTCTGAACTCCACCACATAGAAGCTGCATGTTCAACATGAGGTCTCTTCTCCACGCCCACTGTCCTCCCCACCGCTTCCCACACTGTGGAAAGAGTGGTTTTGATGTTCTGTTATGTCTCTGAAGGTGGGGCGCAGATGAATTATTCCTGTTGTTTTTTTTTTTTTTTCCAGACAAGGGCGTACATCTCACTGGAGGCAGAAACATGCCCAGTTGAGAGGTCTCAAACCACTGCAGGAAAGGCAGGGGGAGACCACAGGCCCTTGGTCTTTCCAGAACTTGTAGATGCTCACTAGATGCCGGGCTCTAGAAAACTTCAAGATAGGATGCCCAAGTGTCTTAAGGGAAACCCAGGTGGCTCTTGGGGGTTTAAAGAGAGAGAGGAGCTCCCTGGTGTCAGGCTGCCTGGGTTTGAATCCCAGCTCCTGTCCTTCACAGCTGTGTGGCTTTGGACATGTGACTTAATCCCTCTCTGTTCTTCAGCTGTAAAACGGGCTAACAAAACAACCTGCCTGACAGGACTGTTGAGCAAGTTAAATGAAATCATAATACATGGGATGTGCCTACACTGTAGTTTAAAGCACAAAACAATATGCTATTCTTTAAGAATACCATCTTTCTGCATTAGATTTTTCCATTGTCTTCTGTAGACCACAGAAGTGAAGTTATTTCATAATTTGGTTTTCATTAGCTTTGACCTTGGCACACTTTTGGTTTGGAGGACAGAAAGGCTGGTGGGTTTTTTGGTTTGGAGGAGGGAGAGAGAATTTCCCTGCTGTGAAATGTGACCAATGTGTAGCAAAATGACTTGGGGCAAGTAATCTGACCTTGGCCAGTCAGTCGTGGTCCCATCTGAAGAATGAGGGGACTGGAGAGATTAGTAAGTTCCCTGCAAGCACCAAGAGTGTTCACAGGACCTGTTTTTTTTTTAAGGACTACTTCTGTCTCTTCTCCTAAGTAATGGAGCAAGAAGTGATCTAGTGGTGTACTTATGCAAGTTACAAAGTGGTCCAGATCCAGCTTTATTTTGGCTACTACTTCGTAGCTGTCTCTCTGAGAAGTACCCAAGAGGTCTTCAGTTGTGAGAGGAACCAGCAGTGAAGTTACTTTTACTGACATAATTTTATACTATTTTCCTGCCTAACCTGGGAGACTTCAGTATTTGATTTTTTTTTTAAATAGAACTTTCTCGCAAGCACCAGCACACCCGTATTTGCATTATGTGACCAGAATTAGATGAAAGTAAGAATGCAGGCTTGGAAATTGGTGTAGAGTACACAGCACACTCAGAGATAACTCTACCCTCTTTTTTTTTTTCATTCTCATATATATATATATATATATATATATATGGGAATCATATATAATCAGAAATATATATATATTTAAATATTAAAGCTAATGCATATTCACTCTTAAAAAACATTATAATCCAGAAATGCACAGCATAAAGGTCAAAGAATAAAAAGTGAAAGTTAAATTCCAGTTAAACTAGAATGCATTTGGCTTTGGTGTGTCTTTGTCTTTTGTATTTGTGTCTGTTGACATTTTGTAACCTTGGCAATACCACAGAATATTGTAGAGGGGGAACAGCCTCCGAACACAAGTGAAGTATTAGCTGGCACCGCAAAGCTGCTGTACCCACCTTGCCTGAGTGAGTTCATTTATATTGAAAACCACAGTGTTGGTGACACGGATGACTGAACGTTGCCTTCGGAGTCTTCCTTCAGTGTTTACGTTTGTGTCCCTGCTTGTGGCTGTCCCATCCCAGTCTCCATTCACTTAGCGAACACCTGCAGTCAAGTATGCAAAACTGTTTCCATGGCAACCCTTTGTTATCCATTAATTTAAAATATTTCAAAATTTCTGTTCAGTTGAAACTTTTTTTTTTTAAACCATGCATTCCTCCTCTGCCCTATTTGTACATTGGAAGTTAATCTCCTTGGCTACTCAAGTTAGGGAGGTTTCCCCTACCCTACCTCTTTTGAAAGATGACTTTTTAAAATGGTTAAACCTGGGATCTCTGATTACAGCGCTGAGTCAATAAGTGGGTGAAGTTAATCTCCTTGGCTACTCGAGTTAGGGATGTTTCCCCTACCCCACCTCTTTTGAAAGATGACTGTTTTTTTTTTAATTTAATGAAATAAATGGCTAAACCTGGGATCTCTGATTACAGCGCTGAGTCAATAACTGCCCTCCTTGATTTAAAAGGAGCAAAACTTAATGCGCAATAGTTTTTAACATCTGAAACGATGTGCAAAGTATGTGCAACAGAAAAATCTCACCAAGTTCATTGCTGGCCTGTTGATTAGATCAGCATGAATGGATCTGGGAAGTATTCTTGAGAAACAGAGCAGCTCTTTGTCATTTGGATGGTGAATTTACTGGCTACTATGAGCACTGAGTTTTGGCAACATAAGTTTCATGCTGGTGTTGAGAGTTGTGTAAGGAATGTGTCTATGGCTTCTGTTTGGAAACACCTATGAAATGAAATGCAAATCGATGGCAATAACATGTTCAAGTTGCAAATTTGAAAACAAATGAGGAAATGCAAAAGCAAGTTTTGCATAGCAACACGCATTTCACATGTGGTAATTATTACTATCAAATATGATATTCTAATGTCTAGGATGTGAGACATTATTATATCCCACAATTATTACTCCTTGGGTGAAATTTTACATTTTATAACTATCGTATGTGGTCTTTTGCATTCCCTACTCACATGGATGTAGGTAACGATTCTGTCATTTATTGTCAGTATAATCATAAGCTTCCTTATTTTAGAAATGTACAGACATTACCTTTGTTTTCTTCCCTAGAAGGTTTTATGGGTATTTGTAAATGTATTGATTCCCAGCTGTTACTCACTATTGACAATGGCGGGTGAAGGCAGATGATAGTTTTGTTTTGTTGCCGTACAGTTTGAATTATTGTTGTCTTCCTAGCTATTAATTTTTGAAGTGTTCATGGTGTTCCATGTGCACCTTGCATTCTGGTCATGTTTGGAGTTAGGATTTAGGACTTTTGTTGGCCTCCAGATACTTTGGAGTAAATCACACAGGATTCATATCTTCCTCTCCCCTCTTCCATTTTTTTTATAAGTTTACTTTCATTTTTTTCCCCTTTCATTGTTAATAGTTGGGCAAAGATTTTTATGTGCAGAAGAATCTTAAAGGAATATTTTATCAGATACCACACTTCTCCCTTGGGGTGATGTAAAGAATGGGCAGGAAGTTATTTGTAAGGGGAGTATATATGAAGTATGGTTATGTGGTTTTTTTAAAAGTGAAGGTTTCTTTTCCCCCTTTTCATGTTGGGGGTCTCGGAGCCCAGTGCATCCCTGTGCCTTAAGTTGATTCAGCATAATTGATGCCGTCTCATTTCCCACAGCTGATGAGGATTATATCAGCTTGGTTTAACAGTCTCATTTTCTGCTCCCAGTGCACACTTGTTTTAATGTGTTTCAGTTAATGAGGTAGAAGAGAGAATGAGGTGTTACTGTTTATACACAGAGAGTGAGCTTGTGCAGAGAGCCTGCCACAGCCCACGTGGCCCTGGGCATCCTTGGGGGCAGGTCCCACAGAGAAGCCACCTTTTCGGAGCGTGGTTTTTCATGACTAATGCAGATAATGATTATTACCCATAAGTTTTGCCCAATAATCTTATTAATACCATTTCTCTTTTCTAGATGTGTCTTTCATATGTCATGATAAAAAGATTATAACGGCTCAGAGCTTGGGCTGCAGTCGAGGGAGTTGGTGAACCCTCCACCAAAAGCTTTGTCAAACTCAGCCTTCCTTTCACCAGCCCCACACCCCTAGAGGGACCCCTCCCCAAGTAAGGGCCAGTTCATTTGAAGTAATGCAAGTGGAACCAATCTCAGAAGTCCAAGAGGAACCTTACCTCTGTGTGGGGTATATTGAGAGCCTGAAACAGGCACTAAGAATTTGTGTTGTGTTCTGGGTCACAACAGCAGTACTGGTGGGGATGGTAGAAGAGATAGAAGAAACTTTCAGGGTTCAATTTCATGTGAACGTGGTCTGGTTTGGGTCATGACTTTGCTCCTGCTCATTGAGGGGAGCGCCCTCAAGGTTGGAGGCCATCATAATTGACATGCAAATACCACTGCAGCACCCCCCCCCCCCCCCCGGCCCCCCAGTCTTCAAGCTCCTTGGTGAGCATGCTGCTGCCTCAGGGCAACCAGGAAACCAAGGCTGGGTAGGCCTTTTGCATGTACGCAAATTGCCAGCTTGTGGACGCATGGAAAATAAAGGGTGTACCAGGGGTACAACAAAGGAGACCTTTCCCTCTTTGGGACCAACCTGAGCCATTTTGTCAACCACATGCACAGTTGTGGAAGGACACTCTCTTGTACCTCCCACCCCCTATCCTTCCATCAGAAAGCAAAAGTCCTTTTCTTCGCCCTCTCTCAACATGGAGCACCCTAAATGGTTAAACCTGTTGCCTGGCCTTGGCGCCGTGCCAGCCCCGTGGGGCGCTGCGCAGGCTGGAGGCCCCCAGTGCATCCTGGCTTCCCGAAGGCACAGCGGCCGTGGGTTTCAGCAGGAATTAAACAATTACTAAGTCTTAGTCCTCCCCACCTTCCGTGGATTGACTCTATAAATTGTCAGCCTGTTGACATTTTAATGCGAATTATGTCATGTGGTATCCCCTTTGATTTCAACATGCCTCAGTTTGTAAATACATGAGCCACTCAAAGGCTTGTGGTTAGTGTACACTCTGGAGGCCTCGGGGTTTTTGGTGGGGGAGAGAGCGCTGGAGAGCGCACAATGCTGGGAGTGTGCCTGGCACGGAAAGCCTTTTACAGTTACCCAGGGCGGCTCTGGAGGGCCATGTGGGGAGCCCGCTGCGAGCCCCAGAGCCATGCTGTTTGCCTCCCAGCCCCTCCCAGGGCGCTGGGAAAGCCACTGCCTTTGGGACCAAGTCACAGGATATTTTAATTGGATGCATTGATGGCCGAACATTTCCCCAAAGTCACTGTGCAGCTCTGTTCTTCCTTTTGTAAAGTGTGACGTCCTCTTCCCCCATCACCAGCACCTGGACGAGAACTGACTTATTCTAGATTTCAAAGCGAACCAGGAGGCCAGGGGAGCATTACCTGTGGTGGGTGTTGCCCTTGAAAGGGCTTGGCCATCCCGGTGGGAAAATGATTCCGGAAGGATTCTTAAGGAAATGATTGATAGAGATTGAGAGGTTGAGATAGAAGAAAGGTGAAGAGGAAGGCTTGTTAAGATGTATGGAGGCAAGAGGAAGACTCGTTATTTGTGTGGGAGAGGAAGAAAGAGTGGAATCTTGAAGATTCTGAATGTTCAGATTCTAAAAGTGAAATGCAAGGGAGGGAATAGCGACATAGATTTTAAGAGGCAATTTTCCAGTGAGAACAGTTGAGAAACCCTATGCGAGGCCTCTGCTCCAGCTCGCTGTTCTTAACACCCTATTTTCCAGCTTCTGATCTCCTTATTTGAGACTTTCCTCTAAAATTTGTGCCCCTGTGAGGAGCTGCCTTCTTGGCGATCCTTTGTGTGTAGAATATCAGTGCTCAAAAAAGTTAGAATTAGCCATTTTGAGATTTGCTGTGTTGTGCCCAGAAGAAGTTGGCTGGGGGACGACATCATCGATAGACCCTAAGAATGGGCCAGAAGTAGGAAAGTTGGTTTCTGCTCTGCACAGACGGGGCGTGTAATCTTCCCTCCTGCGAATACAGCAACTGCTGGGCCTGCTGTCTGTGTTGGAATTTGGCTGACTTACAAAAATGTCATGGGATCTTCAATGGCCATGGGTGGTCGGGACCTGTTTCCCACGTGCTGAGTAATTCCAGTTTCATGTGTGAATAATGCCCATGTTAAAGCAATTAGAGCTACATGTAATCTGAAAAGGAAGAAGGGACCCAAATTCCTGTTGATCAGAGGCACTTCCAGCTCATTGATTTCTCTGGTAACTTCCGTGGGTGCTCGAAAAGTTTTTTGATGGATTCTGTATCTTAAATCATTTTTAAAAATTTGTAATACAGACAAGTGTTGGAAAAGTGGAGTTGCTGTAGATAATCCCTTCTTTTGCCTCCTTCATCGATTTATCTGGGTCGTATTACTTGGGGAAGGAAGTGAGTAGGAGGGTATGATGGAGTGAGTGTGTGTGTGCGTGTGAAAGAGAGAGAAAGAGATTCACATGCCTTGGGAGTTTAGTTGGTTACCCTGAGAAATTATGTTTGGTCTCTCTCCAACATCGAGTTAGAGTTTAGCTGTGAGATTATATGTGCAACAAAATGACAAGACATTACAATAATCATGGCCTATAAGAACATGACTCTTTGCTAATTAAAAAAAAAGTTCCAATTGATGTTTTTCTAAATTAATAAAATAGTAACTTACTGTGTTTAAAATGAGCCCCATGCTTTGTCAAAAGATTGTAAAATGTTGTTTGCAACGTGTACATTGGTCTCACTTACCTCCTCCTCTATATTGTAGTGAATATAAGTCAACTGTTGGAAACACGCTTTCAGACACAATCTAGGGCCCTTTTCAATAACTTGGTGTGTATTCTGTAGCTTGCTTGGGAAAGGAAGTAGCAGCCTGTGCCTCTTTTCATTTCATTCCTGTCTTCCAGAAGGTGTAAAGCTTGCAGTCACTGCCTGCCGTTGGCTGGTACCCATTCCAGCCCCCCCCGGGGGAAACTGGTCAGGGAAGGAGTAGGCCACAAGGTGACGCTGGGCTTCTCAGCCTTGCAAATGAGAGAGAATTATGGATGATTGTGGAGTTGGAGAAGGGGATCAATTAATTTGCTTTCACTCCTTTCTTCCTTCTTCCTGAGTCTTATTCCTTCAAAAATAAAGGCACCTCAGGAATGGAAGGTATGGGACAGACATAGGGATGATGTGGAATACAAGTATGGGCTGCTTTTTAGCACAGCTGGGGAACGTCATCCTCAGAGTCACCCATTCTTCAGCAGCAGGGCGTGTCCTCGGCATTGCTGCTGTGGTTGGGGGCTGTTTAATCTGACCTGTGACATTCTTGTACCCCCTGAAATTTTCTGACACTTAACGGGCTCTAGAATTCTCTCTCTCTTTTTTTTTTTTAGATTTTATTTATTTATTTTTTCCCCCCAAAGCCCCAGTAGATAGTTGTATGTCATAGCTGCACATCCTTCTAGTTGCTGTATGTGGGACGCGGCCTCAGCATGGCGGGACAAGCAGTGCGTCGGTGCGCGCCCCGGATCCGAACCCGGGCCACCAGCAGCGGAGCGCGTGCACTTAACTGCTAAGCCACGGGGCCGACCCTAGAATTCTCTTGCCCTTTGTAGAGTTAGGGGCCTTGAAGTTCTTTTTATGGGACTTTATTTTTTTTCAGTATAGCTGGCTAGCTAGGTGAAGGAGTAATCGACAGCGTAAAAATGCACTGGACTCACGATGAGCAAGCTGAACTTGGAGCAACGTTGATGGTGGCCGAGGCGTGTTCAGAAGGAAGAAGCCAGCCAACCTCTGGGCAACCAGGGAAAATGGGCAGCCGACTGACCCATTTCTATAGCACAGCAATGGCTTTGTGTTAACTCCGCATTCCAGCTCGTCCCAGCCCCACAGGTTATTTGCATAGCACACAAACAGTGGATTGTACAATGCATACAGGTATCGCCGGTGTTGGCAATGGCCCACGAAGATGAATGGGAGCTGTGTGTCCCTGTTGTAAGACCTTCCCAAACCACCCCCGCTCCTGCCTGAACAGAGTGCAGACTTGCCAGTGAAGGGTGCCTGACCCTTCTGCATTCTTGCTTCTCGAGTCTGAAAATGCATTTATATAAAGGGTAGGAGGAGATGGGGCTGAAATCCCATAGGAAAGAAGTGCCTCGAGGAGGAAAACCCAGGAGGTTAGTTTAATAAGAAAAGGAAAAAGAGGGAACGTGAGAGGGAGGCGGGGGCTGAATGAGAGAGTGAATGAGAAAGGTTTCTGACAACTAACTAATTCTCCTTGCTCTAACCCATGACAGAATTAATCACACATTAACACACTGACAGCAAAATTAATGTCATATGCAAATTAATAGTGCAGGCTTGGCATTCAACAGCCTGTTGGCTTTTTAAGGCTGGCATTGGAGTTCCAGCCCCCAGCCCCAGCCCATAGGCTGCTGCCTCGGCACCACCCAACCCTCATTCTGCCTGAGAATCCCCAGTGCAACTTTGGAACTGAAGCGATATCCCCTCCGCTGGCTTGAAAAACGTGTGTCAAAGCCCATAAGTGCTGTGGCTATTGTCTTTTCATGGTGGGAGCAGAGTCAGGAATAAGACATGTTGGTTAGGAATCCTTTGCCTCTCATACTTTCTTACCATAGTTTTGCCGTCAGTGACTATCCTTGTAGGTAAGCAGGGGTCACCTTCCTGTAACATTCCTAGGAAGCTCCCGCGGTATTGCTCCTGCGGTATTGCTCCCGAGATGCTATCAATAAGAGATGCATTGGGTCGGAGGGAAGGAGTGTTAAGGATATAGAACAGGGTCAAATCTAACATCATTCTAGTTTTAGTTATTAGCTACAAAATGAAAATTGTCTCATGTGGCTTCCAAGAGGTTTAACCTATTGAAATCAACACTAGAAGAGAAAAGGGGAGCCTCTCCTTGATGTTAAAAAATAAGCAATCAGAAGAAAGAATGGTCTGTTTTAGAGCATTTTGATGGCTGAACTTGAGTGCCTGGGGCAAGGGCGAGCTTGCCTCGTTGTAGCCGGTGACTAACCCACTTGTGAATTCGCCATCTGTGATAATTATTATTATTTTGACACTTAATGAGTAATAGTGTTGTGAAGCAGGTGTTATGCAGAACATAAAGACATGATCCTCCCCGGGAGGCACTTCGGGAAGGACAAGGCAATTCAAAGTGGGATAAAGGCAGTCACCTGTTTATGTTGATTTCCAATGACTATTGGCATTTTCTTAGTGGTGTTGATTTCCTTAGCATTTTCATTAGCTCCCACTTCATCTACTACCAAGAAGAGACTTGAGATTGATGAGGTCAGGACACAGATCTGGGAAACACAATATTGCTGGCTGTGGAAGGGTCTTAATTCCTGGGCATGCTGGTGCTTCTTTTCATTGCATGCCTAAAACAGTCCTGTAGACCGACTGCCTGGCCTGAATCGGGGCCATAGAAACCGGGACCTTGGAAAATTGTTAATGTAATACTTTGGTTTTATAAATGAAGTGAGGTGTTTGAATGTATCAGGGATACAGTTATATGTATGTATCTATATCTTCTATCCTTGATATCCAGATGGATGGATGAATGGTTGGATAGATGGATGGATACCAGTTTGTGTCTATGTATATAATATGTACACATATATGCACACATACAGGCATATATGTGTGTGTATATATTTGCTGTAATTTTGATGTGTGGTTAGTGTCTTAGATACTACTAATTTCATCAGTCCTTATGGTGGATTTACCATGTATGGACTCTCAACCCTCTATCTGAGGAACCTGTTATGGACAGGGCAGGAAGCTGGAGTTGGGGGTGGGATTCTGTTCTGTTCCTAGCTCTGACATGTACCAGCCCCAGACCCTGGACAGGTGCCTTAATGTTATTTGTAAAATGGAGCTGTTTGCCTCCTAGAGTTACTAGGATTGCATATCTTGATAGATGTGAAGGAGTTAACAATCTAAAGCGACTATCTTATGATGAATATCTGATCACACTAGATAAATTCATAGACAAAAACTAGGAATGGGAGAGCACCTGGAGTAACAGCGCACTGTGCAAGGCCATAAAATGTGCTTTGCTGCACCCTTGCTTATCTGGTCGTCACTTTTACTCCAGTCCCTGTGTTGAAGGTGACAACCAGATGGATCTCCTGCTGTGACTCTAAGGCTGGCCTAGATGTTGGTCCTTTCCTGTATGTGCTATAGAGTAAGGGTAAGTCCTCATCTCAATTATCATGCCTCCCACTTGGCATTCGTTGGCATAATGAGTTGAATAGAATGTGATGAACTTAGGCTGATAGAGAAGGAACAAGTGATGGTAGTGAAAGGAAAAGTCATTTGTCTGGAACAGATGGGCCTGACCTGGTGACTTGGGATGGTCCTCATAGTCCTACTGGAGTGGTTGGGAGAGGATGGGGAGCTGTAGCCCATTTAGCAGAGGGTAATACCAAACTGGAGTGGGCTTGTTGAAGTAACTACAGAGGGAAGAATTTGGCTACAAAGAAAATAGTCAAGACATGGTGCCTTGGGCATCATTGCCCGGGATTAAAGTTCTCAGAAAGACAGTCATGTGTGCACTTTGGTTGTTGCACCTCTGAAATGTGGAAACTAGTCTGTTTCTGTTCATGGTGGCAGGGTGTGAGTTCACAGGTGTGACTCTGTTCTGCAAATATTGCAGGGCCGAGGAGAGGGCAGGGAGACCACCTCCACAGCTAGTACCCCAAAATGCCTTTCATTGGAGCTTGGTTTTGGAGCCGGCTGGTGGGGCCCCCTGTGTACCTCCAGGTCCAGCCAGGAGCTGGGCCTGCTCTAGTTTTGCATCTGTGCATGTGGCCGTTTTAATTTTTCCCTGGATGGCCTTGCCTTGGATACTGCCTGCTGCCTGTGAGGGTTGCTAGGAAACCGGCAGAGGCCTGTCTTCTTGCTCAGGACAAGGCCCCAGCCAGCTTGCCAGGGCCTGAAACCAGCATGCATCACAGGAACATGAGAGCCAGGCCAAATCTCCATGCCCTTTGCTCTCTGCCCTGACCCTTTCCCTCAAGACACCTTGACTCCCTTCTGCACATTCAGTGGCCGTTTGCCGTATAGAAGCATTCAGGGGAGGCCATGCCTCGTCTGCAGTTGTGTTGGTAGTCACGTACCTTTATCAGGGAACAAGGTAGCTCAAAATCGAAATGAAAATGTGATTCCCTATAATTGTTTTTCCTGGACCTTTCTTGGGTCACACCTGAGCAGACCAAGTCCCTGTCAGTTCTCAGTCCCCCTCTCTCTACTACTCATGTGGTCTCCTGGTAAAGCCCCAAGGATCTCCTTCTTCCCAAGCAATGCCTCATGCCTTTTGAAGAAAAGAAAAGCTGGATGCATTTTTGGCCAAGAAGTCTTGGAAGGAAGTAACCTCAATTGCATTGCTGTGAAGAGCTTGTCCAAGTCTCTAGATGCTACATCTCCTAGAAGCTATGTTGATCCGTTGCCCTATGACCTTCCTGCTGTCTGAGCATGGTGGTGGGAGAAGGAGAGAGCCAGGATGATAATTCAGAAGTGGGCTCTGGAGTTGAGGCAAAAGAATGGCTGTGTGTTCTGCAATGATCTTCCTTCTGATTTTTGTTGGATTTGCTTTAAAACCTAAGAAAGTTATCCTCTTCCACTGGGGGAAACTTCTCTGCACGCTACACACAGACTGGCACTTTTTCCCCTAAATATTTAAGTTGATTATATTCCCAACCATGAGGGAATTCTGGGGCTGGTGTGTCCTGGTGGTGAGCATGTAGTGTAATTTTTCTGCCGATGCCTGTCCATGTGTAAAGTGGGCTTATTCTTTGATGAGGCACTCTGACTTCTGGCCATCGATATGTTTGAAATGCTCCTCATCACAGCCTTGTTTGTATTTTGCTCTTTTTTTAAGTTAGTAAACTGGTCGATTAGACTGGTTAGAGTCATTTCATCATGTCCTTGCTGTGGATGACTGTGCAGCTGTTAAAAATGATGGTGCATATATATCTTTTAGTTGGAAAGATGGCCTCAACATAGTGCAAGAATGTTACAGATATAGATTATTCCTTTTATGTAAAATTGTGATATACTGTATGTATGGATTAGAGATGCCAAGATGGGTATTAGCCAAAAAAGTGATAGAATTTGCTGATTTTTATTTTTTATTCCTTTCTGTATTGCCTTAAAAAAAATAAGCAGATATCATTTCTTAAAATCTATTAAAGATGTCACCTTTCCAAGGCTTCCTGGACCTGATTTTACATCAGAATCAGCTGGTGAACCCTTTGAAGTACAGATTCTGGGGTTCTGCCCATGAGTTTGATTCTGTGAATCCAGGCTGGTGAAATACAAGGGAACTGTGTCTTAAAAGCTCTTGATGCACCTAGTCCTTGAATGGCAGTTAGGAAATACTGACCCTGATGAAGGAATATTCTATAAAAATGTGTCTTGTAAACAGTGGTCATCAAGTTTCTCTGAATGTTTCTACTTTCTTTACATAAATGTAAAGGGCACCTCTAATTGTGAGGATCCTTTCTGTTGAGATGGTATCTACTTCATTACCTGTAGAGGTAGAGACAGTTGTGTCCTGTTCCTCTCTCATAAGGCACTCTTCTTTGTGATATTATTATTTTGTAGAATGTAAATGGCGTGCTGTGTCTTTTGTTCTGGCTTCTTGTAACTTCGTGATGTGTGCTTTTTTGATGTCACTAAATATTTTTCTACCACATGAGTTTTAACAGTTGCACGGTGTACCCTCGTATGAAGGTGCCATAGTTTATTTAGCTAATTGCCCCCTCCTGTTTTTGTCATTTGTCCCTGTGCGTGTACCTTCTCCATTCGACTGAGTACACATCTCTAGCGTTTGCAACTAATTCTTCCTCTGCAGTGGTTTCCAAGCTCCTTACCACCCCTGTCACCTGCCTCTGACATGTTTGCTTGTTGATGTGTCTCCTCGGTGACGATGCTCATTATGGGATATGGTCTTCTTGGTGAGACCTCACTGGTTGATTACAGGGAGTCTTTATCCTTCCTTGATATAGACAATGAATCACTAACTTCCATCCTTTAATTAAGCAGCCATGTCAAACCCTTTGCTCCTCTGGAACTTGTCCCCTGGAATAAGCAGGGTTTTGTTGTCGCCTTTGTTTTCCTGGAACAGACAATTAAACCAGGCCTCCCTGTCCCTTAAACCTGAGGACAAGTTTGTTTACTGCTGTTTTCCTTCATCCTGTTTATTCCATTTTTTCAGTGCGTTAGCTGGCTGCCCTCCCAAATGTATAATATCTGGAAATGTGACAGTAAAGTTGTCATCTTTGTATTTTTTCATTTATTTATTTTTATTTTTGAGTTCATAAGTATTTCTTGTCTATTGTTAAAAAAAAAAATTCGGAGATGCAGAAAAACCCAAAAAAGAAAATCATGCCTAATCTCACCACCCAAAGATAGTTTTTTTTTCTTTTCTTTTCTTTTCTTTCTTTCTTTCTTTCTTTTTTTTTTTTGGTGAGGAAGATCAGCCCTGAGCTAATCCCCGTTGCCAATCCTCCTCTTTTTGCTGAGGAAGATTAGCCCTGAGCTAATATCTGTGCCCATCTTCCTCTGCTTTATATGGGACACTGCCACAGCACGGCTTGACAAGTGGTGCATCGGCACTCACGCAGGATCTGAACCTGCAAACTCCAGTCCACTGAGGCAGAGTGGGCACACTTAACCGGTTGCGCCAATGGGCCGACCCCCAAAGATGGTTTTAATTGTAAACATTTTGCCATATATAATTTTAGCTTTTTCTTTACAGATGTGATATTGTTTTGTAGAATTTAAATGATACTGTGTATATTTTGTAACTTTACAATGTTTGATTTTTTTCGATATCACTAAAGAGTTTTCTACACATGATTTTTAATAGGTGCCCAGTGCACCACTGTATGAAGGTGCCAGGGTTTATTAGCTATCCCTCCATTTGATGTTCAGATTGTTTCCAGGTTTTCACTATTCTAAATAAAATTTTAGTAAATACATAATATACATAAACAAGTTAACAGAGCTCTTTCTATAGCAAAGATGTAAAACGTTTATTTACTCTGTTAGTTTCACACTGCCCCAATTCATCATTATCTTTTACTGTTTATGATATGTTTTGAAATTCTAAAGTTTAAAATTTTAATATAGTGAGATCTTTTCATTTCTGCTTCCCTCCCCTTTGTTAAGCCTAGAAATCCCTTTCCTCTGCCAAGATCATGTTCCCTTATAGCCCCTTTTAGTTCTTTTTTGGGTTCATGTTTTGACACTAAACTCCATAATCCATCTGGAGTTTATCTTGGTATATGTTGTGAGGCAAGGATCTCTCATGTTTGTTTTTTTCTCAATTAGTTGTCTCTCTCAGCCCCATTTCCTAACCAGTCTACCCATCCTTTCCTGCAGTGCTCAGAAATGACCCCATATCACACACTACTGGTCCTAGACTTTCTGTTGTTTGATTAATTTGCCTTGACTTGGGCCCATATAGAACTGTTTTAGTTCTTTTAGTTTTGCGCTGCCTGGTATTAAAGTATAATAATTCTCATGAGTCATCTTTTAAAAATGTTTTGAATGTCACCTGTTTATTTCTCTCTACGGCTTTTAGACTCAATTTTTTGCCATTGATGGTCATGACTTCTGTCTCTATTCAGATCTTATTAGAAATGTTAGACAAGAGAGGACCAATTAGATAATTGTGATCTACTGTAGACATTTTCCTCCAGGGTGACTATGATTCATGGTCGGTGTTCTTTGGGTTAACATTCCTAAGTACAAAGACACCTTACCAGGCTAGAATCCAATCCTCTTCTTTCCAGATTGTTCACAAGGATATCATGAGAGACAAAATCAAGTGTTGTTAATCTCTAGTAGTCTGATGTGCCAGTTCAGAATTAGTAATAACAGCAGTAGCGACATTATTTGGGGGGGGGAAATAAGCAGAGTTAAGGAAAGAAAGAAGTTAGTCTCTTGTTCTGTCCTTGGTGAGCTTAAGTTTACTTCTAGTGATTCACAGCATTTCTACGTGCTTACAAATATCTGCTCAGTGATTTTGCCACACGTAATGTTCTAGTCCATAATTTTCTGGTTCTAGCACCATTAAAAATCAGGAAATGTGCCCCTCTTGAATGCTATTTTGTTTTTTCTGGGTGAGGTAATACACTGGAAAGGGTGCATTGACATGTTAAGCTCAGGTGTTGGTGCTGTATCTGTTTCTTTAGAATAGCCCTTAGATAGAACCGTGCCCAGCACATAGTCAGCACTCAGATATCAGCTGCTGTTAACAACACTCCTCTGCGTTTTATAAAATGAGTGTATATGCTTTTAAAATTTATACTGAGACTCCTTTTTGAGAGGAGGCATTTCTGTTTTCCTCTTAAAATCTAGGGTGGTGGACACGTTTAAACAGAGGCTGAGCATGCTGATCTGGAAAACTTAGATTGAGATGAACACCAACGGCCATCCTTCTCTTTGCGTGTTCTGTGATTCTGTGTGTTTACGGAAGATCTGCTCTCTGCCCACTCGTGAGATGGGATCAGTGTGGTGTCAGAAGACTTTGCATGACGTGGTTCTTTATTAGCGTTGTTTTAAAGGCAAATTTTTGAAGTTGAAACAGTAGAACAATGCAAGTCAGGGTTAAATGGTGGAGACATGAATGCCAAATATTTGGAGAAGACAGTGTGGGGTGGGCATCCAGGAAGGGAACATTTATTGCCTCCTGCTTGCTGCTTCTTCATTTGTTCACTGTGGCAAAGGATAACGGTAAGGATCAGTGTGGGAATTGAGTAATGTGGACTACCTGGGGGAAAGCAGTGGTTCTTATCCAAACTGTCCTGGTTCCTTAATTTTTTTCTAGAAGCAGTTCATTTCCTTGTTTGTTTCTTGTGTTGGGTTTTTTTTTTTTTTTTTTGAGGAAGATTCGCCCTGAGCTAGCATCTGTTGCCAATCCTCCTCTTTTTTTCTTTGCTTGAGGAAGATTTGCCCTGAGCTAACATCTGTGCCAGTCTTCCTCTATTTTGTATGTGGGTCACTGCCACAGCATGGCTGATGAGTGGTGTATGTCCATGCCCGGGATCTGAACCTGCAAACTCAGGACCCTGAAGCGGAACATGCTGAACCCAACCACTACACCATGGAGCCAGCCCTTCCTTGTATCTTTCTTATGTCAGAATATCAAATATTTAACAGTTAGGATTAAACAAGCCCACGTTAGGTATTTGCAAGTTGTAGACCTGAGAGGGTCACAGGCCAAGTGTTCCCCTCTGTCTGGGCTGTTGCTCTTTTGGTCTTGGCATCCTCTCTCTCTACAGCCGGACAGACTTGCTCCAACCCTGACCTCTGTGCCTTTATTGCTGTCTCTGCCAGAGTGAACCCTCAGAAGAGTAGGAAAAGATGCTACTGGGGAGACAATGCCAGGCTGGTCTCTGTGACAAACAGGGTGGGCTATGAGTGAGCAGCTGGGTCTGTGGATTTTGAGCATCTTCCATACCTGTTTGATGGAGAGTTCCTATCATGAGCTCAGGTGTTCTGTATTCCTTGCCACACTATAAGGGGAAAGGAGGACTGTCTTCTCGTGAAAACTCCCCAGAGCATCTCTGGTTTGTTGACCTTCGGAATGCGCCGGTGGGTGAGCTTCTCTCCAGAGAAGCCTCTGTCCCATTTGGCTCTTGATATCTTGCCCCAAGTCACTTTTCTGTCTCAATGATATTTTGCTGCTCCATTTGACTGACTTGAAATTTTTGGAATTGTAAATGAGAAGCAGGATAACAGAGAGCTCTCTAGACAACATGTCTCCAGAGCTAAGAGGCCTGGATTCAAATCCTTTGCCTGTCGCTTAGTAACTGTGTTGACATGAGCAGGAAATTTAACCTCTTTGTGACATGTTTCCCCATTTGTAATTTGGAGTCGATCGTTGTAATGTTGCAACATCACCTTCATCAGGCTGTTGTGAGGGTGAAATGAGTGTAAATGTGCCTGACCCTGCCTGACATATAGTGAGGACTCTGGGGCTGGGGGCATTGATTCATCCATGTTGTTGAGAACCTGGGTATTCAAAACAAAGACAACTCTTTGACTTTCTAGGTAGACATTTTCATTAGATACTTCTGTTTGCATGAAGAGAAGATTATCTCTTTGACAAGTTATTTTTATTTAACAACATAATAACCAGAAGGTGGAGCTTAGTTCCCATCCTCTTGACTGTGGACTGGACTTAGTGACTCACTTCTAATGAACAAAGTATGGAAAGGGAGAAAGAGTAACTAGCCAGTGGAGGAGCCTGGCAGGCACCACCTTCACTAAGTGGTGGAGGTTAACATGACCGGTGATGAGTCATGTTGATGTCACATCCCCCCGATAGGACTTGATGGGAGGGGTACTTTCCAAAAATCCATAACCTCAGTCTCACTGTGACAAAACATGAGATAACCCCCAATTGAGGGATACTCTACAAAAGTGTCAAGGTCATGGAAGATGGAGGAGCTGTCACAGACTCAAGACATGCAACAACTAAATGCAGTGTGGGATCCTGGTTTGGATCCTGGAACAGAAAAAGGGCATGAGTGGAAAGATGGGTGAAATCTGAATAACGTCTGTCCTTTAGTAATAGTATTAGACCAATGTCAATTTCTTGGTTTTGACAGATGTCCCAGATGTAAGGATGTAAGATGTTAACAGCAGGGAAAGCTGAGTGAAGGGCATGTGGGAACTCTGTACTGTCTTGGCTGCTCCTTGGTACATTGAAAATTATTTCAAACTAAAAAGTTTAAAAAACCAAACAAAAACAACTGGAAAACCCACAATACATGCTTGTTTGAAAAATATTTCATCACTTTAGAAGACGATGATGTAAAAACTGGAAGCTCCACCTCTGCCTCCTGTTCTGCAGTCATGCTTTTCGAGGACCACCACTGTTTCCAGTTGGTGTTCCTTCCAGACCTTCATCTAAGTGCATGTAAACATTTTTATTAAAAATCTTAAAAAGCCATTTTTACTCCCGTTCTGATTATATATGCCTTAGACGTTGCAAACCTTTTCATTTCAGTACAACTATTTTCCAAATAAATTCCTTCTTGGACATAGTTTGGCTCTTCTATAAGACCTACCGAACATGGTGTTTATTGAGCCAGCACCTAATTTTATTTTCCACTCCGACTTCTAACCCATCCAAGCCCCATTTAGATTGTCTCTGCCCTTGCCAGTCTTTCTAAAGCCTCCCAAATTAGCATCATCTGAGAATTTAATTAACTTGCTGTTTACTAACCCTCTCCTTTCAAGATAATTAATGAGGATGTGAAGTGACACTGGGCCCGACACTGCTCCCAGTGGCACCTGAGCAGGCACCTACCCGAGCGGCCCTGTGGGCTTGCCATCTCCCTCTCGTTTACCTTCCACTGGCGCCCGGGCTGCGTGGCCACGAGAGGTGCAGGTACCGATGGCAAATGTTTGCTTAAAGTCAGGCTTTCCTACCTCGCCTTTTACCCACTCGTTTTCTGCTTTGTTGATTAAAAAGCCTCATTTTACTTAGAATGGAATGCTTATTTTTTGTGTTATTCCCTAGACAGAGACTACATTATTGGGCTTGAAATTAAACCAGCCGGGAGAGTCAGGTGTTATGATTCCCTTTTGTTTCTGTAAAAGTGGCAGCATACCATCTCCTGCATTTTCATCCTCCCGCCCTGCCCCCCCCACCACTTTCTACTTAATCCAGAAAACTAGAGGTTATCGTTGACCTAGAATTCAGTGCTGTCCGCTAGAACTTTCTGCAGTGATGGAGGTGTTCTGTATCTGCGCCATGTAACACAGTAGCCACTAGCCACGTGTGGCTATTGATCACTTGAGATGTGGTCAGTGTGACTGAGCAAATGAGCTTTGAATTTTATTGAAATATTCACATGTGCCTCCTCACTACCATGTTGGGCAACCAGTACTGGTAATCTTTATCTGCCTTAGGTTATCTGTGGCAGCTCTGAAACCCCCAGCACTTTCCATACCCTCCCCAGCAGCTTTCTTCTCTAGCAGAGAAGGTAAACTGATTTCACCATCGCATTCGGCAAACCATAATTAGGAAGGTAAGTTTTCCAAAGGAAAAAGATGTTACTTTCTAAATCCAGATGTAAATGACTTGGATTATCCGTGTCACTGAGCGCTTCATTCATGCAGGTAATTGAGAATTGACAGTGTCCTTTTCCCTCAATTACTTCCTGATAGTTCCATGTGTTACAATGGGAGAAACATGGAGCTGTTTTTAAATAGCTATGTTAATGTCCTCGTTAATTTTACCTTTTTCTACCAATTAACAAATATTAAGTCCTGTGGCAGAATTAGGTTGGCTTCCCTTATGAAGCCACATTCATCCTGAACTCCCTGATTAGCCGAGCCCGGGGTAGCTCAGCTTTTCACCTTCTGTTTTGCTGTGTGCAGCTCGAACAGAGGTGCTGCTTTTTGAGGGGCTCTTTGTCCTGGGTTATTCACAGTGCAGCACAGCATGGTGTGACCAGTGCTGAACTAGGACTAGAAGAGTGAGGGTCCACTTCCGTGGCCCCCACTCACAAGCCACGTTCTCTTTTATACGTGGCATAACCCAGGGGTGACAAACCCCAGTGCCTGCAGGGGCTCTGCAGGTGTCAGAAATGGGTGCTAGGGCTGGGCTGGGGAGCACCTGCCCCATCTTATCTAGATAATTCTTGACATGAGGGGATGTGGAGCCAGTATAGCCAGATATTCTTCTCTAAAAAAAAAAAAAAAAAAACAGGGTCAGAAAATCTCAGTTGCGTGGGAAATGCACAGATTTTAAAGTGCTAATCATTAATTAAGAATTTTTAAAACTCCGAGAGTTCTGCATTCATGCTATCAGCCTCCCCACTTGCTGCCAGTTTGCCGTCTCTGACTCAGCTCTCTCCTCAGTTCACTAGACAGCCACGAAAGACAGCTGCCTCCCTTTAATTTTGCAAGGTGGTTGTGAGAATCAGTTGAACTAACGAAGGACCAAGGCTTTGAGTCTATACGGGGCTAGATATACGTAGATGGTGTTATTGAGAGAATGATGAAATGTTTTATTTTTCTAAATCCAGGCTTGCTGACCCCTCATTGTTAGGTATCAAGATCATTGCTAGCATTCTCCTTTTAAGAGACACTTAGGAAGTAAGAGTGTGGCATGTGAGAATATAGACAGGGATGACAGTGACCTAATTTTTCACCTTTTCATTTTGCTCCCTGGCTATTTAAACGTCGATTATTTTCAGCTACTTGAGGATGTCGAAGAAGCCTACTTTTCTATTCCTGTTAGTAATTCCATCATTAGGTTAGTTAAAAGTTGAATTAGTTACAGGTATTGTTTAGTTCTGAATAAATGTATAACCTTAACTCTTACTCCTGCGGCGTTATTCACCACGGTTATAGAATGAGATGCAGAGCTGGAGAGCAAGTGCGGTGGACTGGAGAGCACACTTACACGCAAGTTCTTACGTTCGAAAGTGTGAAAACAAGAGATGGAGCTTAATTGTTCTGGAGTCATTTCATAATTCAGAGTTAAATGGCATTTGAATTACTGTTGACCTTCAGTTGGAAACAGCTTATTTTTATAACAAGTTTGTAAGCCTGGCTCTTATTGAGTTTTGACAAGTTGGAAGAAACTTATTTTGCTTAACAAAGAGCGTGTGTGTGCTTGTGTATGTGTATGTCCTCCCCTCTTCATTGATATTCTGAGTGATTGGGTAAATTTTTCACGGTTTTTCATCAGTGGTTAGCACATCGCTGCCAGAATGGGGAATCCAGCCAGTCACTTGTTTGTATAAATAAAGTTTTATTGGAACACAGCCATGCCTGTTCTTTTACATATTGTCCATCACTGCTTTTGTATTATGATGGCAGAGTTGAGCAGTTGCGACAGAGACCATATGGCCCTCGAAGCCTAAAATATTTACTGTCCAGACATTTACAGAAAAAAGTTGGCTAACTGCTGGTGAGGTGATAGAAACATGTCTTTTAAGAGATTGTAGTTTTATGAATTCTAGGGACACTGTGGACTAAGAAATCATTTTATACAAACCATCGTTAAAAATGCAGTTGTTGTCAGCTCTGTTGGCTCTGGTTTATTTCTGTGATCTTAAGAATTTGCTTATTGTATGTTGAATGCAATGACCCTGGTTTCATGGTAACTAAACCTGCATCAGCTTCTCGCTAATGTACCGCTAGTCATTTTATTCAGTAGACTGAGTAGCTTTCAACGTTTCTATGGGAAGGACACTGCTCATTAGTGGATATGTTCAGCCTTCAGTTTAGCTAAAATCTGGATGCTTTCTCAACCTGAAACAGTGGGTATTATTCTGAATGTTAAGTAACATAGCTCTCTACAAAGACAAAGTGCTTCCCAGTCATTATTAGCTGTGCGCCATCGTCATTCCGCACGGTAATGCCATGAAGTAGGTTCTTCGTATTACCATCCAGATTTTATCACTGAAGCGGGAAAGAAGGGTGACTTGCTGAAGGTCACGTAATAACAAAGCCCACTGGCAATTTGTGTCATCTCATGAGTCATGTTGGCGCTGGGGAAGGCAGCTGGCACCAGCGGGACTCACACCCAGAGGCAAGCCAGTCCTCCTAACAGGTTCTTTCCCGGCAAAACCTGATGATTTCATTAGCGAGGTAAGTGAATGGGCGATCAAGTAATTAATTCATCTCTGTGTGACCTAGGACCCCAATGAAATCAGATGGTGGGGAAGACTTGCTGAGTCTTCAGGTGCTCCTTCCAGCCGATTCTCATCACCTGACAACTTTTTTCTTTTTATTTTGCTTGACCGTTTATGAAGTATGTTCACATTGATTTGCTCGCTAGAGCCTCACAGCCCCTCATTGCGTGGTGGTGTTATTCCTCGTTTGACAGTTGAGGAGAAAGCTTAGTGTCAGAGCCCCTCTCCTCTGCATGGTGCCTAACTCCCATGCCTGTGCTCACGCTATGGGACCTGACTCCTGTGTGTCCAGTAAGAGGGTGCATAGTCCCTGCCTTCAGGAACCTTCCAGTCTCGTTGGGGGATATGCCACATCCATAAAGCTGATAACCAACGTTCAGGGTGTCAGTGGGAAAAGATGTGCTGAGAGATTGAGACTTTGAGTTCAGAGGAGAAAGAATCACTGTGGACAGAAATAGGGTTGGAGATGGCATGCTCAGAAAGGGAGCAGAATTTGGCTGAGCTGGAATGCAAGTATGCATGGATGGCAGGAGCAACGCTGCCTGCACGCATACGCACGCACACGACCCCTGAGGGACCGAGAGGCAGTAGAGCTAGCTGGAGACAGAGTGTTCCGGGCAGTACAGTGGGTGATGAGACGCTGTAGTGGAAGATCCTTCTCATGTACGGAGAATGATGAAAATAATGCTTAGAGAAGATTAATAATCTCTCTCATTGTTGTGTGAGGAAACAAGAAGCAGGAACGTGGATAGACAAATGGAGAATGAATGAATCCAAAGCTGGAAGAAAGACCACTATAAAAACACAGGTGTTACCAGAAACTGGCACTGGCTGTTGGTTCCTCTGGCCTTACGTTATTATAGAGTAATCTGGAAAGGTCATTGAAATTTGTATTTTAAGACTTAAGCCTTTAAAATACCTAATAAAAAAGACTCTATAGTCTATATTAATACTTGCAGAGCAGGCTACTGGATTTGAGATTCTAAAAAGACGTCACCTACAAACTGGTGTGCTAGTGATCAATTGGCTACATGTTAATACTGTAGCCCCAGGAAGAAACCACAGGCTGGTTTGTGTCCATATGTCGCCGTGTAACATAGTATGTTACATGTGTACATACTATGTTACATATATACAGAATATATGTCACCAGTAACATAGTACCTCCTAACATGCAGAGCACAGGCTGTAGCCTCCTGCCTCCTGACAGGCAGAGCATGTGCTGTAGCCTCCTAGTGCCCTGGAGCTGGCAGGGACTTAGCGATCCTCTCTCTAGTCTTACCTTTCCCCACCCTCCTTTAAACCCCCCTAAACTCCACTATTTGCTCAAAGAAATTTTCCTCGTTGCCACTTTTAGATGCAGTTTTCTGAAATGTGGATTTCACTGAAGAAAATCCCTCATGGTTCTCCAGCAGGTTGTGTAAACCATCATCTGTATGGAATGAAGTTATGCCCCCAGCAGATCTTCTACTGTGGGTCCTTCCCATCTCCTCTCTGGTTCCTGGGCCTGCGGGAACAGAATGAACTTGCTGAATATAAGGAGAGGATGTTTTGGTCCATGTGGACCGGCTGATGAAAAACCTCTGTGTATTTCACCGTTTAAAAATAAATTAAAAACAACAAAAAAAATCTCACTGACTGGCCTCACAGCCACATTGCTTGGGAGCTGGAGAGCAGGAACAGGAGGCGGCATCTTTGGACCAAGTTGCTTGGAAGTCCCTGGGGAGGGTCTGTTGTGTTCGGGGCTGCCAGCCAATCAGAAGGCTGGGGAGCCCAGAGTTGGGGCATAAACTGGAAGGGGAAAGAGGCACGTCTGAGCATTCGACTTCTGAGCCCTGTGGGGAATGGTCCCTTCCTTTCAGGTCCCAGAATTTAAAATTGATGAAAGTGAAAGACCAGTTCCTTAGGGTCTGGACAGCAGCAGTCAGTCATATAGGAGGATGAGAAATGGGAAATTCAGGAAGAAAATAAAGATGTATGCGTGTGTATGTAAAAAAAAAAAAAAACAAAAACAAAACTCATCCTGACTCGAAAACCTGGAGATGGTCAAGCGGCTGAGCCATATGTTCCGGGAATGCCCAGTTGGCCACCTCCTTTCAGATGTCTGAGCACAGTCACCACTCCATCGGCTCTTGTAGACGTGTTAAGTTTAGAACTGAAATACACACTAGTTGTTTTCATCTCTAAAGGTGCAGTGGACACTGCTAACTCACCTTCATAGTTCTGACAGCTCGAGTTACTCCGCCTGAGAGGCATCTGTGCAGTTTGCTCGGTCCCTGTGCTCTTCTTCTAGATGTTCGAGATGTTTCTCGCTATCTCCAAGTCTTGCTGTTATTAGCCAGTTTGAAAGTAAAAGAGCTCTTGTAAAAGCATAGCTGTATTAAGTCTATGTAAATATAGCCAGGTGTGTAGATGAAATGGAAGGATAGAATGATGGTGACCAGCTGAGTTGTCCTCTGCCTGGGGGACATTTTGGCTGATTTGGAGGAGGGAAAGAGAAGCACTTTTGTGATCCATATACTAAAAAACTAAGTCACTAAGTACAGCCATTTATAGTAATTATCTCCTGCCATAAAATCTTATTTAAACAAGCAGTAAATAGTAGCAAATATATTTATTCTCTCAGTCCCAACTTCCTGTCTCGGTCATCAAAGAATGTAGGGCCCATGTGGAAGCCAAGCAAAAGCTGTGCACAAAACAGTGGTTTGTGGTGGGCACAGATGGGGACCGCCTCATGCTATGGGACCCGAGAGATGAGGAGACAGAGTTCTAGCTCAGGGGTGACGGGGAAAGACGTCCGGATGGAGGTACCATCCACCTGCCCTCAGAGTTGTGCAGCATTTCAGCAGGTGGAGCAAGTGTTCGAGAAGGTTTCCAAGCAGGAAAAGGCACCACGACCAGAAAGATTAGGGTTGATGGGTAAGGTGGGAACTGCCAGGAGTCTGATTTTATGTGGAGTGTGGAAGGGAGTGGAGGATGGAAATCTGAGATGGAGGAAGGGAATTTGGACTGGGTGAGATAGATCTTGAACAACAAGCTAAAGATCAAGAGGACCAATGGAGCATTAGAGGATTTTCCTCGGTTGTTCAGACTCCAGCCAACAATTTTTAAGTACCTCTGTGGATCAGGAGCTGTGCTGAGTACTGAGGTAGAAAGATAAGCTTGTGAGATGCTGTTCATGGTGTGGCGGAGGAGCAAGGGGTGATTTGTGACACAGTAAGATAAGTACAGCATGGAAGCGGCCACTGGAGGACTGCGGGGCAGGGAGGAGGGGGAAGTAGAGCCTGGGAGCTGGGGAAGGCTTCAGAGAAGGAGTGGCCTGTGAGCTGGCGCTTTGCACAAAGGAGGGATCCGATCTCTCGAGCTGTGTTTTTATTTTCACTTATTCTGCTCATCCCCATACCTGTAAAAAGAGACCCAGTTATTCTTATTTTACTTAAGTCACAATATGAGACTGTTAACTTTTGAAATTCAGTAGTGTGACCCACTCCATGGTCTTTTCCAACTAATAAAATAGAGTTTTCATATGGGCCTCATTCCTTTGATTTTATTATTCCCAGAAGCCTTAACATTCTGGAGCAGGTGGGTGGTGGGCTCTGATCCAAACTTCAATGAAAATACAGGTTTCTAGATATATCTTGGGCACTCAACTGTTTCTGATCCAGAAAGAACCAACTCTCCTCAACTTGCTAGAAGATCATCCCTACTAGACGCCACCTTGCCTAACTCACCCTGTAAGAGAGTGGACATCACATGGGCTTGCATCGGAGTCATGTGGAGAGCTTGTTAAAACCCAGATTGCTGGGCCCTACCTCAGAGTTCCTGTGGGTCTGTTTGGGGTCTGGAGGGGTTCCTAGTGAGTGCTGATGCTGTTGGTCCAGGGGCCACACTTTGAGAACCCCTGCCCTGGGTCATGCAGCCACTGGGAAAAGGAACTGATCTTTTCTTGGTGAGACCTTCCTTGAGCATGGCCCTTTCTCAAAAACTTCCATAGTGGGCTCTTCCATACCTATCAGCAGGAACAAATGTGAAGATGCAGAATGGCCTCCGAGGGAGGCAGAATGGCTCTCCAGACTCCTCCGGTGCCTGTGCGACTTGCAAAGGTGCTAGCCCATGTCAAATGGGGTTCTAGTCCCTTGACTTGCCACCTCCTCATCTGGGAGGGAGCAACCATTCTCAAGACCAAGATTTGATCTCAGAAATGGACATCAGCTGTGAGGAGTAGCATTTTTGTTCTCGTCCATCTTCAGTCCCCTGCCCCCCAGTGTGGCTGTCAGACTTGAAGATTCAGCCTTGTCTTCATTCTCTCCTGCTGGTTGGTGCTGGGACTCTTCTGTGAGAGGCCCCCCTTGTGATCTGCAAATGGTGTGGAGGAGACGAGGGCCCTAATGGTCAGTGACAGCCCGAAGGAGGCCAGCAGACACCCAGAGATCCTCCAGCCCAATGGATGCTCCTGGTCTTTGAGCTCATGCCATTGGAATGATTAATTGATGTCCTCCACTCTGCTGGACAATTAAGGAAAGCAGGAGAAGGAGGGAAAAGTCTTCAGTTAGACCTAATTTGGCACCATATTGTTTTCTGTTAATCTATTTTGTTTTCTGTCCGTCTGTCCCAAGGGACGGGTGCCTTGCTGCTTGCTGAAGCATGCATAACTAATGTCCTCATTAAAGGCTGATCTGTTTATCAGGGCCACGCGAGGAAGCCAGGCTGCCAAACCTAGGCGTAAGCTGGGGGCTGTTCCCTCCCTCTGGGCCTTAGCCCCACCTCATTAAGCTGGTCCGGGCTATTGATTGGGAGCCTGTGTTTGGAAGAGTCTTACTTACTCCATGCATTATCTTGACAGATTGATCAGACCTGATTGAGAACCTCTTAAAGGAACGAACAGCTGTAATGGGAAAGTTGGACTCTGTCATCCGTTAGGATGATTCTGGGAGCAAGAAGAACAAGGCTGACATCTTGGAGCAATTGTATTTACAATTAACATGGCTGAAAACGATTGCCTCTATTGATCCCCCCTTCCTGCAATTACAGCCCCATTGTTTACATTCCAGCACTTCAGTTATAAAAAGGAAATTCAATAATTATTGCATTATTTAAAGTTAAAGTGCCACAGAGTTTGCTGGCTACGCTCGCTGGTTGATTTAACGTTCGGGAAAATCCATGCTGGGCTCTCCATCTTGAGGCCGAACAGTATCGGCTTTTAATGAGACTTAAAAAAGGGGAGGGAGGAGAGCAAACCCAAGCTCATAGGGTGTTTGTCTGGGTTGTTTATGGGGGGAACCCAAAAGCAGGGCAGAAAAACTAGCCGTGTCATCGTTGGCAAGACTGTCTCCCCTCTCGCCACATGGCTGTCCGCTCTGCAGCCAGCCATCTCCTGGCCTCTCGACTCAGACTCAGCGCTATGTCCTCCAAGAAGCATTTTTCTGTTTTCACTCTCTTGGTCCCTTGTCACCTTCTCACAAGTATAACTGTCTCCTTCAACCTTCAACAAAATCCATGGAGTTTAAGGAGAAAGGGTAGAGTGTCTGTAGCAGCCAGGATGAGCGACATCGAAAGCGTTTCTTTAGACAGATTTTTCTCCTCTGCCTCATCACTTTCCCATTTTCTCTTTCGAGGGAAAAGTAAAATAAAAATTAAGCACTTCTTATAAGGAAGCAGTCAGCCCTGTGCATGCTCAATGCCCCCTGCCCGCCTCACCTGGGCTGCCTGTGTCCTCTTCCATAATGAAGGTGATGAGGGTGTTTGTCAGCAACTCGTGGGAGCTCAAGCGAAGCCTCCGGGTTTGGGCACCAGTTTCGTGCTTTCAGCAGCAGCAACCAGCAAGTTCAAGAGCATGGGGGGACTTTTAAAGACCACTTTGTTTTTCTTGCACTTGGTCGAAATTCTTCCTTGGGCTCTGTTCCAGCAAGACATCTGGACAGGTGTGCTCAGCAGGATGCAGAGCTCACGAGGAAAAAGTGATGCCTCATGTCTCACCATCAAGAGTCATGCTTTCAGCGACAGCCCCAGGAAATTTTAGACTGCAGGTGCAAAAGGGGAGAGGAAGATGAATAGAGCCAATTCCGACTTTTATGACGTATCTGGAGCAGGCCAGTAGCAGGCAGCTGCTTCCGCGTGACTTTTTCATTAAAGAGGTGACTTCATGTGTGCAGGCACTGCATGATTTATCTAGTGTAGTTTGTTAGAATCTGAAATATTCGGGAAAAGGTGCTGCAGAGATTTGGGGCCTTGGAAATTTTCCTTCTTATAGGGAAACATCTCCATATGTTCTGACTTGAGCCAGCCCTCGTGGTCTAGAGGTTAAGATTCAGCATTTTCACCACCCTGTGGCCCAGGTTTGTTTGCCAGTCAAGGCACCACAACCCCTGTCTGTCGGTTGTCATACTGTGGTGGCTGTATGGTGCCGTGATGCTGAGAGCTATGCCAACAGTATTTCAAATACCAGCAGGGTCACCCATGGTGGACAGGTTTCAGTGCAGCTTCCAGACTAAGACAGACTAGGAAGAAGGACCTGGCCACCCACTTCCAAAAAAATTGGCCATGAAAACCATATGAATAGGAGTGGCGCATTGTCTGATACAGCACTGAAAGGATGGTGCAAAAAGACCGGGCAGGGTTCCGCTCTATCGTACACAGGATGGCTAGGAGTTGGAATTGACTCAACAACACTAAAAAATTCTGACTTGGGTCTGTGTTCTGTGGCATTTGCTGTCCAGGCCAGAGCAGCAGTTCTGAGTGTGGTCCAGACCAGCGGTATCACTGTCACCCAGGAGATTGTTAGAAATGCACATTCTCGGCCCCACCCCAGACCAGGTGAATCAGAAACCCTTGGGGAGGGCCCAGTAATCTGTGGCGAAACAAGCTCCCCAGGTGTTTCTGATGCACACTCAGGTTAGAGAACCACTGAGCTAGAACACCATTTGCATCATTAACAACCAAGCCCACGATGTTGTACCTGCCAGTCACAAGTGAGGAAGCAAAATCTGGGCTCAAGCTAGAATGACAATGACTGTGCCAAAATTTAGGTAGTCCTCACATCTTACAAAGAATTTTCACATTTGTTTTCTCATGTGGTTTTTAAAATTGCCTCAGAGGAAGACAGGGCATGTATAAACATCTCCATTTTACAGACGAAGTAGTGCACCTGTTTTGACCACCAGGCAAGTATTTTTTCTGCTGTGTTGACTGTCATGGGATTGGAGATACAAATAAGCAAATTGTTCAGAGTGGATATGGGGAATCAGGGAGATGTCTACCAATTATTTTAGCTGGGTTCTGCTTTCTTTCCTGGTCCTCATTTGGGATGTTGGCAGACCTGGTGCAGAACATGGTCCTTGATTTTTCTTATATTGGCACCCTGATGGGCAAAGAGATCCAGTAAACAGAATCAGTTTTGTGGCAAGGACATGAGTTTGGGGTGTGGACCCCCATACACCAGTGGCATGTCTTTGGGCAAGTCACTTAAAATAAAAATTAAGCACCTCTTTTAAGGAAGAAGTCGGCCCTGTGCATGGTCAGTAACTTCTCCATGTCATAATTTCTATACATCACAGTTTCTTTACTGTCACCCAGGGATTCCTCTTTGAGGTAGGGGGAGGTGTGCTGGGAGGGGGACAGGAGAGGTTGGTTGTAAGGAGGGAACTGTCAAATAGGTAAATTCAGTAGACATTCATTTCCATCCCTAATCCCAAAGCTTCACTAATTTGAAAAATGATAGAAAAATAATAGCGTTATTTATTTATCTTAAAGGCTCTCTATGCATCAGACACTGTATTAAGCACTTTATATGAATTACCTCATTGAATCCTCCCAGTGGAGCTGTGAAGAGGTTCTGTTATTGTCCCAGTATTGCAGATGGGGAAACTGAGGCCCAACAGTATATATAACTTGCCCAAGTTAGCACAGGGAAAGGGTTTTCCACCGGGCTATCTTAATCCAGAGTGTACTTTAAACCACCATTATTGGCAACAATTTGACATAGAGTTGATTGAGGACATGCCCATGTGTATGGTGGCTTTTATTTTTGTATAGGGGCTTAAATCTGGGAGAGCTGGAAATTAGTGCATCTTAATGAAGGAAGAAAGTTACTGTTAACCAGTACACTGTCCTAGTGAAGGGGTAATTTCCAGGTCCTAGGAGCTTTAGGTAGTTCCAGAGGGCAGTCAGTGTGATGTTAGCCTTGTGGGACTCACTTTCTTGTTTTACCCACCCACATACCTCCCTCAGCTTCCAAGCTCTGTATATAGATGCTCTTTCAACCATCATGGAAACTAACCTGCAGTTTGCTTGTGACCTCGTGCTCTGGTGGGCCCCTTCCTTAGGGTGAACCCCTGCATACCTGATAAGCTTCCTCTCCTTCGTGGAGTTTTCCTAACAGATTTCCTAATAGAGGGGAATGTAATCTATTATGTGAAGGCATCAACATTCCACAAGAGTCCATATTTGGATTTTTCTAGAAAAGATTCAAAGCCAAGGCAGATACAACCTATAGATAGGTACAGATTTCTACTGTTATTTTTCCTTCTGGAATTTACTATGTTTCTCTCAAGGGAACACTCATATTGAGACTTTTGAATCAGAAAATATCATTCCTATAAGGGAAAAGCTGCAGGGATGGGAAGTCTTGACTTCAGCCTTGGAGCTCGGATACAATCATGGCTTGTTCCAGGGCGTAGGGATTCTGGCCTAGAAACCAGAAAATAGGTCAGAGCAACGCAAATGGATTGATCTAAAGGAACATTTTTACTTCCTTTAACTTTCTCTTGTAAATCGGGGCTGGGGCTTATATCTTACGATGTCTGCAGGGCTCCTACAGTGAAATAGGACTAAATTAGCATGTGCCAAGGATGAGGGCATGAGTGTGAATGAAAAGCCAATATTAAACAGAAAATACATATATATTTAGGTTGACCTTCCGGAGGCCTTCCTAAGAATGTGACATTAAATTTGGAACTGTAACACAACCTCTGATTAAAAAATTTAAAACTCTGTAACACAACCCCTGATTAAAAAATTCACCGCCCCCATTCCTGGTTGCATTACACCTGAAACAGTTTCTTTTAGGCATTCAAGGTGAACACCTAGGTCTGGGGTCTCGTGTTCTAGAACGCCGCTGTGGTCAGTGGAGCGTAGCTTGACGGCTGTGGACTTGGCATCAAGCCTTAAGTTCCAGTTCTATGTCTTCCACACTCTGAGACCCTGGGGGGAGTCACATGACCTCTCTTGACCGTTGGGTTCCTCCAAGGACAAGAGCCAAATGCTACCCACCTCATGGGGCTGTAATGGGAAGACTGGAAGTCTCCAGGTGTTTCCTCAGTGGTAAATGCTGTGCATGGGTACCACGCTGAATTAACACCCACTTGTATCTTTCTTTTTTCATCTTACAATGTGGGGAATTAGCAAACTAACTCTGGACCCTCATCTTCCCATTCCTTCTCACCGGAAGCGTTAGCAAGATTTTTATAGTCCTCACCCCAAGGGGAGAAGCCAGAGTCCGCCGGCATGCTTTGGTTAGCAGATTTTCCCGCCAGAGGCATGATACAACAGTGGCCTCCTCCACAGGGGACCTCTGTTTTATGGAGAGAGAGGCCCTCCCCCCTGTCTTTGCCTAGATGTGCTTCAGAGCCCAACGGGTGTCTCAGAGGCCTTTCTGGATGTGCGCCGTGGGGCTGCTTCTCTGTGGCGCAGGAGGTGTCTGGTACTCCCTGGGGTGGCCCATTGCTTGGAGGAATGCCTGGGAGCTGCCTGACCCCATCAAAGACCCCACCGTTGGTAGAGCTGCGTTGTGAGTGTGGAAAAGTGTGTTGAGGGGGTGGGGGAGCTGTGTGCTTGTGTTGATAGTAACAGGTGTTATTCCCCCGAGGAAGTTTCACTTGTGAACCCTGTGTGTTCTCACGTGTGAATGTGTGTGTGTGTGTCAGAATGTACTTTGTCCATTTCTTCTTGAAACGGGAGGCTTTGACAAAACCTGATCAATATTTTGCATTCCATGCATGAAGAGCCAGATGTTAGAAGTTTCCTATTGCTGGGGAGGAGGAGGGAGCGCGGCCCCTCCAGATTTATAGAAATCAATGTTCTCTGACAGAAGTTGGTTAGTTTTCCTGGGAAACAAGTAACAGGAACACATTTTTTTGATTTTCACGATGAATTATTTTCTAACAAGAGCCCTCCTTTCGTCTCTGACTCTCAGGCGTTGGCCAGGGTGAACGAGCACAACATATTGATGGGGTAGAATCCCACGAAGTAACGTGGGCTGGCTTCTTCTCTTTCTTTTCTTTTTTAATTATTCATTTGCGTTTTGCACTCACCTTTTTCCGAGTTCTTCCCCCCAGACCAGACCCAGAAGAGAAGATGTGGGACATCAGATGTTTCCATGTCAGGAGCACAGGAGTATCCGCTTCCAGCTGCACCGAGAGGGGTCGTAAACAGTGCCAATAAGATCAGAGGGAGGTGCAGGAAGAGGTCTCTGACCCATCCGAGTGAGGCCACGCTCGCTCATTTCCAGCAGGAAGTGCCGACTGCCTGGCGTGTGTCAGTCAGATCCCTACGTGGGGGCAGTGAGGACAGTCTGTTACCTGCTGCACCGAGGCAATTTGGAGAAACTGGAGATTGTTGGGCTCTTTTTCTGCTTCCATTTGTGAGTCACACTAGATACTTATTCTTCTAATAGGTCATTGTACTTCTTTGAGCTTTCAAAAAGTAAACCCTCTTGCCAACTGTAGAAGTTTCTTTCAGTGGAAACGACTGTGCGTTTCCAGTTCATATAACCCACTGTTGTGCAAGCAATTTTAAGCCAGCTAGTGCGATTGGAGGAATCAAGGAAACCCTTATGTGGCTTCAGGTTATAGGAGAGGCTGGCTAGACCCAGTGAGTTTGGGTGCCTTCAGATGCCACTTTTCTTTAGCTGGGTTGATCTTTCTTTCTTCATTGACTGATTGGTCTTCCTTTCTGAGTATTAGTTTCTGGATAGATGCCAGTTGTTCTTGGATGATTTTCACTGGTCCAGCTCGTGTATTCTCACAATGGTCTTCAAGCCGAAGGGATGCCCTGCAAGTCACCACCATCACTGCGTTTATCAGCTGCAGGTTAAGCCCCTCGGGTAGGGCATAGTCTGTGTGCATTTGCGTAGTGTCTGATGTGTCGTAGACACTTAGAACCAAACCCAGCCCTGCCCGATGGGCTCAGCAGTCAGTTTTCTTTGAGTCCACATGTAGCACACACGCCTTACAGCACACTAACCACAGTTGAAATTGTTGGGTTTTTCTCTTTTTTAAGCTGTACACCTGATCTGATAGAGGGGAGCAGTTAAGAATCTTGAACACAGAGTAAAGAAAAATGGAAAAAGCAAAACAAAACCTGGGTCCCCCTCCCAGATGGACCCCAGATGGGAGAACTCTGTGATAGAGGGGCAGAGGGTTAGGGGGTTCAGGATTTGTGGAGGAGAAAAATTTCTTGCCTGGCGAGGAGAGTTAAGAACTCTGGAAGGAGGCAGCTCCTTTACTGAATGTTCCACTGGGATTTGTGCCTTGGTGCATTCTTCGTATATTACAGTGAATTTAATTAAATACATTTTGATCCCAACTGAGGGTATTCTAATTAGCTGGGTCAGGAACAAATTATTCTCCTTCCTTCTCCAAATGAAAACATCTACTCTGTTCTGCAGGAAAGCATGTCCTTGACTGACTGGCTTGCCCCGGTGGAGCCCTCATCAGCCTCTCCAGCCCCATCCCCTCCTGCTCTTCCTTATTAGCAGGTTCCAAGGGTGGAATTCCAGGGACGGGTCCAGTGCCACTTGGGAAAGAGAGGATGTCTGGCCAACATGGTCAGGGCGTTGACCTACTCAAGGCTTGGGAAATGGCCAGATGGTGTGGAGAAGGTCACAGAGGTCAGAGCCCTACTGCCAGCTTTGGGCCCTGTTTGCTCCAGGTTGGACAGCCTGAGAAATACCGTGTGATAACTTAGAAAATTTGATGAGAACAGGATCTGTCACAGGCAGGTAGACTTCAGGAAGCTCAGGTTGAGAGCGGAAGTTTGGATTGAGATGTAACCTTTATAAGCAGGTGTTTCCTAGCACCCGAGAAATAGTTTATTCTGGATTTTTGTGTGTGTGTCTTGGAGAATGAACTTGGAGTGTAAGAGCAAGCTCGGAATTCTGAATTAAGCTTTTGTGCAGGTCTCTAAGAGAGGACCCCAAATGTTCCCTAGACCAGGATCCATGGGAGAGGCTGTGGCTCTGTTGACTTTGTTTCCTTTTATTCTTTTCTCCACCGTTTGTAGTGTTTGCTCATTTCTCTTCCAAAATGGATCTCGAATGGCGGACAGAAGGATTCCTGGTGGCACAGGAGATTGCCATTTACCATCACGAGTTCGAGCATAGAGTGGTTTTGGAACGTCTTCATCATATCAGTTATTTTTAAAGCAGGAGTCCCCAGTATGATGTTTATTTCAATTCAGGATTCATACAGACCTATCACCCTCAGGGACAAATGACATTTGACATCTCAACTCCCATCCAACTCCTTTTGGCCATGTTATCCTCTCTTCTGGCTCAGAGATTTGGAAACCCCAGCCATTTGGAAGAGAACCTTCACATCCATAATAAAATTTTATGTTTAAGATTCGGTGTTTTATTGCAAGGAAATCCTGCTTCACGGGAAGGTAATGGGAATTTGGGGGTAAGGCATTAGTGATTCTTGCTCTGATTTCCATAGTTTACAATTCCACCCAAATCCCTTGATAGAACTTACTGCTTTGGATTCCATGGTTATTTCCCCTGTTACCTTTTATTCAGTCAGTTTTTGTTAAAGCTTTAAAAATGTGATTCTCTTGGTCTTAGTGACCCAAGACAGCAGGTCCTGGCTCTTATACAAGTGTCCTAAATCCCAAGCCAAACTCTTGCTCCCAGGAATATCCTGGTCCGGTTTTTGGCTTTTGGAGGACCTTGTGGAGAAGTCAGGGAGAATGGATGTGGACAAGCTCATCATTTTCCTTTACATCTCGCCCATCAGACCCTCCATCTCCCCAGGGTTGCAGCCACCAGAAAACATTGCTTTGGTGCATTCTGTCCTCCTGAAATTCTCTGCCTTACCACAGAGGAGGCAAATTGAGGATAAACCATTAAAAAAAATCAGCTCAAATTTATTATCAGTTGTAATTTTTTAACGATTAACATTGAGCTCACGAGTTCTGGTTGTGAAGCTGCTCTGGGGCAGCTGCTGCTGGTGGGGACATTGTTTTGTTCCAGGGTCTATACTTGAGTGTATTAAGTCACCCATTTCTGGGGAAAGAAGAGATTGTTCTCTCTTAGTGCCTATGAAACCCTTCACATTCTTACGTGCAAGTTGGCATCAGAGCAAGAGTTATGTGGAATAGTTTAGCCATTTATATGATTGAGGGCCTGGGCCTCCCTCCCCTCCCACGCAATGATTTTTCCACACCCCTGCATTGGTGCATTCGTATTTCCTCTTCCAATAAGGTGCAAACAGGCTTCTGGAATTTTCACACTTTTCCTGAACGTAAGACATGCTCATGTAAGCACATGAGCCTCAGAGCTGTGTCGTCCCGTAGAAAGCGCTGGTAGGGCCACTCTGGTATTTTCAGTATTGGGCAGAGTGCAGGGCATCCCGACTGCTCTGCCTTCTCAGTGTCTCACATTATAACCTGGACAAGGACGATAGCCAAGCACGATCAGAAATAGTTATCAAGGCATGGGCATCGAACAGAACGAGTGCGGGTCAGAACGGAGAGGAGCAGCACATAGTGGTTCTGAGGCATTTGTCATGTGGCTCCTAGGGCCCGGCTCCGGGCACTGGGGCTGGGGGTGAGGGCAGGGAGAAAGAGGGAAGGGCAGGTGGTAACATGAGTACATAAGACACATTATCTGAATTTCCTCCTCCGAAAGAATGCTGGGGGATATGAGACCCGGGTTCTGGTTTTCTCTCGCCTGCTAACTAGCTGAGTTACCTTGGGTCAACCACTTAAACTTTTTGGAATTGTTTCCCCTACTTTATGTGCACCCAGTAGAAAAATCTCCTTTTCCCCTAAAATGGGTCATTTGAAATGAAGGGATGGCCTTTGTATATCAGGAACATATCACTTCCCTAACAGTTAGTAAAGAGGGTCCATAGCTTTCTGCGTATTCTCAAAGAGGCCCCAAAAGGTTGTAAATTTTATCTGTGGGTAATCTTTAGTTCTTCTCCCAGACACAGAAGTCGGAGGTCTGCTCACTGTTGCCAGGATCTCTCCTCTTCTTTCGCCCCTAACTTTCATCCTGTGTGCGCCTGCCTCCTCCCGGCTCTTGGGCTTCCATATTCTGGAATCTGAGTGCTGTGTCTACACAAACACAACAGAGAGCGCAGTTTTGCCCGTCTGTGCACTAAGCCACGTGACCTTGAGATGTTGACAGGGAACTCATCTGGAGAAAATTATTTTTTTGTCATTTTTTTTAATCCAGGGGAAAACCTAATGTTGGGTGCTCCTAATAGACTGTATGTAGTTCTAAATACAAAAAATTGACTCATCTTTCTTGTGAGAAAGCCACACAGCAGCCTTGGCGGAGGTTGGCTGTTTCTGTAAAGGGCCAGAGAGTAATGGTTTAGACCTTGCAGGCTGTATGCAGTCTCTGTTGGAACCATTCAGCTCTGGTATTTTGAAAGCAGCCGTAGACAATACACAAGTTCACAGCCATGGCTGTGTTACAATAAAACTTTATTTACACGAAAGGGCAGCAGGTTGGATTTGGCCCTCGGGCCATCGTTTGCTGACCCCTGATTTAAATAAAGCAGGCCGCTTTGGAGAGTGAAAGGGGAACCTCTAATTATTGTGTCAAGAAAAGCGGTGTTACCCTAGGAGGGTCCAGTCCATCAGCAGCGTTTTCAGCCCTCTGAAAGCCACAGGGAGAGGACGTCTGGGGGAGACAGGAGTGAGAGGCAGCTGCTTGTCCTCAAAGAGCTGCTGGAGAAGGGGCCACTGACCTCTCTAAGAATCTTCTCTGCGGGCTGTGGCCAGGACCAGGTGGGCTGATGGTGGCGGTGGGCTTCCAGTGGCTTACCCGGGTGTCCCTCTCCTCTGCCCTCGCAGCACCTGCAGCAGCACGAGAGTGGCGTGGAGGGCGAGAGCTGCTACTACCACTGTGTCCTGTGCAGTTACTCCACCAAGGCCAAGCTGAACCTCCTCCAGCACGTGCGCTCCATGAAGCACCAGCGCAGCGAGAGCCTGCGCAAGCTGCAGCGGCTGCAGAAGGGCCTTCCAGAGGAGGACGAGGACCTGGGGCAGATCTTCACCATCCGCAGGTGCCCCTCCGCTGACCCAGGTGAGCGGTCTCGCAGGCACAGGAGGCCCAGGGTGGGCCTGGGTGTTGACCTCCATGAGGCCTCCTGAGGACTTCAGTTTGGTGCAGCTGGCCCTCGAGTCCATTATCGACCTCACGGGTGACAGTGGTGTTCTGGAAGGAAGGCGCATGGATTGTTGCCCTTTTTTTTTTTTTTTTAAAGGACGTAGCACCACTTTTTTTTTCTTCAGGCGGCAGGAGCCACTGCCCAGTGAGCAGGCCAGCAGAAGATGTTTTGTCCCCTATCCCAAAATTCCTCGTGTATATGTTATAGATTCAGTATATTAGTTCACACTGACATAAATAAAGCAAACGCTAAGTTATGTCTTGCTCAGTATTAAGAATGGGCAGTTTGTGGCCTCAAGTCTGTTCTGTAAGAATGAACTTGCAAGAGGATCAAAACAGCAAGAGCTTGTTATAAACATTTTAATTATATTTGAGAGCTACACTGGTTGTTCCGTGGCTCAGTGCTGCCTGCTACTCCACAGAGTCAAGACCTTCTAGTGGGAACTCGCCCCGTTTCTGCCTCCCATCCTGTCATCTCATCCACAGTCACCTTTCTGTGTACCTCCCTTCCTCCTCTTTATGACTCTCATTCCCGTCGGGATCTCACTGGATGGAATCAGCCCTCTCTTCTGTTTTTTCAGCCTTCCAGCCCCTTTGTCTCAATGTGGAATCACAAGACAGTCGCTCAGCTCTTTAAAAACAGTAAAACAAAAGCTCTCCCTTAATCCCATGTCCCTCTCTCTTTCTACAACAGAATCTTCAAGATTATTGAAAGCAGAGTCTGTGTTGGTCGTCTCCAGTCCATGCCTCTGCCTACCATGGCCTGTTTCCGCCCTTGAGAAGGTCACCATTGACCTTGGATTTACCCAACCCAATGGCTACCTGCTGGGCCTTATTCTTTTTTTTCTGTGGTCTCTGAAATTGTTGCACTGTCCCTTCTTGAAGCTCCCTTCTCTGGGCTTCCAGGGCATGTTTCTCTCTTGTCTTCCTGCTTCTCTTGACTGTGCTCCATGCCTGGCCCTGGCTTGTGGTCCTCAGCCTGCCCTACATGCCAGTGTTACCCGGGCATTAGGCCCTCACCCTCCACTCCCAGCCTCTTGAAGCTTTGATCTCCTGGCATTGCCAAATGCACTTCAGACAGCTTCCTGGATTTTCCGTTGGTGCCACCTCAGAGACGCTGAGTTCATGACTCTCCCCCACACTTCCTTTTCCTTCTGATTGCACGTCATTGAATGACCTGGCCAACCTGGAGACTGGGACCCATTCTGCACCCCTCCATCGCCTACAGCACCCTCTCAGGCACTGAGCTGTCATGGCCACGTGGAATTTTCAATCTCAAAACCTCTTTTAATCTCAAAAAATTATCAAATTTCACATTTTTATAGTTTTTAAAGGCAAAAAGTTATATAAACCTTAGTATGAAAAATGACATGGTCTTTTCCCATCCTGTTCCTGAGAGCCATGGCTTTCAAGTTTTAGTTGTTTCTTTCATTACTTATTTCCATATTTCTTAACATGCTTCTACTATTTCTTGATTTTTTTTTTCTTTAACTTTTAGATATTACCTTTTGGTTTTCTACTCTGGAAGATGAGGATTTCACTAGTACGCCATTCTATAAACTCAAGCACTTATACCCACTTACACACACCCCATCCACAAACTCACATGACACCATACACACACACGTCCCATACTCCATACAGACTTACACACTCACACACCCACCCATGCACACATATACTCCACACAGACACACACCACACACACCCCCCATACTCCATACACCTTCACACTCACCCCATACTCCATACACACTCATACACAGACACTGCACACACACACCCCTCTACCCCCCACCCCACGCTCGTTCTCCCCCACACTCCCCAGCCTCCCTACGCACTCCATCTCTCCCTCCCTCCATCTTCCATTATGATTAAATAATAATTTGGGGTTATATTAATATTCAGTGTTTTCATTATTCTAACTCTATAAATATTAATCACAGCTGAGCCATGTAGAGTTTTATAATTTCATTTACCTTCTTGTACAACTTTTTGTTTTCCCCGGTTTTCCAGGTACCTATGATTAATTCATGGCTCACCTTCTGCCAGAGTAGACATTTCCGCCTCTCTGAAGGCTCTGCTGTATCAGTGTTTCTGTCAGGCTCTTATCAGTTTCCTCCTGGAGGCATCCCTCCTGAGCCCCTGCACGCCTCTCTGTCTGCCTGCTCCTATCCCTATCACCCGGCTGCAACTTTGCTCCCCTTTTCCACGTGAAATGAAAGTGAAGTCCCACCTGACAGGATATACCAAAATTTGAGGTTTCCTCCCCGTCAGAGTAGTTGAGGTTTCATACCACAGTGGAAAGGCCAGTCCTGACAGTATGAATCATTTCTTCAGAAAAGTGCCATTGGGCCCCAGGATAATCTTTGTCACCTCCAGGTCACCGCAAGACTGTCCCTTCCTTTGTGTTTTTCAAATGCCTCTTCTGATTAAAGTTCAGATGCCTTAACCCGTGGGGCTTCTGCTTCGTGTCTGACCCTATCCCTCTGCATCTGAGTGTTCTCGTGGGGGGCGGGGCCCGGCACCCACAGACACGTCTGTGCCGAAGACTGAGACCATCATGCCATCTGGCTGGAGGGTCCCCATTCCCCACTGGGGCGTTTGGCCTCTGTTTGATCCTGCCACTCCCCATTATTCCACTGGTGAGTCATTTCATAGGATTCTCCTTCCTCTACCAGTATACGCAGACCTATTTATCTCAGCGGCGGTTTTTTTTTTTTTTTTTTTTTTTTTGCCAGCTTTACATACGTCATTGTTTTAATCTTCCGTTAAAAGCTGGTCCCTTTCACCCCTCAATTCTTTCTTTCACTCTGCTCAGAATTCCCTTTTTATTAATGAGGTGCCCCAAACTAAATAGTGTACAGCTGCCATTTCACCCGGACTCTATGGACTGGAACAAACAGTTCCCTGTTTTATAATGTAATACTTCTATTTATGCAGTCCGCTCTGAAATTGCTTTCTTACACCATTGCCTTCTGGGTTTCTCTCATTTAATGCGTATTAGGGGTTCTTTTTCCCCCTGAAGTGTATGAGCAACTTTCTTCTAGATGATAGACTTCCTCTCTGTATTTCAAAATCCTTTTGTATTGTCTTTGGCCTGGAGTCATGTTTTTGCTCTCCACCCGCCTCCTTCCGACCCTCTATCCCCCTCCCCCTCGTATACTTGGGCTAAGTTTTTAGTCTTGACTAATGACAAAGGGGACAAATTATTAGGTAATATTCATATTGGCATTAACAGTAAACTGGGTGCTGTTTTAGAAACCCCTTTAAGAAAACTCATCTTAAAATATATCCTCCCTTCCCCCAGGGATTGGCTCTTAAAAAATTCTTGAAGGAACGTCTTGGGGGGCCGGCCCCGTGGCTTAGCGGTTAAGTGCGTGCGCTCTGCTACTGGCGGCCGGGGTTCGGATCCCGGGCGCGCACCGACGCACTGCTTGTCCAGCCATGCTGAGGCCGCGTCCCACATACAGCAACTAGAAGGATGTGCAACTATGACATACAACTGTCTACTGGGGCTTTGGGGAGAAAAAGGGAAATAAAAGGAGGAGGATTGGCAATAGATGTTAGCTCAGAGCTGGTCTTCCTCAAAAAAAAAAAAAAAAAAAAGAATGTCTTGAAGAAAAGGGACATTGTGGACCTGGTAGAATTAAGACATTGAAGGTCATCAACTTCAAGTTTTATTAACACAGACTTGATAAAATAGTTCCAATTTTCTCCTCTCTGGCATAAGGATTGGAACATTAATCTTCAGCTGGAAACGTCATTCATGCAGCAGATGGAAGCCTCAGGGAGTCTCTGAGCACCTTGGAGGAGCCTGCCCGCTCTGGCTCTGAGCTGTGTGTAAATGGTTGTGCTGTCTAGAGCTCTCAGTACTGGCGTTCTTTCCTCTGCTTTCCTTCCTTCTCTCCTCTGTTGTCCGCATATCAGGAAGTTTTAAGCCATCAGAAATTACTTCCTTTCTTTTTCTGAGCTCAAGACCTCATGCCCTAGTCTCACACCACCTTCTACGGGTATTAAGACTTCCCTTGCTGAGGCTGGTAGAGTGAACTCTAGAAAATTCCCTTCCCTGTGGATGACAAAAATATGGTCTCTTCAAATTTGAATTAACTTAAGCCAACGTGTTTCCAACCAGTCAGGGTCACCACATAGCCTGCCAGCCGATATGAATGTGTAAGTATGGAGAAAAAGAAGACCTCCTCTGCCCTTCAGAACTTTGTGGTAGTGGCCAGGATTACACTTGCCACTGGTCACATAACCCCTTGAGAGGCTTCATGGCCAAAGGTAAAACGTCTAGGTCCTGCCCTGCACCAAAGGGCTGTCGGCTGCTGGCAATGTGCTAATAATTAGGCCACTGTCCTCTATATGGTCCTGCTTGTGGTCAAGCTTCACCCTTACGTCAGTGGGCAGGCTGAGTCCTGTATTGTATTGTCTTTAATCTATTTGTGATGATCTTTGGGTTACGTTTGCCTCCCTCACCCCCACACTAGACACACACACGCACACTCACACTCACTGGACCTTCTCAAAAATGTCTTGGAAATTCACATCTTAGAGAAAAGAGAGTAACCTAACCAGGTGTGAGGTTCCCTCTAACCCCAACATTTTTTTATTGTGGCCTGGTCTTTTCATTATTGGCTTGAGTGTATTTTCTGCAAGCCCAAGTAGTCTGTTAACTTTGTTGGTATTTGGTCTTGTCATTTAATCCCCACACACAGATAGAAGTAGAGATAGCCCGTCGTCATAGGCCGACACACTGGGTTCTGTCTCTCAGTTGCTGACATTGGCTATTTACTTCCCCGTAGTTGACCAGAAGCTCTTGGAAGATGGAAAGCTCTCATAGGTGGGTCATGTGTAGGATCAGCTTCCCTGTTTGCTTATTAAAAAGGCATTTCTGGGCTCCCGGGTGAAACTGTAGTTAATTTCAGTCTATCAGTGCCCTGAGCTTCCAGAAGACAAGAGGCCCTTTGTGTTTCTGTGTCAGCCTGCCTTCTTCTCCTCCTCCTCCTATTTTCTCTCTTACCCTTGCCTTAACTACTTTTTCTTTCACATAAACACAGATCTCCAAACTTTGCACAGATGTAATTTAATGATTCTTTATTGAGCGCCTACTATATACAAGACTTTATGAGTTGAGGGACACAGCTGATATCTCCTCTCAGTTCTTGGCATGGATACACTGGTTAGTGCACCAGCCCAGGCGTTCGAGACAATTGGACGATGACTCGGTTTACAGAGGACACAGTCATTCAGAGTTTAAGAGAATATTTTGCTTGGAGTGGAAGACGGCATCCCCCTTTCCTGACACATCTTTGGCGCTCAAGGTAGTGAATTCCTGGGATCAGGAGGCGGAGGTAGCTTGCCAAGGGATGATGTGGTTTTGGTGACAACTTATACTGAAACACTCACTGGCTTCGTTTGATGGGTCATTTTTTTGAAGCGAGTTCCAGGGAGTTCTGCTTAACTCATACAGCTTAAGAGAATAAGAAAAATGTACTGTTTTCTACTTTCTCACTTGGTTTTCTTTTTCTTTTTCAAAATTGTCCTAAGGCTACCCTCTAAATATGAAGTACATCTTTTTGTGTGTATGAATTGCTACATGCAATTTCTAAGTAATTTTTCACACTAAAATATGTTGTGGCCATTTCTGAGATTCTGAAGCATTGTTTTTGTAAAGCCAAACAGCTCTGTTCTTTCTGTTTTCCTTTTTATTGTACATCTTGTCGACGGGGCTTGGGAAAGGCGTAGGGATAATATATTTCTAACTAGAGAAGTTAAATTCAAAACAAATTGGGTGACTGAAATTTAAGCCCTTACAGAGGAATGGAGAAAACAGGACTTTGTCTGTTTTAAATATATTCCCTGATGAAGGACTATTTGGACAAGTATGGTAACCCTCAAATATGCTTGTTAGAAAGATTCTTTACGATGCAAAGATAAAGAGAGATCATTATGTATTGACATGAAAGAGAATGTAATACTGTTAAATGAAAATTGGAGTTTACACAAAGTGTATAGTTTGATTCTATTTTTTTTTAAGTATTTTTCTTAAAATTTGAAAATAGCCATTCTAAGCAAAGTTTGTCATTGGCGTCTCTGGCTGTTTCCTGGGTGGGATCTATTTATACGGAATCTATAGAGTATCAGGCAAGAGCTCAAATGTCGGTGGTGCTTGTGGATAAGATATTAGCCGAATTGCTAATGCTATGCCAGGGAGTAAATCTTGGTTGTCTTTTGTTCATGGAGATAGTTTTCTGTTTGTCAGTGTGAAGTATACATAGTTTGATTACTGTCTGATTCCCTTGCATTTTGCATCTACATGGAAAGGACGGCAGCAGTTCTCAGGATGTACACTGTCTTGTTTTTCTGTTGCAACAGAGTTCCTGATTTGCGTTAATTAGTCCTCTAACAATCTACAAAGGTCAGTGCCAATTGCCTGTTCATTTACATTTGTAATTGTGATGGCTTCTGATTACATATTCCTTGTCTTAGTCCTTCCTCTAAGTGTATGCTAGTGTGTCCTTCCCTTCCCCTCCTCTTACACCCCCCACACACGCGCATATGCACACGCACGTGCCCCAGAGCAGTGTGGCAGCCGAGGATCTGACTCTTCACACAAGAAGCCTTTGTAGCGATGGCCCAGCCTTCCCTGGAACTTGAGTGTCTGTTATGGAAAGGCATCTTGGAGAGGCTATGGCTTCTAAGTTAGGGAACTAATAAGCCAGAGTCGGGGAGATTATGTCGACACCAGGCAAGAAATCTGAGAGCCATTATCTACCCTTCTTGAACTGGGTAATTAAGGGCAATTAAACTTTTCTGCTTGCTCTCTGCAAAATATGCTAATGATCTGGTCTGTTGGAAGGTGGACGTGTGCAGAGTGCTGTTTCACTGCTGTCCCATGCTCCTGGTCTGGAAAGGTCCCTCTGGAGAGGATGTGACATCATCAGGATAGTCACTTGGGCAATGGGTCTAGAGTCTACAACCTCCCACCTGATCTATTTCCTCTCTGTCTTCTCCAGGAGAGACGAGCATCCACACCCAGACATTCCATCTTTTAGAAATTATGCGAGACCTGGCTGCAGTAGCCTGAGTTGCAATGATTGTTACTCATTTACCCTTTCATATTCTAGATCCACCATTAAGTATTGCTTTATTGTTATGGGAGCATCAAAACTACCAGGGTCTTGTTTTGTTTCAGTATATAAAACTAGAGCATACGTTGCCCTATACGTTGGGCTGTACATACGGCTACAGTTGCTGAGCCAGTTAGCCTTGTTCTTGGTTGGAGGCTCTAGGTTGTCCTGCACGCTGTCCCCTGGGTGGGTAGTAGTGTGTGCCCTCTCTGTCACCCAGCACTGCCCACTCTGAGAGGCAGCAACACTGTGGCTGCTCCCTTCTAGGGAGGATGACACCCAGTGGCACAGCAAAAAGAAGAAAGGCACCTGCTGGTGGTTACTGGAATTAGGAGAGACTGTGTGTGTTGAGCGTGAGCGTTGGGGGTCCCCTGTTTAAGGATATGAGCATACCAGAGAGCCCAGAAATGCGGGAATCCCCAAGGGAGTCACAGCATGTCATGTCACACCAAGTGTTATTTTCATGTAACCTTTATGCCAAGTCATCTTGGAAAGGGGAGTGTCCAAGGAACTTGAAAGTTTGAAACTTGACCCTCAAGTGAGCATGGATTGCTAGCTAGTGAGTGGGTGTTTTGCTGAGTTAGGGATTGGAGTTCTGTACCTGGATTTCATTTGAGGGTAGGGGCCTTGTGATGATGACAACTGTAGCAGGATGCAGTGGTTGTCACCTGCTGTCCCGTCACATATGCAGATCCCTCATCCCAGCCTATGCACTTAACACCTCCTCTGTCGCCCAAATGTATTTTTCAAGAGAAATAATCACTTGTACTCATTTTGCCTTTAGAAATGCAGAAAGAATCCATTTCTTGGGCTACTTAAGTCCTGTATTAAACTTGTTCCTGACCTTGGTAGGGGGCCGGGGAGGAAAATAGAACCTGCATCTCTTTGCTTACAGAAATAGCTCAAAGCCTTCTCAGACTTACAGATCTTAAGGATCTCCCTTCCAACTGTGACCCAATTATGAGAATTATAGTCCCAAATGATTTTTTTCAAACATTCACTAGCAGTGGAAAGTTTTGTGGCCTTCGAAATCAATATAAGCACTGTCCATAGTTCCTTCATTCCTGGGTTTCTGGATCCCTTGAGGGCAGCAAGGAAGCTTCTCCAGATTCTCTGTCTGCCCGTGTAGTATGGTAGCCATGAGACACATGTGGCTATTTAAGTGTAAATTAATTAAAGTTAAATAAAAATTTAAAATTCTGATTCTCTATCATTACTAGCCAAATTTCAAGTGCTTAATAGTGACATGTGGCTCATGGCTACTTCAGTGGACAGGACAAATTTATGGAACAGTTCAGAAAGTTCTGTTGGACAGCATCGGGATCCCTCAGGTATTCTGGTGGGCCCAGGCTGGGTTTGGGCTCCTTTCTCCGTAATGTTCTTTGGCTTCCCTTGTAAAGAATATGGTACCCACCGGCCACCCACTTTCTGTTGGGCTGGTTAGGGTGTGTCCTTTATTGCCTTTCCGTCTCTCTTTCTGCTTTCTTGTGTCAGTTTTTCTCAGAATGGGAAAAATATGCTTTCAAACAGGCATTTAATTTTGGCTTTGCCACTTAATCCTATTCCATTAGCAGTTTTGAGGGAGTTCGAAAGGACTTTGTAAAGATGTATCTTTCAGTGTGGATGATAAAGGGCTTTTTATAGTTTTATACCTCAAGACTGTCTTGAGACCTTTTGTATATATGTTGATAAAAGAAGCTATTTATTGCTGTAAAAGATCCTTGACCTCTGCTCTAATTAGAATATTAAAACTGGACAGTATGTGATTTTTCTTGGAACAGGCCTGTCTGTTGTTTTAACTCAAAATTTTATCCAAAATTGTCATCATCTTGTGAATTCAAAAAAAGAATCTGTGGGGGCCGGCCCTGTGGCTTAGCAGTTAAGCGCGCACACTCTACTACGGGCGGCCCGGGTTCGGATCCCGGGTGCGCACCGACGCACTGCTTCTCGGGCCATGCTGAGGTGGTTTCCCACATACAGCAACTAGAAGGATGTGCAACTATGACATACAACTATCTACTGGGGCTTTGTGGAAGAAAAGGAGGAGGATTGGCAATAGATGTTAGCTTAGAGCCGGTCTTCCCCAGCAAAAAGAGGAGGATTGGCGTGGATGTTAGCTCAGGGCTGATCTTCCTCACCAAAACAAAACAAAACAAAACAAAAATAGAATCTGTGCACTTTTCTCTCGCTGATTGGATTGGATTTCGTTGGATTAAAATCCTGTGCTTAAGATAGAGTTTTTCCTTCTGGACGGCCTTAGGTTGCTTAGGGCTGCCATAGCAAAATACCACAGACCGGGTGGCTTGTTCTCACAGGGCCTTCTCTGTGTGTGCACATCCCTGGTGTCTCTCTACATGTTGTAATCTCCTTATAGGGACACGTGTCAGATTGGATTATGGCCCACCCTCATGGCCTCACTTTAACTTAATCACCACTTTAAAGGTCCTCTCTCCAAATACAGTCACATCTGAGGTTCTCCGGGTCAGAACTCCAACATATGAATTTGGGGAACACAGTTCAGTCCATAACATGGACATTCTGACATCTGACATCTGAGGCCAGTTTCTTTTTTCTTTTCCATGGTCCTTTTGGATGTAGAAGGAGGGTAGGACATGGAGGTGGACGCAGAGGTGAAGGGAGGTGGGGGAGACCCTGGACATGGCCTTCTGGCAGCGTTGTCCATGCCTGTTGGTCCCTCCTGGGCTTTCTGCTCTCGGCTCTCAGTCCTCGATGAGGACCTTGGCATGTGAAGAAACAGAGCGAGCCCCTTGGAAGGGGACTCCAGAGGAAGCTGAAGTGCTCGAGGAAACTTGTTAGGACAAGAAAGGTCAGAGCACTGCGTCTGCTGAGCCTGCTTTACCGTGAGTCTTTTCTCACCTGTCCTGACACAGCCTCCACTCAGACCTCCTCCTGGGGAACCCCAAGGGGACAGCCAGCCAGCCCCAGGTGGGGATTTTCTTGTGCCTGTGAAACTTGACAGTCTTAGCATCAACACAGTTGGCCCCTATTGAGGTCCCTCCAGCAGGCTGTCATGTGTGAGGCTCATGTGGGAGGGGTTTATTGAAATAGTGACTCCTCTCTGTTGCCCACTAGTGACTTGTGGGCGGTATTCAGTAGCCCAGGTTGTTTTTGCTCTGGTTAGGGTAAATGCCTCCCAGGGCCTTGTCACACTCTATGACCTGCTATGAGGCTAGAATTCTACATGGTGTAAGTTGATTGGGCTTCCATCCAAAGGATTTTGGTTGCTGGAAGTGCCTGAAGGACTTATTCCTTGGTTTTACCTTACTCTGTGTTGAATACTCCAGGCTTGACATTATATAACGGTCCTAGTGCATAAATTTTCAACCTTAACAACTTTCTTTTAGGACCCATCCTTCACATGTGTCCACAGGGCATCCTCATTCCCAACCCTGATCTTTCCCAGATGTGAGCCTGGGATGCAGGCTTCAGGCCGACCTCCAGAAGGGCTTTCCTTCACTGCAAGAGTGTGAAGCAAAAGCCTATTCACCCCTTCACAGCCAATTGTAGATGTCTCTAGGGTCCCACTGTTCCCGACTGTTTGTGTTCAATGCCATGTGTGGCCAGTGGCTGCCATATTGGACAGTGCAGATAGAGGACGTTTCCTTGCCTGCAGAAAGTTCTCAGGACAGTGCTGCTCCAGACAGTGGCAGAGCTGGGCCTCAGAGCAGAGACCCAGGGCTCAGGGTAACACTCTTCCCGCTGTGTCCTGCCTCCTTGCTGTGGGCCAACAAACTCACCCAACGGACAAGTGATGCTTTGTGCCAGAGACAGGGTTCTTCATATCTAGAGAGGCATATGATCCATTGCTGGGTTCTCTCAGGATAGAAATGAAGAAATCCCTAAGACTGAGGTGAGAGAAGGGGCAGCTGTTTTTTGTGACTCTGCATACCTCAGAGTGCAGGTGTTAGCCTTCTCTGAGAATTGGAAATGGTTTGCATGGTTTTCTGAACAATTCAGAGCCCTTCTGTGATGTTCTTGTGTGAGTCACCTCCAGAAGCATTAAGAAACTTAGAGAGTAGAGAGGGCAGTTCTAATCTGGTCGGCTCAGGCAGGGGTCTTTACTTCAGTGTCACCCTGTCCTGGCCTGTCACCAGCACTGGAACCTTGTGAGGCACTTACGTGAAGAGGATGTGGCCTGGCCATCGGCCATGCCAACTTGTGTCCACCCCAGGCATCTTTATGGTAGTAGCTGGGATTTTGTAGTAGATGTTAGCTAGACTTTGGGTTGTGGATCTTCAGTTATTAACAAAACAACAAAGGCTGTGTAGGCAGTAAAAAATAAGAACAAAATCAAAATTGGGGCCCAGATTTTTGAAAAAAGGGAAAGAGAAGGTACAAGGAGGATGGGCAAGTGCTGAAGAGTTTGGAAATGAAGAGGCATAAGTAGGGAAAAGACAATATTTGCCTTTCCTTGCTTCTTTTAGAGAAGAACTGTGGCTGGGGAAGATGTTACTGATTCGAGTCCGGAAGTGGAGTTCATTTATCCTGCAAACACGCACATGTCCTTAGTATGGCCAGGCACCACTCTAGGTCCTGGGGACTCTGCCAGCAGGGAAAGAATACAAAGTCTGCACTTTTCCCTCGAGTAGGGGGGAGACAGACACGAAATAAACAAATATAGAATGTCAGGTCTGCAAGGTGCTGTAAAAATAGAGCCAGGTGGGGTGAGATGGGGGAGCTGTTTTATATAAGATGCTCTGAGAAAGTCTCTCTGGGGAGGGACATTGGAGCTGAGCAGGAGGGTAGTGAGCGAGAGCAGTCCCGGCAGAGGGCCCAGCAGTGCAAAGCCCCTTGGCTGGTTGGAGGAGCAGGACGGCAGGCAAAGGGCTGGCGAGGAGGGATTGTTGCTGGGAGATGTGGTCTGAGCAGCCCGGTCCTGTGGGCCCTGCAGGGCATGGGAGGATTCGGCTTTTGCTCCCATCAAGATGGGAAAGGTCTGAGCAGAGAGATGGCAGTGTGACTTCACTGTTCAGGTTGCTATGGAAACTTGACTGCACATTCACCGTAGTTCAGATGAGAGTTGTCTCCCTCCCGCTCACCCCATCACCCCCAAGTAAGGGAGCCCCTCTAGGCAGGGAGGAGAGGGGGTGCCACAGTGTGCAGCCTCTCCAGGCACCTTGTGAGCAGGGATGACTGCAAGTGGAGGGGCTCCCGTTGACCCTGAACTGCTCAGAAGCCACTCCCCGGGATCAGCCTAGCTCTTTGGAGTTCTCTGCTTTAGCCTGGGGTCAGCAGTTTTTTTCAAAAAGCAAAATCCTTTCTTGGTGACTCACTGACTAAGTGTGAAGCACAGGAAAGACTTTTGTCCTTTTGACTTGAGGATGTGTTATCTCTACTCCAGCGTCAACACCAAACATGAAAACTGAGAAACTGGCTGTGGTCAGGGTATGTGTTAGGATGACAAAGCAAATTACGAACCTTTCATCTCCTCCTGCTGTCCACCTTCTGAGGGGTGTTCGCATTCCGAGGAGCATCTTGGTATGTAGGATCTCGATGTGTATTTCCAGGACAAGCATTTCATTTCACTACTTGCTGTTGTAATCCAAAAAGAGCTCAGGGCCCCACCACTGGTCTCTTGGTGTCCCTGGTGCTGCGTGTCCAGAGGTCATTATCCCATTCTGGAAGGCCTGATGACCCAGCTCTGACTTGCGTGTCTAGCCAGCCTTTGACAGACGGGCCTGATCTAATTCTGCAGCCATTTTATTCTCCGTGGACATGTGCCCAGACCCCAGGCGGATCTGAAGACTTCCTTAGAACACATAAGACCAGGAGATTTGGGCCGTACTGTCCTGTTTTCTCTGGGCTTTGCTTTAATCAGGAATGTAGACTGGTATGTGTGTGTGTGTTTCCGGTGGATGGTATGCAGGCACAGGACTTGCAATCCCTTCTGGAAGGCAGCCTTACACGGCTAATTGGGAAATAGTGATTCTTTCTCAATCACTGTTTTGGGGCCACTTCTGCCCCCTCAGGGTCCCCTCGGGATGGTCAGGCTCACATTGCAAGACCCCTGGAGGGAAGGATGTTGGTATATATCGTGGATATTTGGAAAGAATGTTTCAGCCACACCTGGCTGCCGTGTGTGAGGACAAATTTAATTTATTTTAAAAATCTGGCCACAGGCAGCCTCTTCTGTTTCTTTCTTTAGGGGGGAAAACACTGAGGAACAGCAGCAAGCTGTGGTTTGCGTTTGTTTTCTTCCAGATCTGACCAGCCAGCAGAAGAGAGATTATCTCTAAAGGATATGAAAGGTTTAATCATTTTAATTTTGTTTTTATTAAAGTTTATCATAACTTTTTTTGTCCTGACATGCCCTGGTCAGAACAGAAGGGAGAGAAGAGGAGGTAATATAAATATACACAAACCCCCAGGCATTTGGTTAATAAAACTCTCTAATGGGCGGCACCACGTGGGGAGGAAGTGGTTGGACGGCTGGGGACAACAGGCTGACCAGGGCATGCTGTGACAACGCTCAAATGTGGCCAGCCTCTCATAAGCTTCCTGTCTACCTTCAGCAGACACTTGTCATGGGGGAGCTCACGGCTTTCATTAAACAGAAAGAGGGGAAGCTCCAACTGTTGATTTCTGTTGTGGTTCTCAAGTGGACTGGAGCCCCAAGCCATTTCTAACTAAAGAAGTCTAAATTTACAGAGAAGAACAGAATTTACTTCTGTTAGAATCTTGCATTCCTTACCATAACAATGAAATATTTGAACCCGGATATTCTGACAACCTCTGAAGGTTGTGTGCATGTGTGTCATGAAACAGCAAAGTTGGGATAAAAATAGTCTTTAGTTTTGGGATGGAACACCTGTCTTATAAATTATGGTGAAATGGAGTAGGTAGGATCCTAGATTAACAGGACTTGGGGCTCATTTTCCCTTGGGGCAGTAAAATAAGCTTATTCAAAGTTAATTCAGTTGTCTAAAGTTGCCTGGGTCTGGACTGGAGTCGGGCCTTCCCTCTCCTCCGTGGCTGTAAGATGCTGCGAAGGCGTGACTGTTTGGAATGCCGATGTATCACCTGAGGATGATGAACTTTTGTTCACTCCTCTGTTCTCATGAAGGCTGGACTCTGACTTGTACCCTTTAGCCATTTTTTTGAGCAGTGGAGTTAAAGCATTGTCGTTTCGTTAAACCTGCCTTAAGCAGGGGGTTCGCTTAACCCTAATACATACCAGCCTTGAAGTTTTTGACTACATTAGGGCTTTACAGTACTCTGTCTGCTGTTTTTATGGGGGAATGGTTTGTTCATCAGTGGAGAAGCAGCTTTACTAGTGGCGGTTGGACCTCTAGTTCCTTGAATCAAATAGGAACCGTGTTGAGGCAGCTTCGACTCAGTTGCTTGTGTGAGGAGATGACTGGGCCCCTGGCCGGCCATATGGACAGTCAGGTGCTCCATCAAGGTTCCCTTGGGGTCCGGGGACACCCCAGGCTTCTGGGCTGTGCCTGCTGGGGGCTTCCATGCGGAGCTTTGTTGGGTGGAAAGTTCCCTGCAGGGCTGGGCTCAGACCAAACCAGGTCCCCCTCTGAGAAAGAGACTCAGAGCCCAGAGGCTGCTTCAGGTTTGCAGGCACCTGCCGCACCCAGCTGGCTGTGCTCCAGGTGGGAGGGCGTGCCAAGCCGCCCAGCAGCATGTAAGTCTGGAATTCTTTTATGGCAGTTACTGGAACCCGTGAGGGGCAGCTTTCTTGGTCCCGCTCAGCTGGAGTTGCATGGACAAAGGCAGGTCCGTATCTTTCCCTGAGGCTGTCCTCCACAGAGTAGGCAACCCTCGACGAGGGGAAGAGACACCCGACCGCTCCCCTATGCTGGACTTCCGTCTCAGGTTGGACTGGATGAGCACAGAAATTCTGGTTTGTATATGAGGTCTTGGTCCCGTATTTTCGAAGCTGTATAGACTGTGAAGGTAGTAAAAGGTGAGGAGACAGAAAAATATTCTTTTATCTCATAGCATTCAGCTGTGGTTACAGAGGCACCCCAAGAGTGGCTGAGATGAATTGGGGGTTTCATTTTTCCTCACGTAAGCAGACTTGGGAGGAGGGTAGTGAGGTGCAGGAGTGAAGGCCCCACGGGGTCAGCAGGGACCCAGCTTCCTTCCATCTTTCCACGCAGCTGTCCTCATGGTCTCCATGAGGCTGCTCCTGTGCTCCAGGCCGAAGGAAGCAGGAAGGCGAAAGCACACGCACCACCTGAGTTCACCTCTTTAAAGAGCTTTCCCCAAAGCCTTGCCCAGTTACTTCCTCTTGCATCTCATTGGCTGGAACTCAGTCATGTGACTCTCTCTAGGTACAGCAGAGATGGGAGATGCAGTTTTTAACTGGGGTGATGCCGCCCTGAGTAAAATGAGTGTTCTGTTCACCAGGAAGAACAGTTACTAGGAAGGCAGTTAGGAGTCTCCACTAGGCATCCTTTAAAAGATAAGGAGGGGATTAAGTAAACTGTGTTACGATTATGTGGTGGAAATTTAGGTAGCCATTAGAAATAATGTTCTTGATTAATATTTAAGGATATGGAAGAAAGCTCAAGAGAAGGGGACTTAAGACACAAGATCATATGTAATTGTCTTAGTTGCCTTTAAGATACATGTAAATACACTGAGATGTCATCACTGATGATAGGCGATTTTTATTTCCTTCATACTTTTTCACATTTTCAGGAGTTTCAACAATGGGCACTCATTGCTTTTATGATCAGAAAAAAAAATGGCAAACTTTAAGTGTAAGGACTAGAGAACTTGGTAATTACTACCTCATATATGAAATATACTTGATGGAAAAAATAAAATGAGTAATAAAGGGGAAAATCTATAAGCATGTAGTGATAATGGAATGATGATGACTAACTGTAGTGCTGTGGACTCATCAAGAACAAATCCCATCATACTAATAAGATAAAATGAAATCATGTACGTGAGTTCTCATTGAAAAGGGAAGTTGTATTGTACAAATGCAAACTTATATTCTGAGGGCTCTAAATGTACTTCAGAAACATTCGCCATTCTCTGCAAGCATCCTTGCAAGGTTACTCAGTGGCAATTCTTTCCCCCTATGTTTGCGTTGGAAACACTGGAGTATGTTGAGCTTTGCAGCTGTTTGTTAAGCACCTGTTAGTTGTAAACACTAATTTCTGTGAGAGAACATGAAAAAGTAGAATAAATGACCCCTGCCTGTCACCTTTTTAGGGGATGTGACACACACACGTGATTAACAGGGTTCAAGATAATCGATGGTAATTACCAGATAGTGAGGCAAGGCATTAAATATCCTGGGCCTTCGGAGGTGTGAGGAATTCTTGGGTTGAATGGAGAAACTCCAGGGAGTAGGCTTCTGTTCCTGGAAGGAAGGATGGGTAGTAGCAGTAGAGTAAGATCCTAGGGGTGTTGAGGAATTTTAGGAGTTTGGTCAGGACCCAGCGGGCAGGCCGTTCTAGCTAGAGAAAGGATCTGGTGCAAGGACCAGCAATTGCATCCTCATTTTCTTCCATCATTTGTATCTAGCTTCCTCCATTTTTCCCTTCACCACACCAGTTTGTCCTTTGCAAGACAAATAGGATTGCAAGTGTGAATATCATAGATGTATGAAAAACAAATACATAAAACTCCTGTCTTCCCTATAAATCCCCTAATCACATTTAGAGCCTAAAGGGAAATTTCCACGTGTTGAACCCTGACTAAAAGAAAGACTAATAAACGGGACTAATATGTTGATTTCTGGGCTGTTTGTGTTGAGGGGAACTGCGAGTGCTGGTGAGAGTTCTGTTTTTATTTAACATTTTCATTAGTAACTTGAAAACAATAAATAGTAAATGATATTTGCATACAATCTAAAATATTTATGCAGTAATGTGTGTAACTGCAAATACTTCAGAATAGAAAAATTATGCAATGGGACTAGAGATGTTAGGAGTCTTACTGTATTTTATTTTCAATTGTCCTTCTTTAAAAATGTTTCATTTTGATATAATTTCAGACTTAAAGAAAAGTAACGTAAAGAGTAAAAAGAATTCTCATATACCTTTAGCCAGATTCCTCAAATGTTAACGTTTTACCACAGTTGTTTTATCAAGCTCTCTCTCACATACACACTCTTTATGTGTATATGTAGAATGTATATATGTATAGATAGATAGATACCCACATTGTTTTTTTTTAGGAAGCATTTCAGAGTAAATTTCAGACAGGATGCCGTTTGATCTCTAAATGTGTTAGTATATATTTTCTAAGAACAAGGACATTATCTTATATAACCACAGAAAAATTATCAAAATCAGGAAGTTAACATTGATACAAAACTACTAGGTAGTCTACAGATCTTATTCAGATTTTCCCAATTATACTGTTTATATGAAAACAAAATCCCAGATCACAAGTTGTATCCAGATATCTATCTTTTTAAAGTCCTTTAATCTAAAACAGTTCCTCAGTCTTTCCTTTGTCTTTTACAACCTCAACACATCTGATGAGTACAGGTTAGTTATTTTGTAGGCGTGTCCTTCAATTTGGGTTTGTCTCATGTTTCCTAATGATTAGAATGAGGCTATGCATTTTGGTAGAAATTCCAAAAAAGTGATGTTGTTCTTCCTAGTGCATCATATCAGGAGGGACCTGATATTGATTTGTCTCTTTATTGATGATGTCAACTTGACCACTTAGTTATGGTAATAGTTAGTGATTAGTTAGTTATGTTAGTGATGAGTTAGTAATTATGATAATTAGTTACTCATTGTAAAGTTACTATTTCCCCTTTGTAATTAATGAGAATCTAGTGAAGAGATACATTTAGAGTCTATTTAATAAGGAATGGAACATTTAAATGGGATTATTTGGAAAAATATATGCTAATAAAAAATAAGTAGATAGAAATATTTGGCAAAAAGAAAGTAGTGTAGTCATTAAGGTTGATTTTTAAAGCTTACATATTATTTACCAGTTTCTAGATGATTAGGTAATTGAGCAGACCAGAATATTGAAAGAGTGGAAAGAGTTTTCCAAAATGCCACTGGCCACTGATGGTGGAAATGAGTAAGGAATGGTGAACTTTGAAAATAGCCAAAGAAACGATTATAGTGTAAGAAAAAAGATACAGCGTTAGCTTGGCGAGAGCCTGAGTAGCAGGGTCTTAGGGATGTGGAAGTTGGAACTATGATAAATCTTAACTCATTTCTAATTCCTTTCTTTAAGGAAAACAAACACTTTTTATTCTCACTGGCGTGCTCTGTTTTAAGCATCCCTCTGGTTGTGGAAAGCTCTGGCTGGCCAGCCCTGGGTCGATGCAAGTCGGGGTTGGTAGCTGTGTGCAGGAGAGCAGAGGGAAGGTGAGGGCTCTGGAGTCCGGCTTGCTGTTCGGTTTTTCGATGTCGCAGTATTTTTTAATGTAAGACATAGTAAGAGCATTTGATTAGCTTTCCATTTTCCTCTGCTCAATCTAATAAAAAGTCTAGATCTAATAAAAAAAATGTAAGGGACTGTTCCCTTACGTTCCATCTTCTCCAGTTGTTCTGAAGGGCGCAAACAAGAAGGCCGATCTTTGACCTGGCATGGCTCAGAAGGCACAGCCTCGTCTTCTCCTTCCATTCTTTTCTCTTACTTGCTTCAGTGGAAATACAGCCTTCTGATTTTTCTTCTTCCTTCATCAAATCATTGTCAGCTCTTTCTCCTGTCCATTCTTAGAATTCCCGCCAAACCCCATTCTTCCCTTTCTTCCTTTCTGGAGGTGATTATTCCTCTATCATCTTCGAGGCTGTACATACACTAGGGCTCTATCTCCCAGCTCCTTAGGTGAACAGAGCTCTACTGAGCCCCTGGTGAAGCAATAGAGATGGGCCAAAGGTGAACAGGACGTTCCCTGTGCCCAAGGGAGCTCACTAACAGGAAAAGATTCCTAAAAAGACCATTGACATGGACTTGGAAAACTGCTGATATGTGGATCTGTAAAGGGCACGGGGATGTTCTCTGTGGCGAAAATATACAGTGTGAGTAAGTGGGGAGGGCAGAAATAAGATCTGAGCCAGACTAGGAAGAACCATGTTCTCCATGAGATGGGAACTTGGACTTTCCTCTTGGATAACAGGGAACCATGAGATGCTTGTACCTGGCAAAGTCATGTGACCGCTCCCTGTTTTAGACAAACAGTACTGGAAGATGGAAGGATTTGAAGGTGAAGCTCATGTAAGGTGAGAAATGAGGGAGGATCTGGGCTAGTGGAAGGGGGAGGTGGTGAGACTGAGACACTGAGTGCTGTTTAGGTGGTTCCATCGGGGAGAAATGGGGAGAAAGCAGCTAAGGATGGTTGCAAGGTGTCTGGCTCAGGTCCCTTGGTAGGTGCTGATGCTCTAAGTGGGGGAGAGCAAGTCAAGAAGCTTGGGGTTAAGAAAGGGGCTTGGAAAGGATGTTATGATTGAAACCACACATTCTTCCCTCATCTCCCTCTTTGCTAAATGAATATAATGCTTAATCTCTACCACAGAGTCTTACACATAATTATAATTATGTATTGTTTATCTCATATTGTTCCAAAAAGATTTGACAGCCTTGTTTGGCTGATTATTTAATATCTCCTTACTGTTCATCCTTAAAATTGTAAACCTCTGTGGAGAGGGACTGTGTCTTACGCTACATGTGTAGCACCTGGTCTGGGATCTGTCCCGTTGACAAGTAGCTCAGCCAATGCCATTCTTCCTTGGGTGCCATCTTGCTGACTCCCTGTGTGTCCTGTGGTGGGCTCTGAGCATGCCTTGTCCCACACACGTACTCTGGTATGTCCCCATTGCTATTGTTGTTGTCTTCCTGCCTCTGCAAACATTCACCCCCTTTTGATGATTAGTGAGAACTAGCCAGAAAAACCCCCTGAACGGGTTTGCGTGTTGACCAGGAATATAGTCAGAAGAAGAAAGCTGCCACCTTGAGAAAAAAGTGTCTGGTCAAGTACAGCGTCACTTCTCTTTTGTTTCTGCAAAAGATCATACTCTCCCTGGGTCCGCGACTTTTCATCTTGGCTGGAAATTTGATAGGATGTGACTATATGAGCAAAAACAGATGATCCAACCAAAATAAATGTGGATTACAGGTTTGAACTTGTGTTGACAACAAATGGAAGAAGAGTTGAACTACTCTACTTGTTGGCTCCAGAGGGCACTAGCTCATAGGATTAGGATGTTGCTCCTTGCGGCCTTCAGATTTGGGCATGTTTTGTCTTCCGAAAGGTATTGCATGTGTTTATCCATCCTCTGGATAGAGGGGGGGCCAAACTTAGGAAACAGTACTTGTCTTCCTACTCAGGATGACACAGAATACACCTCTCCATCTGATAAAGTGCACATTCCCAGCGTTCTGTTACCTGGAGATGCCCTTCTGGACTTTGCCCTAACCTGCTTAATAAGTGCTAGTTTTTCTAAGTTTTGTGTAACCGCTCAGGATTATCACATAATATGCTACCATGCTGTCATTTGCTTTGTGGAGTAGAATGAAGAATGCTTCTCTCAGCAGGGTCACAGAGGACCGGTTTCTGGTACATTTAGGGCTGGGGCAGAGAATGCCGATGGGACCGTCTCACACTTGGTTAGTGAGACTTGACACTGGACCCTCCAGGTCATTATTGCTCAGCCTGCAGCTGGAAAGCATTTGTGTCGGTGAGATACATTCTTAGTGTATAAGCAACTCTCCTTCCAAAATAAGAAAAGCAATACATACTGTTATTTTTAAAACTGCAGTGTGTATATGAGGGCTTGGGAAATCCCACAGGCAGTGAGGATGAGACTTCGCCCTCCCCAAAGATAATGACTATTCATCTTTTGCAGAACTTCCTTCCAGAAAGACTGTAATTTAGGGAAACTGGATATTTATTGCTTATTCTGTCATTCCCATGTTATTTTCTGACTTCAGGTAAAGCTTGGACTATAGGTTGGTGGGTTTGGGTTTGTGCTTGTGTCAGTAATGGAGGTGGGGAGAAGGGGAATGGGGTTGGCTTCCATGGAAGAATGTCACTCTTGTACATTGAATGTGTTCAGGAAGGTGAAATTGCTTTGAAGAATGTCTGGGGTAGAGTGAAGAGGCCTGTAAATGTCCTCAGACATTCTGCTGTGACCCAGCACCCATCTTGTTTTCTTCTGCGTCTCCTCAACTCTGAGGAAACCCTTCTAGGGCGCTCGACCTTTCTCATGCAGTGAACAGTCAGACTTTGGGATCAGCCCTGGTTGCGAGAGCTTTTAAAAGTCACCCGGGAGTTTAGGTCCCAGCTTTTCTGAGCTGGCTGACTTTGGTCGTGTTATGTAACCCAGGGATTCTTGACTTTTTCAGGTAATTTGATGAACGAAGTTATCCCTCACCCCAGAAAAATGCATATATACAAAAAATTTTGCATGTTTACCTCAGGGGCCCCCAACTGCACACTTCGACAGTGTCACTTCTTTTATCTGTAGAAGGAGGTGCTCTTGCACGTTTTGGGGTCTGTGTCGTTAATTCTCATGTGACAGTCAGGTGGAAGAAGATGCATAAAAGGATCATGCTTAGCATGAAGTCGGGCACATGGCTGATGCACATGCTTTCTGACCTTCCCTCTCCTCTCAATTCTGAAACCGCTGTGCCTTGGCCTATGGGGAGAAGAGTTAGTCTCATTTCACTTTTGGACCATTAGTTAGGATAGAGCCCTGCCAGATTTTCACTTTATCTGTCCACAATGATTTCTTGGTTTCTTTTTTCCCTCCCTCCACTTTGGGCATCTCACGGCTGGAAGCATTGTGTTGTCTTTTTGGTCTGCTGCTCGGTACACCCATTTCCTTCCTGTGGGAGGGTCTGGTGTTGGTTGACCTCACAGAAGCCCTGGGTCTGCCTCTCCCACTTATGGCTGTCCTGGAGTTACGCAGAATCTTCAAGGTGGCATGTCCTCTACCCTTGAGGGCAAGGGAAGCCCTGCTCCAGATTTCATGCTTCAAACAAGCACGAGTGGCGTCATCATGTCCTTGGCCCACAGGGCACGAGGCTCCACCAGGGGATGGAGATACCGGGGAGATACCTGGGTCTTGTCAGTGGTGGAATTGGGGACCCTGGGAAGAGCCACCCCAGATGGTGGAAACACTCATTATGGGTTGGAGGTGACCCTGACCTCAGCGATGGCCTGCCTCCTTGGCCAGTCATGGTTAATGGGAGGCCCCCTCTATCTCAGCAGCAAAAAGCCTGCCTCTCTTCCTGTTTCCTGTATCCCACCCCATAAACGGTCTTAACTCCTGCCCTTGCATTGGCACATTGGGGACAAGGTCCAAGTTCTTTCTTGCTACTCTCTAGAGAGCAGCCAAGGAGTAGTGCTAACAAAGGGCTGTCACAGCCCAGGTGCCTGATGTGGCTCAGCATGGAGCCACTTTCAAGGGAAAGGCTCATCTGAAACACAGCCTAACTCAGGACCGAGTGGGCTTATTTGTAAAGTGAGAGCTCACCTGGATTACCGGGATGGGAGCTCAGAGCGATTCTTTTCCCGGTGGCCTCTTGCCCTTCTGGCCTGCCTGGTCCTCAGCCTGGTCATTTGATTCCAGCTCTGCCTGATACATGGCAGTCATCTGTGAATACTTGGTGGGACTCCTTCAAGTCACAGATTCATTTTGAGAATGTAAAAACTCTCATAGGTTCTTATGCTAATGTTCTATCTTCTACTTAAAATAGTTCATTAAGGTGGTTCAGCTGCTCTCACTAGCCTGAGGATAGGAAGGAATGCAGAATCCACTTTTTAAACTATTCTGTTGGGTAGACAAATGTTTGCCTCACCTAACACCTGCTCAGGCTCTCCCAGCTGGAAGTGCTCTGACCCACGACTTCATTCACATCCTCCAGGATTCCAGGAGAGTCTGTTATTTTTCAGCCAGCATCGTCACAACTCATAATTGAACACCACTTCCATTGGATTGCCCTAGGCTCCATCTTCAACACTGTAACATCTGGATGTTTCCAAATAGCTTGCCATGTGGATGATTGATGGCTTTCATTCTTGGTTCAGATTCTGATTTAGGCCATAGTTGTTGGAACTGGTATTGGTAGTCCTAATGTTCACCACCAACGTGACACAGTAACGTTGGTGGCCACACAGGGAGGCACAGGGGAACACGGGCCATTTGAGAGGTCAGCTGGCTCTCTGCCAACACGATTTGGTGCTTCACTCACAAGTGTATAGAAAGCTTTCAAAGCTTTATGTATCTGTCTTTTGATACAGGACAATCTGTTGCCAAGATATAATGCTTAAGCTATTGGAGTGGCATGGGAATACTTCTGTATTTTCCCAAGACTTGGGGTGGACGCCCCCTCAAAACTATATACGACCACATGGGAGCACAATACTTTGAGCTGCTGCTCCGTGATTGACGCAGTCTGTTTGTATGTGTGCCTAATGTGTATTTAATGAAGCTTCCTCTGTAGAAGGAAGAAGCAGCCAGGCATCTTCAAAGCCTTGGGGACATGGTGATGAACATGGGGTGGCAGGCTGAGGGTCCAGCTGGTGCAAAGGCTTTGGGTCAAAAGGAAGCCCAGTGCAGCTGGCACATCCTGGGGAGGGGAGAGGCAGGTGGCATCAATCACTCAGCCCACCTTTATAAGCAGGGCCCTGAGTCTGGGGTTTGAGGGCTGTGGGCAAGTCCTGGAGGAGTTTGAAAGTGGCCTGATGTTGTCAGACTTACCTGTAGATTGCATAGTATACAATTGGTCACACGTTCCTGTCCTCGTAGAGCTTACTGTCTCAGGGAGGGGAAGACACAGAAAATCAGACAGAAAATAGCTACATCTATTCTTGTATGAAAGAAAATCACGTGGACTTGCAGTTCTTGCATCTTTTCCATCTTGGTGATTTCACTTTTTCAGATAGAATTTTTCTCTGATGTGTTCTCCAGTCCTGGGCTTTGGTTTGTGGGGTGGCATCTGGGGCTGCCATAAGGGTGTTAAGTTGTTCTGCTCTCGTGAGACTGAAATTCTGAGGGTATAAGAATTCGTTGGTGTAATGAAATAACACGTGTGAGCGGGGAAATAGTGTCTTTTCATAGACTTTGAGGACCACCCCAAGACCCAGGTAGGACTGTTCTTGCATCTGGGGCTACGGTGGTGCCCACGTGCCGTGCTCATTCTCCCCCACATTGGGGGAGCCTGTCTGCATCTGAGTTGCTGTCTGTCCTCGTCCTGGGGGTTAGGTTCACTGTGCACTGTTGCTAACGCAAGAGTTTCCACCAAATGCTTAGGGGAAAGACCTAATGCCCCTTTACCTTTGCTGATATTATTCTTTATATAGAGATTTAAATATGCAGAAGGGGGAGCTGCTGTGTGACAAACAGTCTACAAGAGGATAGCCCTGTGGCTGTAGGGAACATTAGGCACCAAGGCTCTTCCAGAAGAACGGTGTAGATATACACAGCACAGGGGACACGTGTCTGCCATCTGGGCAGTGGGTCAGCGAGTCATTTGAATGCAAAGGGAAGGTGCAGGAGAAAGGTATAAACTGACCAGTTGCTGTTGGCCAGGTAAGAGAAGAAGATGAAGAAAATTGTAAAAGTAGCGTTTGAAACATAGGAAAATCCTGAGAGGCTGTAAAGTCTACACTGTGCACAACAAAAATTCATAATTTTTATTTGTTAGACAAGGGCTGAATTTTTGAGAGACGTCAGAGGAGCAGCCAGGCTTGGGTGAAGATCTGGAAAGGAAGGTTAATTGAGGGTTTACCCAAATACTGCCCTGCATGTGAGGGAGACCCACAGGGTGGCAGCTCTGAAGGTGACTTACAAGTTTGTAAATTATCAAGGAGGCAGAGAGGGACAAGTGTTTGATATTTGTTAAATGATAAGGGAAAGGGGAACTTAGCAGGTTTTTTATAGATGTTAAATATGTGGATTGTAACTTCCCATGGGAAAAAGGAGACGTTCAACATGATACCTGATGAAACAGGAAGGGGGGCCTCTGTGCACCATCCCAGACCCACTTCTTCAGGGGTGACCTGCTAGAACAGGCTCCATGTTTTCCTCCCTGCTCTAAACAGAAAGTAGATTTTCTGGATGGGAATCTGAATCTATTAAAAATAATCAGCGATGAGAGCAGTATTATTTGTTTAAGTATGGGGTGCTGAGAAGGGAGTACTAGGTCTGGAAAGGAGGAGAATGAAATGCTTCAGCTGCTGGAGAAGGTTGTTCTTCCCAGCCTTGCAAGGGATCACAAACATCCATTGCGTTGGAGATGCGCGTAAATAAGGACTCGCCACCCCTTCAGAGATGCCCTAGTTACTTCCTTTAATGTAAGCTTCTCTTCTCCTTGTTTTTGTTATTATCAGCCATTTCTGTACACCAGCCTCTGAGTCTCTGGTGGCTTGGGGGCCCAGCTTCTGTCAACATCATTGGAGTTGGGTCCTCCCTAGATAAACTGTACTGACTTGAGGAATATGAACACAGAGCCAGCCAGACAGATGTGTTCTTATGTCCCCAAGCAGAGTGGCCACAACCGAACTGTTCCATTTCGTCTAACCAATGTCCTGCCACCATCTTGCATAGCTGGGCAACTCTTTGTAGACTGAAGAACGGTGTCGGTAAAATGCCTTCCTGCCCTGACCTCTGCCTGTGTCCTCGTGAGGACAGCGAGCTTGAGCCTGTGGTTTCTTCTGTTGTCATTCATGTGCAGTTAAAGCTATATTTTGAATTCCCTCTGTGTCTTTATTTCCCTCTATGGGAGACAGAAAAAAGGGGTGCCTTGTATATGGACCAATAGATTTCCAGAGATTTTTACCACAACTGTAAAAGGGAAGTTGGGGCAAGAAAGCCAGGGTGGTGATGGAGGTGGGATTTTGTCTCTTGCCCCCATGTGGCCTCACTGAGATGATAATGGTTGTCATAGAAATCCACACCCACGGACAGCCCTTTGCCCCATTTCCACCCACAACGAATGGAATCCAGAAAACTCTCCTGCCTCCTGGACGTGAAGAGAATGGCTGAGTTGGTGAGAGGGGAAATAGAGAGAATTGGCCCAGCTGTTTGTTTATCTGCACTGGATATTTCTGGAGAGAGTAAGTCAGCGTCATCTTTTTGGTAGAAATGCCTTTCTGTGGATTGCTTAAAAAAGAAAAACAACTTAAAGATGAAAGTTCTGTTCTCCTTTTGGAAACATGAAGTGATGCTGCCTTGTTGGAGGAGTTCAGTCAACATGGGGAGGGCTTGCAGAGGCACAGAAAGAAGCCAGCAGGGAGAGGATGTGGAAGTAGTCTGAGAATGCCCCTCCAGTGGCCAGCCCAGCCTGTCTGCCAACCTGGTGGACTCAGGACCTGAGTGTGAGAAGCGGGCAGAGGCTGAAGTTGAGCTTGGTGGAGCTTTCCAGATTAGCTTCCTAAAATTGCCCTGTTTGGATTGGCCTGAAGCTGAACAGGAGGCCCAGCTAGCTTTCCAGAAGGGAAGCCAGCCCTGCTCGTCAGGCAGGGACCATGGCTGCCAGTGCCTCTGCCCTCTACCGTGCCCAGGTTGCAGCAGCTCGTGCATAAGTGGGGCAGCATGTCCACATCTCTCCTTCCCTCTGCACAAATTGGAAACGACTAACCTTGCCATATTTAGTGCAGCGCTAACGGCCACTCGCCTCTAAGGGGTAATCATGCAGGCATAAATTCGGAAAGTTGCTAAGCTATGAGCAGTCTTATGAGCATTAAAAGTGTCCTCTTTGCCAGAAAGGTCATTCATAACTTGGCTACCCTGCTGATGTACAGTCAGTGATATTGATTGATTAATGTATAAAAGCACCAGATCCATTTGCTTCTATGAAAGAATAAAGTGCAGTCTACTCTATTTTCACCTCATCCTTTTGTTTGAAGGACATTTTTTTTCCCTTCTTTTTGTTTTGCCGGCTAGGTTTAAGGGGGTTACAAAAAGCCAGTTTCTGCCAAGTAATGTGTTCACAAAGGGAACATTGATTCACATCAGTGTCGCTTGAATTACCCTTAAAGGTTTGCCAAGGAGTTGCTCTTATATTAACCTTCTGTTCGTAAAGGAAGAAATAAATAAGTCATAAAGTCAAACTCGTTGCTTTGGATTTAGTTTTGGGCTTGATCTAAAATAATTTCTTCCATGGATGATTGTGGTGAAAAGCATTGTCAAGAAGGCACCTGGTTAGTTTTTGGGGTGTGGGGAAGAGATACCAAGGGAAGTGAGTCCCACCCCCAGCCGCCTGCACCCCCCTGGGTACCAGATCATGGAACAGACGCTGAATTTACTTCCAGGGCAGAGATTAGTTCTGATTGGCTGCCTCGCATTCAGGCTGAGGAGCTGAGGTCCGCTTTCCTTGCTCTCGTAGGCAGCTCACACAATCAGGTGGTGGAAACAGCAAGAAAAACCTTCCTTTGTCTGGAAGATGAAGGATTCTGGTGGGGCAGGCAACTTTGCTTTTCGGCTCCGATGGAATGAATTAGTTATACAGTCTTCAGAGTCATCCTTGAATTTCCCAGTTCTTTACAAACTTTGCAGGGCAGTAGCCTGAAGTTGGAGAAAAAGAACTCCTCTGCTTTTTTTAACCTCAAATTAAGTTTGTTTAATTGTTGTTTTTGTTGTTTTAAGTTTTCCATTGTCCAAGTAGTCTAGAGAATTTCTCGTTCTTGAAAAACCAAAGTGGTGTTGGCGGTCTGTGGAACCTAAAGGGTATTGATTACCCTGTAATTTGGTGAGCCTTGGGTATTATATGGGATAGAGCTTTTTGCCAGCTAATGTGCTCTGCTGCTAAGGTTTTCTTTCAGTGACTTGACTAGCAATGCCTAGGAAGATAGCCCAGCACTAGGCACATATGCGGCCGTCAGTCAGTATTAGCTGACTGGCCATCTTGGATTCTTCAGCATTTGACGTGGCCATTTTCAGAGTTGGAAGTATTTCAAAACAGTGTTTCAAGCAGACTGGGAAGCCAGGGCAATGTGGAATTATGGAACATAAGGCTGCACTTAACTCCTGAGGAGGTGCGGTCTGAAGCATCGCCTGCAGGGGTCAGTGTGGAGTTCTCCATATTGGCTTCCCCAGGAGAGTAATGGACTTGGGAGCCATGGAATGAAAATGGGTCAATCTGTCTGTCTGTTCTTGTGAGCCCAGCCCCATTCACTTGGAGAAATCTGCTTTACCAGGCCCCGACTGTTCTTTCAACAGGGTCCAGCCCTTTCTGTCAGGGCTAATGAGATGCTGGAAGAAATGATTTCACATTCGTTCGTACCTCTCGGACGTGGAGAGTGTTGATGGCTGAGAGACACAGAGGACTTTTCTCTGTGCTTAGGAAGCATCGACATCTAAGTCTTCCCTAGAATCTGGGCCCTTGGACCCACGTACACCTTCTGTTTGCCCTGGACAGCCACCACCCAGGTGGTGTAAAAGCAGCAGGTGAAAAAGGAGATAGCTTTTCCCTCTCCCAGAGGTGGTTTGGGGGTTTGGAGGTATCTGAGCTCCTGGGAATCCCTCCTGGTTCAAAGGGGCCTCTCAGTGAACTGCCTGCACCTGGCCTGTGCTTTGATAGAGAAGCAGTTCTTCACTTGGGGGCATCAGAAGCCCCCCACTGTCACAGCCCCCCCCCCCCCCCAGGTTTTGCATGACACTTTGAATAATCTCTTCTGTTCAGCCATGAGTAGTACAGTGTTACTGATGGCTTGCAGTCTGACCACAGCACAGGTGCTCCTGTCAATCTCACTGGCTTCTCCTTCATTCTAGAACATGGCCTGGGAGCCACAGACAGACAGGGACAGTGCCTAGCTTTATAGTTACATGTACACTGTGTCATCATTTCTTTTCCCTTCATAACAGCCGGAGATCTAAATGCTCATTGCCAAGCTAACCCCAAGACACTGGTGAAGTGTTGGCGCATATGGAGAGCCAAACTAACTTTATGTAATTGTTGAATTGAAACCTTGGTTTTCTAATCGCGGTCTCAACACCAAGCGCCTTTTGTTAATGCAACGCAACCTCTGTGCTTGGTGTGCTACTGCATAGCATTCCTTCTCCATGTTTCCAACTTGGAAATCGACGTGTAAGTTCCCACCGTGGGGAAGGTGGCAGGTGGTGTTTCTTGCCGTGGGGGGAGATGTTCCACAATTCTTTTTGCCAGTGCTTGTCAGCATCTTATCGCGGCTCTGGTGGCTTTTCTGATTTCTTATTGCAATGAATCGAATTTATAAGCCCCTTCGCCTGCTGGAGTAGTCAGAGAGCCAGAGAACACCCCCAAGCTGCTCTGTCGTAAGCATTGTTTTCCATATTCCTGATGCAGGAGTTGATATAGATATGTTTTGATGTTTGCTTTTTAAAGAGGAAACCTTCCCTTGATTTCCAGATGAATCTTGGCACCTTTTTCCCCCCCCCTCCTCCCTCTGCTGAGGTGATCAGAGCTGGCTCAGAGGATACACTGAGAATGAATCCATTTTCTTTGCTCTGTCTCTGCAGAATAAATTAGAATTTGCCTGATTTAATAAAATGGCTTCATCTCCCTGCCATCTTTCCCATCTCCAGAGTATTCCTTCCATAGTGGCCTGCTCTTCTATAATGGATCTCAGCACCACTCTCCTTATTATGGGCTAGTGGTTTCACATGGAATGCGTTCGCTTGCGTTCTTATGCACACATGGTTTTACACACGTGTGTACACGCCAGCTTTGGGGTATCCTCACAGCTGAGGTGCAGATATTTGTCACCAGATCTCATTTCCCCATTGTCAGATGTGATGGTTATAATTGATGTAGAGGTCAGTGCAATTCGCTGTCTGTCTGCCCTTAACCCAGCCTCCTGGAGTTGGTGTGACCACAATGTAGGATATATTTTGAGGGGCAGGGGGAGAGGTGGAAGATGGGGAATTGCAGCATAAATCTTCTCACTCTGCCCCAGCCCGTTTCTCTATTTAATTGGCATGTATTTATCTCTGTGTATGGTGGAGTACTCTGTGTCTCCCCATTGCTGTCGGATGGACTGATGGGAGTGTGTTGTTTGAATTCGGAGTCGTTTTTCCATTTGAAGCCCCCCCCCCCTTTAAATTTGTTTTAATTTCTATTTCCTAGGTTGATTTTTTTTTTCTTCTTCTTTTCCATTCTGACACTAATTATGCCAGCCGCATTGGGAGCCCTCACTGCTGGGAGGTACCCAGCTAAGTGTTAAGAAGGGTTTTAAAAACAGGCTGAACTCTTTCTTAATGAGGCTCAATCGGGCTCTCCTCCGGGTGGTTTTGTTTTGCTGATCTGTCAGTTTTTCAAGGATTTAATTGCACTTTTTTCGTATTAGTCTTTGAAATTGGCCTATACAATTTTGCTATAAAATAACATTTCTTTAAAAAAAAAAGGCAAAAAGTTAGTAGTTTTTGTTTTCCCCCTTTTTATTACTGTTTGGGAATTTTGTTTTTCACTTTCATCTCTCCAGAACTATCTTCTGCCAGTCACTCTTGGGAACTAGCAATAGTGAAGAGCCCAGAATGGGAGTGGCAGGAGGGGGCCATGGAGAGCCTGGATCTCCAGGTCTCAGAGACAATTTCTCCATTTCTTAAGCCTTCCATCTTTGGGGCTTCAATAATGCAGCTCAGCTTATGTCTCTTCTTCCGGGTTTGCTCTTGGCCAGGGCCAGGGAGGCTCTCATGCACCACCACTGTTTCTTTAAGCACGGAAGTGACAGATTCCATCAAGTGGTGCCAGGCCAGCCAACCAGCATCTTGAGTCCTCAAGCATGGGAGGTGAAGAAAAGAAAGAGGCCAAAAGACAGAAGGCAGAAGTTGCCAGGCAGGGGAGCGGGGGAAGCCAGGCCATATCCTTTATGCTATTATCTTTATGGCATAGAAAAACATGCTTGAAGCAATCAGCATGAAATTCTTAATTGCTTCGCTTACTTCTGCTCTCCTCATGGGACAGATTGTGCAAATGCAGGAGCTGCCAGGACCCTCGTGTTAGCACACTGTCCCTGCTGCACACACTATTTTTAACTAGTGCTTTGTTTTGCAAAGATGCACAAAGCTTTTTCTTTTTTTTTCTTCTCAAGGATGCTAATAAACAGCAGAGGCAATAAAGAGCTGCTCCAGCCACCCTGACAGCAGCCACCCTTGATTGGGCTGTGCGCTTTCTTCCTGCCGCCCTGCCTTCTGCTTCCTCTCTTTGGTTTTCTTCATTCCTTCCCATTTGGCATGAGTTTGGGCTTTTTAAAGAAATTTTTTTCTGAATTTATCCTGTGAACAGACCAACTTCCCTTTCCCCCTTACCACTCTTCTGCATCTGATTTGCATGCCTCTACTCCCCTCTCTTCTGATGTGTGTCTTCCTCTTTGAGATTTCCAGTCCCCTCTCATGAGGATGTAAAATCCAAGAACCAGATCTCAGAGATTTCAAAATAAAATAAAAGTAAACTCTGCTTAAAAAACACTTTAGCAGGAAAGCCAGGCTAATTGTAAATCAATGGGTCTTAAAATGCAGCATCGATCTCCAGTTAGAAGTTTGAAGGGGAAAGCGGTAATTACTGCACCAGAAGGTAGTTTTTCCTCTTAGTAAGTTCTGGGCAGAAGGAAGGCTCATTAGGGCAGCACTTCGGAATCTGAGTAATTAGTTTAAAAAGTACTTTTGTGGTGTTGTTCCCTTGGCTAGAAATTATTGGAGTCTTCACAGATTTATAGCTCAATTCTGATAAGATTTGATTTATTATTGTGCTTGGTGTGGAAGAACCCTGATACATTATCACCCAGGTGAAGATTCAGGGAAGCTTGAATCAGAGTCTTGGGAATGAAGAGTCTTCTCAGAGTGGGTAGGGTTTGATTCTTGAATGATTCCCACTGTTCACTGATAGTGGATGTGGCCAACTCAGAGCCCTAGCATGGCACCCTGTTGGACCACCCAAGACCAACTTTGTCATCCCTCAGGTGAACAAGCAGAGACCTAGTCAGAGAGGTGGTTTTCTTGTCCCAGTGCGTGTTGACATGATGGTTCAGTGGCAACGCTGGATGTAACACAGCCATTTTATGTCACCCAGGGTGGGTCTGCTGGAGGGTAAGTTCCATGAGGGCAGGGATGTGTCCTTTTTGTCCAGTGGACCCACAGTGCCTGGAACCTAGTAGGCACAAGCTAATAGATATGTTTCATGACTTGGGGAATAAATAAATGGGCAAATAGACAATTCCTCTTTTCTGTCTTAGGGAGAGAGCTTCTGAGCTCTTGTCGTTCGGGGAGAAAACCACCATGGAAGCTTTCTGTCTGATTAGATCATCACAGCAGGGACAACCGCCATTCTGAGCATTCACCATTGCAGATGAAATAAGCAGCCCTTGCTTAAAGGAAGTGGGTTTTTGCTTCCAGGGGAAGTCATCAAGAGATGATTCTCCTTCCTCATTTTTATTGTAAAGAAAATATACATCGTAAAACAATACTTTTAAGTCGACTATAATCTTTCCACAGTGGCATGGCTCTCTCCGTTTTGGCACATTGTCTTTTGTGTGCCAGATAGTATTAACAGTGGGTAAATGTGCGTAAGAGTGCTGTGTTACCTGAGAGCTGGGAACTTTTGAATTCTTACTAGAATCTTTACGTTGTGTGTGTTGTTTTAAGAGAGGTTCTCCGAAGAGTACACTCCACTTTTACTCTGGAACTATACACCAGATGAAACAGTGGTTTATAACCTGTTATTAGTGGAGCCCTCTTTTCAAAAAAATGAAATCCAAGTTGAACCCAAAATATAAATAATTTTTTAAAAAAGCTTTATAGTTATTTTAGGAGTTCAAATTTGTAACATTTACATATCAAAAAATGAGAATAAAGCAGAGTTGATCAATATTTTGATCAAAATTGAGAGTTACGGAAGGTAGTTTTATAGTGTGAACTAAGCTTCTGTTTTGGTTCCATTATTATACATATCCTCATTCATGTGGAAGTAGTTCTGGATGGTTTTTAGCGATGTGCCTTGCAATCTCAGAAGAGTCTTCAATTAAGCAGAAATAGCAGAAGTTGGTTTACTCCGAGGTCTACACAAAAACTAGTTAACTCGGCCATGTTAATGCCCTCGCCTCTGGTATGTTAAATTTTAGCATAGATCACATTTGAGTATGCTTTATTATTACAGCATTTAATAATAACCAATAATTTAATAACCAATTTAAAATGAAATTGGAATCAAAATTTGCAGAACTCCTGCAGTATTATGGGGTTCCCCAGAGAGCAGTTCAGACACCATTGTACTATAGGAACTCTACCCTAGAAGTACACTGGGACTCTTCCTGTTGGAAGAACCTAAGGCTGCTCTTGCTGGGAAAATCACCATCGTGTTGAGTGGCTGACGAAGGGCCCCTTGTCTGGGTATCTCCCTGTCACCCGCATTGGGCGACCACTGCACAGAATGTGCAGCCTTCTGTTCCATGTAAAGAGTGGCTTTATAGGTTGAAGAGGTCTTGGCCTCCCCTCTGAGGCCTCTTGCCCCTCTTCTGTCTGCTATCTGTCAGTCTCCACCCTGAGAGGGTGTCACTCAGCTGGGGCACCTCTCTCTGGCCTCTGCCTTGGTCTGTTCAGGACTCACCTCTGTCCTGTGAATATGGTAGTACTGATGGTCCACGTGGAAAAATGTCACTTTCTATTTATAAATGAGAGGAAATATTTCTACTGTTTATCCTAGAAGCCCTGAGCCAGGCTCTCAAATGCTTAGAATTATGTCCCTAAGCCAAGGCCTCATCAGCCTCCTGTGCTCTGTCCCTGTTCTACCAAAAGTGGCCCTTTTTCCCACCCCCGTCTGCTTTCTGCCAGTTCTTGTCACTTGTACCATCTCTCCTTGAGTTAACATGCTCATGCTTGCAAAGGTTATTAATAGCACTAGCACCACTGAGTGGAGTAGCGATTTTCTTCCCATTTTTAATTTAATTTATTTTGGCTTTTAGAAAAAAATCTGGAATAATATTTCAAGCTTCTCCCTTTTGGGGCAAACTCCAGTGAATCCTTTTAAAACATGTCTTGGGGGTCCGGCATTCCCCACGAACCCTCTCAAAGCCACAGGCCTATCAGCTCGTCCCCTTTGCGGTGGCGTTCGTATCCTGGTGTTTGCTAGTCACAGTGGGTCCAGCTCTAAATCCATAGTTCGGTGGCTCCACCCTATACCCCAGTCCCTGAGCCTTTTCTAAAACAACCTACCTAAAGACACATTGCCGCCCAGAGAAATTGTTTTCCCAAGTGTGACTTTACAATGATACAAGTGCTGTGGAAACAATTTATCGTATGCATTTCAGCAAACATTAGAATGTCACTTACGGGCGTAAATTTGCTGATGGTGATAGTAGGGTGGTGGTTCCTAATGTGACAAGACCTTTTACATATTAAGACTTGGGATTTAAGATGGGCAGGCGGTGTTTTCATACAGGGCCCCTTGGGTTGGAGGCACTGACTGAGGTGGATGCCCTTAGGTCTGGTCAGCAGGTGTGATTGTGGATCAGGAGACCAGGGGGCCTGGGAAGGCTTCCCTGGGTGGGCAGAGGGCTGATGACTGTGGTTTGTGTTTTCAGGCTGGTCCCATCACCAGAGTCCAGTCTGTAAACCGAATCATTTCTATCAGTGCCTAATCTAGGACTATCCCCTGATTCTTCCAGTCCTCCTGTTTGCTCTAACAGTCCCCAGACCCCTCACACCTCTCCTTCTAGTTTATGTATCCTGATAGAGCGTAGCACCGTGTCACCACTAGAACATGGAAGGCTGATTTTCAAATGGAACAGTAGGTGTGAATTTTTTTGATAGATGAGCCCCGAGTGGCAGAGAGACCACCTGGAAGTCAGTTGAGAACTGGGAATTCTAAGTAAAGGCGTGCTTGACAGGGCTCTGTCTCCTACCCCTGAACAACCAGGGAGGCGAATGGCAGCTGCTGGCTGGGAATTGATTGCATTAATTGATATGCCAATAAGAGAGCTTGTTACATCCACCATTGGTTAGGAGGCCAGCTAAGAAGTCCACTGATCAATGGCACCAATAAAGATTTCATCCATTAATGAGCAACATGGTAATTAATGTTATCCATAAACCAATTAGCCTGACTAGCTAATATGCCCGTTTGCACCGTGAGTGGCAGTGCCGAAAGTGGGCAGGCAGCCGCCCCATCTGGTGTGGAGTTGGGGCTTCAGGCAGGATCATGAGATAGGAGAGAGCCAGAGACTCTGGAGAGTTTTATCCCAAATGGAGAAAGGAAAGAAAACATAGAGCATTCAGAGCCCCTGGCAGAGAGAGAAGACAAACCAAGTCCTTGCTGCACCCAAAGCTGGAGGGCAGCTGTGCCCTGCCCATCCCCATACCTGCTAGGGGTAGAGCCAGATGCAGTTTTCTCTTTCAACTCCTTTGGCTGCACAGCTTTCCCACACGAGTTTCTCTGGGGCTGTTAGGGGCCGTGAAGGAATGACTGAGTTCCCGGGTCACTCCAGTCCCAGCTGGGCACGCTCTCCCCAGGGACACCGCCATCAGTGGCTCACACGCACTGCCCTGTGCTCCTAGAGGGCGGGCCTTGGCCTCTTCTGGGAACCATGAACGGGTGGTAAAGTAATTAACATCCCCCCGGCCCCCCACCCTCGTGTTTCATTAGGAAGAAAAATTTTGCTAGAAGAAAGAAAGAAGGAGAAACAGATGATTTGAAGCTGTGCCTTTTTCCTTCCCCCCTGGTTTTTTGAAATGACATCAGTGGGTTGTTTGCCAAGCATAACCTGGCAGCCCGGCGGCTCTGCCTGACTGCCTGAGATTTCTGGGGACCATGCAGCTCGCCAGCTCCAGCCATGGCAGCATGCCAAGGTGACGTTCCGTGACTAAGCAGAAACGAGGGAGAGGGAGAGAGGGAGGAAAAAGGTATGTGCGGTTGGGGAACTGGGGGAGAGAGTGGTCCCGGGTCTGGGTGTGGCATGGGGAGACGTGGAGGCATGTCCTGGGGCATCTGATCAAGAGGGCGGGCGTCAGGGGAACGCACTGGCAGGCCCGGGAGTGTCCCTGTGGCAGCGGGTGTGGGGGAATGGAGGGTGGAGTCACAGGGCAACAGCCACAGATCCAGCCTGGGACGTGGCCTAAGGGGTCTGACTTATAAGGGAACCGAATGAGCAAAGTGAAGGTGACAGCCCTGAGGGCCTGGAACTGTTGAGAAGGAGGCTTAGGGAAGCTTTTATCAGCATCAGGCCCGATACTCCTCAGTGGAGTTTCCTTTGCATTGTTAGGTATTGACCCTCAGAGACCCCTTGTGGATTCCCTAATTGAAAATTAATACTAGATCAATGCCATGGGCAATTTGCATATTGATCATAAACAACTTTGAAGGCACCGAGTGTGCGGCAGATCAATAGGGCTCCTGAATAGGCTGCAGAGGGAGCACCTCCCAGTACAATGCGCTCCGAGAAAGGTTAATGATTTGGGAAGTTCCTAACTGCTCAGCGCTGGGAGCGGCCCCCACACCACACAGCATCCGCAAGAGCAATTAGTAGCGGGCCTCAGCGGCCTCTCCTCCCATCCCCACCCCGGCCCGCCCCCCAGGAGCAGGCCGGGGTTAGGGGGGGAGGAGGATGACTGGGCTGGTGTGAGGGAAGGGGCTGGCCGTGAGTGTTTTCACAGTTGCCTTTTTTGGTGATGGATGAAGTCTTGGGGCAGTTTATTCTGGGAAGCCTACTGTAAAAGGCAGCAGCCAAGTTAAGGCTCCAGTAATTGTTCTGGCCCCTTCCCCAAAACACAATTCTGACGATTTTAATGAAACAAACTGGAGAAGGGGTGCTGGCTCCTCCTCAGGCTTCCCTTGCCGTGGAAACTCGCGTTAATCTGCACTTTCAGCTCTGGTGGGTTGGCCCGTTGGGCGTCCTGTTCCGTTCAGCTCCCAATTTCTGGCTTTTGTCTCCTTGCCCATCACCTACACTCCCCTGTTTCGTGCCTTCGTGTTCCTGCTCTGGCTTTAGGCCTTGTCTTTCTGGGCCAGTCCTGGGTGCCCCCGTGGATCCCCAGCAGGCCTGGAGCCGGCTCCTCCAGGTGGCCCTTACCCCCACCTCTTCACTTCTTTTGTTTTCCTCCAGGCCCCTCCCTTTCTCTCTTCAGGCCCAGATCCAGCTCCTCTTGTCTCCTGGCCAGAGACACAGTGTATGGACCAGCTGCCTGTAGGTGCTCCGGGTTCACCCATTAATATTTAGCAACAAATCCCAGAACACTTGAGGGCTTGACTGCTTGCTCTGCCTCAGAGCTCCCAGGGTACTTTGAGATACCTGGGCTGAGGACTGGGCCCCATGCAGCTGCAAAGAGATGTGATGCCTCCCCCCCCCCCCGCCCCCGCCCCCGCCCCTTGCCTAAGTACCTGGGCTCCAGCCCTGAGGGTGGGGGGTGGAGGGTGGTGGTGCAGGCAGCAGAGAGGACTGTGTGTCACCAGGGGGAGACACCTCTTAGTGTCTGGAGCAGCCACTAAGTGGTGAGTGGAGCAGACTTTTTTCCACAATAGCTCATTTAAGAAAAATAAAGCCCGCCTCCCCCACACCCCAAATTCTTCTTGTCCTAGGGAGCGCTAGTATTAAAAGAGCAGCCCAGCCGATGTCAGGTAGCTTCATATGGTTCTTAAGTTTGCAAAGTACATTGAAATTCATTTATGTGCAAGAGCAATACTGTTTTCGAGAAGGGACATGCAGAATGGGCTGTAACAAATTTCTAGGTTGGACCTGCAGCCCTTCTGAGCCTGGAGTCCTTCACCCCAGTCCTGGTGCCGTCCCTTCAGCTTCTCAGGGAGATGTTTGGACCATGGTGGTCAGATGGCTCTCTTGGTTTATGGGTGACCGGCCCATTGCTGCAGCATGGCCTGTGGCAAAGGATGGTCAGTGTTCCCCTTCTTCTCTTTGCATTTCTTTACCTCAAGGTCAGCTCCCTCCCCCATCCTCCAGTAAAGGGAAAGGCTCAAGGAGATTTTATCTAGATCTGCATTTGTGTATTACACATACACATATTTAGAGAAATACGGGAGCCTTTCTAGGAGAAAGCCCTATCAGGGCAACCGTGTAAAGCTGTGCAGGTTGTCCCCCACACACACAGCTCTCTGCTAAGGGGACAAGTAAGGACCACAGTCCATCCCAGATTCTACTCACCAAGCAGAGTGGGGAGTCCGGGGCCATGTCTGCCAAGAGGAAGGGGTGCTGAAAAGAAGTGCCTTGTTCTGATTTTCATGAAAGTTCTTTATGTGTCAGCAGTGCCTCTGGCTCGACAATGGCCAATAGGGCCTACAGGACCCCGAGACCCCCCAAGCTCATCTCCTGGCCCCTCCCTTCTCTCTCCACTCGCTGTTCCTCCCGAGAGCCAGCCCTCCTCCCACCTTGGGCCTTTGCACTTGTTGGTCCTCTCTGCCTGGAAGGCCTCTGGTGGCTCACACCCTCACTTCTTGCAGGTCTGCGTTCAAATGTCACCCTCCCTGAGCTTCCATATAACCCCTGGGATTCCTTTTGTCCCCTGTCCCTGTGTTATTGACCTCCCGCATCAGCATCTGACTTACAGTGTGTTCGCTTATTTGGCTGCTTTTTGTCTGTCTGGTCCCACCCCTTCCCCGTCCCCTGCCCCTTGAGAGCATGGACTCTTCCTATCTTATTCACAGCTGTACTGTCAGTGCCTAGAACAGGTGCTCCATGAATAAGTGATGTGCGGGTGGATGGATGGATGGACGCACAAGCAGAAGCGTCAGTTCTCCTGGGAAGGCAGCTCTAAAGGTAGCCAGGAAGAACATGGGATCATGCTTGGCATCAGCTCTGTGGCCTTTGCGAACAATTGAACCTCTCTGAGTCTCAGTTTCGTCATCTATGAAATGGGAGTAATAATAATATCTACTTGAGTTGCATGACGATTGTATTACTACGGTTATTATTATTAGATAATAATGACTTAAGCAAATGGATGCTTTCTAGGTGCGTGGTATTGGTTTTCATGATCCGGCTCTTTGCAGTGAAGGATTACTCAGGGAGGAGACAAGGAGGTAGCCAGCGCTTTGTACTGATCAGTCCCACTTAGCCAGTCCCTTCTTCTCTTTGCAATCAGAGCATTTGTGATTAGATCAAAGAAAATGGCACCGAGGCCATAGGTCCCTGGAGCAGGATGGGGTGACCTGACATGGAGCATGGAGGCACCCGGGGGGTGGGGGTGGAGGGTGGGGTGAGATTCGAGAGCCCATGTAGTTTGATTCAGGGCTGGGTGTGGTTGCAGCCCTGCCAACCCAGCGGGCAGGTGCTGGGCCGTCCCCGTGCATGTGATTACTTCATTATGGAGCCTTTCATTGACTTGGCTGCACTATGCTGATGAACTGAGACTGGGGACAAGAGCGCATAATTGAGGGAAATAAATTCCCATCACAGGCCTGGCTGCAGCCGGAAGTAAGCGTCCACCTCCTCTGGGCACATGTGATGGGTGGAGATGCGTGTGTGGAGGTGTTCACGTTCTTCCCTGGGTGCGTCTCCCCTTCTCTTCTCCCCTTCAGCACCTCACGGGCATTGGCTGCTGGCTCAGTGAGCAGCATCTTTTCAGACCTGCCTCTGTTTCCCGTGCTTGGAGCTGCTGTTCCAGAAGCAGGCCTCTTGCATTTATTTGCACGATATCCTCTTTTCCTCCACTCTGAGGGACAGGAACCTGCTGGGGCCTCCCTCACTCCCTTCACACACCTATTCTTTCTTTCACTCAGTCCATCTCCCTTTGTCTGTTTGTCTGTTCACCTTCAGTCCTGTCCGAGCTCTCTACTTAGATCTGTGTGAAGACAGAGAAGGGGAAGCACCCGTGCTGCCCTGTGCTGCCCTTCCTAATGTAAGTCGCATTTCATTCATTGGGGAAATGAGGCAGAGGAGGGGGTGGGGCAGAGCGGTCCGGAGCAGCCCACTTGCAGCTCATTGGACAGAAAGCCAGGCTTGAAGATACCAAAGCCCTGCATACATAGCAAGATCTTCAGAATTTAGGAACCCAAGTCATTTGCATAAAACTAAACCAGAAACCACACAACCAGCCACATGCTTTAACCACCACAAAAAAAAAAATGTCCTACTGCAGTGCATTTTCTCAAAACCAGGAAATTAGTGGCTCAGGTCATCAGAGCATCTGATGTTGGTCATTACTAATCAGTTGTTTACAGCAAAGAGATTTTTTTTTCTCCCGCAGTGTTTTCTGGACCTTAAAAAACATTTCCTGGAATCCCGACTGAAGTCAGCCTGTGCCGTGGGCTGGTGACACACACAATGCCTGCGCTGGGGAGGCAGGTTGCCTCAGTTACAAAGAAGCATGGGTGACGTGGAGGCAGAGTAGAAAAGAAATGGAGAGCCCTCACTTGACACCCCATGACCTCAGCCGATGGAGCTGAATGCTGGAGAGCCAGCACTGAAATTGCAGTCACTTTAGATTATTTGGAGCAAGGAGAGGCAGGGAAAAAAGGGTCTGTTGACTACAGGAAGCTGAATTCTTCCTCTGCTGAAAAGCTTATTAGTAGAAGGGGAAAAAGCAATTACTTGGCTTTTGCTAGTTCTCTGCAGCGGGGATGCAGGGCTGTGACAGCCCCTTGGACCTCACCCTGGATCCAGAATGTCTATGGTGGGCACTCCCATGCCACTTGGGAGCAGTGCTTCTGGGATCCCCCCTTCCAGAAAGTGCATGAAGGGAGGTGTGTGCATGTGTGTGTGTGAGAGAGACAGTGCGAGCGAGTGAGCTATGGCTTGTTCTGTCTGTAAACATGGTGGTTTTATTTTGGGTACCGTGTTGCCACTGGGCGGGAAGTTAACAGGGTCCTCTATTTGCCTGGAAACATGGGTATCTGGGTTCTTAGGGGCTGGCTTTTGGTTGGTTTTGGTAAGCCCATTTTTATCCATGCTATGCCTTTTGTCTCAAAACGTAAAGAAAAACTAGATATTGCTTTGAACAACCATGGTGCCACTGTTGGAATCCATTTGCCTCAATATCACAGCTTTAACTCGGGAAGATTCCTGAGGAGCCAGTGTCCAGGGAGCAGGGTGGCAGGCTTCACCTTTCAGACTGCCCGTTGCTCCTTTCTTTGCTTGTCTGGCTGCATAAGCATCACTGTGACCACTTGTTCCATCCATGGCCAATGTCCCTCATCCTCGTTTGGAGACCCTCCTTTGGGTTACCTCACTGAGTGGTCCTAGAGCCCTACCCTTCTCCAGGCTCCGGGCTCCTAGTCTGTAAAACTGCGGTGCTTGTAGTCGCCTGCCCCAAATCCCTCAACAAAAGCAGGTCCCTCTGATGACCAGGTTTCTGCAAACAGCCATCATTTCTCCTCCCTAAATCCATTTTACTTGGGTTTGTGTGTTTATGCCTTCTCCTTGTTTGGACTACCCTGCCTATTTTGTATGTGTATATCTTTTTTATATTTTCTAAAACACTTAAAGAAATTTCTGATTTCCCCACCTTGATTGTATCTAGCTAAATTTTTACACAGCTCGATTTTTAGTCCACTGACCCATTCATCTTTTCTTGTTTATGTCTCCATTCTTCAAATTATTTCTCCTAAAGGCTCAGTTTTCTGTCATTTCCATTCTCCTGGAACATTTCCTGTTCTTTCCAACCTGTCACCAAAGTTTTTTAGTAGTTGAGTCAATTCATAGACCAACTCTTTTCAGACAGAAATTGATCTGTTTTCTTCTGACATAATACATATTTAAGATACACTCTTACATAGGCTTTAGGGGTTTTATTTAAGTTTCTCATTGACTGCTGTCTAAATCCTCTTCTTTACTCCTCCTCCTTTTTATATTTAAAGATGTTGCTTGGTAAGTGAGGAATCATTTACTTTTTTCTTCCTAATCATCGGGCGCTCTCATCTTCAAGATTGCATTGCTTGCTGGCTGCTTCTCATTCACACCTTGGCCTTACTCCGTTTCTTGCTAGAAGTCTTGGCCTTACAAAGTGAAGCAAAAACATTTTACTTGATGTGGTTTCCTTTCCTTAGTCTCTCTCTGCTTGGGGTCCATATTCACTTGGAAAAAGTTGCCCCGTTTTGCAAGTTTAGGAAGGATTCTGACTTAAGGATTTCCCTGTCAATGGGTTTCTAGTACTTTCTCCAGTTGCAGTGTATACACAGTTGTTGTTAAACATCCAAAATTACTTCTTTAAAGTATAATTGTGAGCTACAGATTTCTATAGATCTCTTACCCTCACTTTCCTGAGTACCAACTCTTGGTCACTGAGTTGCATTTTCTGCTCGGATCCATAATGGCTTTCTCAACTCGTGGCAACGGTTTCTTTCTCAGTGATTTCAGGGGTTAGTTGTTTTTCAGTCTTCCCACCATGAAAGAGTACGGGTGTGAGTCTAGAATTTAAGTTACTTTTGTTGAGTTGTTTGCGTTGATGATCACGATTGTGTGGTTTTGTGCCTTGGAAGGTACTGCAGCATAAATTTGGGGATGTGTAATGGAATGTGTTGCTTTTCCAAGGCTATCAGCCTGTTCTTAGGTCTGAGAAACACCTTGCAGAAGGAAAAGCTGCATAAATGCACACAGCGTCCTGAGGCTGAGTCTACAATAGAGTCAGTAGCTCTGGGAGATTTGAGGAGGGGCAGCTGCAGCTGAAATCATTATGAAAGGGCAGGGGTGGTGGTGGTCGCATTTTGTTAAACCCTAGAAAAAGAATATTTCATTGTACAGGATCCAAATTTTTAAAAATATAGAGGTTTTGGATTCAACCACTGGCATAACTTTGGAGTTTCTAAAAAGGAAAGAAGAAGATCCAAGAATTTTCTTTCTTCCTTTGGGCACAGAAGAGCCATACAAGCTACATGTTAAAAATGGCAATTTAGCAATTCCATCTGCTTTTTCTCCCATTAATGCAGGAAAGCTCTTGAACATAAACCTTTCGATTTTTCTCTGTCCCTCAGCTTCCTGCTTCACTTTCTTTGCAATTTCCTAGGAAATGTCAGCTGAAACGTTTTGCTTCTGCTGCCTGGTTGTTTCAGGCTGAAGCATGTTTGGGAACTTGATGGTTTTGGAAAAGGGCCCAGTTTTTGACTTTCCGCATGTAGACACATCCTTAAATGTCTCTGGTGTGACCAGAAATGCTCCTGGCAGAGGCAGGCTCTTCTCCGCTGGCGCCAGGCAGTGAATGCATGGCAGGTACCCGAAGAGTCCCCCGCATGCTTGGAGATGTAAGACTCTGTTCTGGGCCACCACCAGGGTCATGTGCATTTCTGGCGTTGCATTCTGGAATGTGCAGTGCTGTTACACGTGCAATAATCTTTGTACACGCTTGGGTCTGGCCAAGGGAGAGCAGGTTTAGCTGGTGCTTTGCTGGGTGCAGTGTTGCCTGAAGTTGGCCTGATGTCTGTTCCCCAGATTTGGTTTGGAAAGTGTAAGCCTTTGTTTGTGCTTTGTTTTTATGAATCAGCTTGTTTGACCAGCTGTGCATATCAGTGGCTTATGATCATGCAAAGTGAAGCTCATTGACAGTCAGTCCCTCACTCTGCTGTCCACTGGTGGGAGTAAACATATTTCTACCTGCATTCTGAGCTTCACAGGGTAAAGCTCTTTTCTTCATAGGCTAGAGAGCTTTCGGACACTGTGGGCATAAGAGTGAGGCAACAAACAGGCTGGGACTTCGAGTCCCTCACTTGTGTCATCATGTGACTAGGACCCCTGGAGTCATGGTTTTATTTTTCTCAGTTGTGTGCTATTCATTTTGATGGCCAGAAACAAAACGTTCACCAGTTTCTCTTTCAATTTGCTTCTTTGCATATCCTCGCCCCAAATATTCCATCATTCCCGTTGGCCTGGTCAAATCATGTCTCCCCAGCATTGTAGACGCCTTGGGCCTGCGAGGCCGCCCCTCACCTTCCTTCCCTTGCTCTCATTCCCGTATAGATTGCTTCCATCAACGTTGATGTTCCCGTTACGAGAGCCATCCCACAAGGTTTCACTTACACCCATTAGGTTCTAATCACCATCATTTAATATCACTTCTGGTACATCCTGCACATTTCCCATGCACCTTCATTTGTATATAGATGCTTAAGTACACTTTCAGGCCTTCCCTGACTTCTTTTCATCTGTGTATTTCCAACATTTTCCAATTAAAAATAAATAAATAAGGCAACGCATCATAGTTTTTGTTTTTGTTTTTTGTGTGTATGTTAAACATAAGATCTCTCTGACAAGTCGAGTCAGTTTTGACTCAGAAGGTGATACCAGTCTTCTTTAATGGAAACTGTTAGGTTTTTTTTTTATTTACACTCTTTCTATCACTCATGTGTGTTTATCTGTCTTGTCTTCTCCCCTCCAACCATGGAAGCCTGGCAGTGTTTATTTCAAGCAGGGTGTTACTGAAAGACAGATGCTTGTAGGGACTGCTCAGGCCTCACACCTGGAATGTTAAAAAGCTTTCAGGCAGAGCTGTTCTGTTGAAAAATGTCCCTTTCTGTAGAGGAGGGGTGACTAGAGGGACCTGGTATCCTTTCCTCATCCCCCCATATAGTCGTGAACCCTCAATTCTGACTGTATCTCTGGACACCTTAGATGATGCTTCCAAATCCATGAACCGGTTTATTCTGATGAGCAAGCGTATGAGGCCCCTTCTTCCTCTGTTGAGACCCTCTTCCTCCTCCTCACCCCGGCTTTTTTCGCCTCTGCCTAGCAAATATTCTGTCCCTTCACTCTCTCCCCTCCTCCTCTCTTTCTCAATAGCATACTGAGTTAGAATCATGATTTTTCTCCACTGCTTTGTTTTTAACAGAGCAGGGGTCGGGGGGAAACAACCTTCCTGGTTTCAAGGACCTTCTATTTTGCATGCCTCTTCTTTCCAGAACATTCCAGTTTGGTGTGAGGTTAAACTGTACAAAATACTGTTTGAAAGAAAGGAGGAAAAGAGAAAGGAACTTGTCAAAATGCATTTGTTAGATCACATTTTAAATGAAGTACAATTGAAGGTAGTTTTTTGTCCAAAGAAAGGAAAAACCCCCGCAAATCCGCTGAGCTCCCCAAGAGCGCGCGCCTTTGTCGTCGCCCTGACATTGAAGTGTAATTTTTCATGGTTATTTGGACTGGAAAATGGGGGGGGGGGCAGGGGAGAGATGGGCCTGCGATTATTTCCCATAAATGACAACACAATCACATCACGCTCCGCTACAAATACGCTTGGGGAAGGTGCCTTGTTCCATTTCGTGTGTGTGAGTCTCAGTGGCAATCACAGCTCTGCAGAGATCCAGGGAGCTAATCCTTGCTGGCTTCAGTTCACTTCGGAGTCCGGGATGGGGTTGGATCTCTTGTCTAGAGTAGATTCCGAAACCATCTCAGGGTTGGGTTTGTATTTTATAAACTGGAACTCGCGTCTTTCAGTTATTAAAAAAAAAAAATCTTCCTGTGAATAGCCACCAGGCGAGTCAGCGACATATTTAGTTCCAGCGAGCTTTGTCACCGCACACTCGCTTTTATCCTTTCTGCATTTCTGCAGGGGGCAACCCAGGTGCTTTTGCTGAGGACACAGATAAATGGAACTTGTTGCAATACTGGCTCAAGGCGTTCCTCCCTTTTTCTCCTCTCTTGACCCCCACCCACCCCCTTAATTCTAGCTCGGTTTTGACAAACTGTTCAAATGACCAAGTGGCCTTGCCCGGGAGAGGGAAAATGGCAGGACCCCTCCCCTGCCACACAACGGCAGCATTTGTCACTTGGTGCTCCGGTGTTCCGTGTGTTCGCGCAGGAGGACGGCTCAGAGAGGGGACGTTTTCTCCGGGAGGCCTGAACAGGCTGCTGCCACTTTCGACCCATGAAATGCTCTCTCCTGTCAGTGCTCGAGTCAGTGGTGAAATTAAGTGAAGAGCAAATGGAGAGCCCCCCAGGCTTGAGTTCTTGTCGACCTGGACCTCGCTTTCCCCAGCAGGGGCTGGACACGCAGGCTGCAGCAGGCCCGGCCTTCCCAGGCTCTCTCTTGCTGCACAATCCCCATTTTTCTTGTTTCTGTAAACAGTGGCAAGATCTTCAAATATACAAAAGCATAAATGGTCTCTATTCTCCAATTAGTCATTTTAATAATACCCGGAGTTGCCTTCAGAGTGTTGATTCTTTTTGCCTGGTGCCAAAAGGCAGGGTCGGTGGGGTGGGGGCGGGAAAGAGGGTCGGGGTGGGGGCAGCGAGTGCTGAGTGCCTTCAGTGTCAGGTCTTCCTGCAGAACCTCTCCTGGCAGCCCCCCTGGAGGCTGGTAGGCCTCCCCACCTTTCAAGCTCTGTCCAGAAACTCCAGGTGCCATGGCCTCAGGTGTATTTGGTAAATGAACACCTAGTGGTGAAAAGAATTCTTGTGGTAAGATGATCACTTAAAGGATCCACAGGAAAAAGAACTTGTCGTTGGAGGAAGGGAGCATGTCTGATCTTTTCTGTGTCTTCCAGTTCCTCGCCTGCTCACATTCTCTCACTTCTCAGAGGACTGAAATCCGTTTTTGTAAATGTCATCTTCGAGAACGCAGTTCTGTTTAAAACAACCAGGTAGCAGTTTGGCCACATTTTTTTCAAAAAGCCACCAGGTGGGAAAATTCCCTGCAGGAGCCCCAGGCTAACTGATGACCGTTCACTCGGGCCAGTAGAGAAGAGTCCTGGGCAAGATGACGCGGCCTGGCAGAGAACTTAGATGGGTGAGAAAATGGAAAATGCCAAAGACAGGGGTGAGCTGGAGCAGGAGACCTGCTCTGCCTTTCCCAGGCTCTGTCCCTTAGACCCAGTGCCAGGGGTCCCAGTGGGAAGAGGGATTTGAGAGGCCGGACAAGCAGGGGCGCAGGAGGCCAGTTTGCCTGTCATCCGTGTGGACAGCATACTTTTCACTGAATGCCTTGGCCTCTGTTAGTGCCCTGGAGTTGCAATGTTCATCGGAAAAGAAATGGCATCTTATCCTGAGAAGGTGGGAGAACACTACACTTCTGATGAGTAAATGAACGCTCCGGTCTGGGAAGTCCTGCCTGCTCCACCCTCCCTCCCCCCATCCTTCACCACTTTAAGGTTTCCTGCCTAGACTATGATAGTTGTATCTCAGAATGTTCCACTCACCAGTGTTGATTTGGATCTCAGGCCTATCATCTTGTGATTTGGCGTTTTCCTCAATCTACACCCTGTTAAGATGTAGAAAATGGAATGGACAAAGTTTGCCAGCAATTAAAAATAGTTTATCCACAAAGACCTTCTAGGTAGATTTATAAGTTCCCTATTCAGTGTGTGTGGGCATGGGAACATGCAGTCACCTTGACCAAGATGCTAAGTGTAAGGTGTTTTAAGAGAACAGTTTGCATTTGCGGTATTGTCACCCAGAGAACCTAATCGCTCAAAGCTATCTCTCAGGCAGCTTCCAGCCACACTGTCAGGGCTGGAAAGACACCATGGAATAAAACCATGGAGTAGACATTTGAGAAACTGTTGCAGGGTAGCTTGTTGTGCCCTGGATCTGGGTGTCACTATGCAGTTGGGATTTAGCCCAGGACACATGGAGAGTCACCTCCTGGTAGGACCTCTGGTCACCATTCAGTGAGATGACACTTGCCAAAAAGTCATGGAGGGAGAATGGCATAGTTAGTGGCCACCCCTGTGGGTGCAGCACAGGCATCACCACCACTCCCCTCTTCCTTCCTGGCTTAAAGAGGTGTCTCGCCATCAGCATTGCAGGTCACATCCTGTCACAAGTTCCTATCGGAGCAGAATTTTAATGCACTGGATCTTATTTGAAATAAGTGGTCTAGACCTTAGCAATTATCTTTTTTA